>NC_136884.1:14385166-14850353 GCF_949152265.1 Phoxinus phoxinus
TGTGTGTGCACTAACTTGGATAGGTTAAATGCAGAGGACAAACACAGAGTATGGGTGGTGACCATACTTGGCCATCGCATCGCTTCACTTTTAGAAAACTAATAGCACACCTATCCTCCAAAATATGTACAAAGTAAGGAATGACTCACATCCATAACACAAAACCCAAAAAAACAAACCAAGACAAATTCCCTTCCTCTTAGTTAATGGCATTATCAAAGTGTATGTATATGTCCGGATGTACAGGGGCCGAATTAATCAATTGCAATAGTGCCATGGGCGAAAAGGACAGTCTGGGCCACTCAGACTTCATGATGTCACAGTTTCATGATTGATTTCATGCCTGGCTCGCACCATTACATCACAAACACCACACAATAACATTCGCACATTTATAAATGAGTACTGCACCCTTGTCTGCCTGCTCTATGGGACACCTGTCATGTAGCTAGGGCCCTTTGAGAGCTCGGTTACAGCCAGCAAACAAAAACATGTTACCTGAGCCCACAGCTCCTCCCCGCACGTCCCTCACGTGACCTTACGGCACTAACAGGCCTCCCGGTGGACCTATCTACCGGCATACTGGCTTCACCACACCTCAGGTTGATAAAACATGGACTATAAATATAAAAACAACGTATCTTTAAAGTTTATGACCTCATCCAAGTCGAGCAACCTGGATGTGCTCTGGAAGGGGATTGTTTGTCAGGTTTTGGCATGTGTTTGTTCCAGTGTGCGCAATGCGATCATAGATGCGTCACCTGAGACTACGATTCTAAACCACCTGCCTCTCTTTCCCTTTCTAACCTCGAGCTCTCCTGAGGGGGGTACTTCACTTCTCCATCCCTCTGTCAACACAGAGAACAAACAGACACTGCCCATGGCCTCTCACACACACAGCTCCGAGTCACCCATGCGCAGTGAGGCTGGGATGCGAGTGTGACATGACAACCAGACAGGATGGTGAGTGCAGCTGTTGTTGAGTTGTTTATGCCGAGCGGAATTGCACGTTTCAATCTTTTAGGTAGATGTGAAATCAAGTGAAAGCAATATATAATGGCTTTATTATGTCAAAACGTAATACAAGACTTCACTTGTTGTCAGTCGTCACAAGCAACCTTCACTTTTCCATGCATCCCCAGGGTGCAATGACCTTAAAAATGACAGATTACGTAAAACATAAGATCAAGTCAAGTGTTCAGGTTCATCCACTGTGCTTCCGTCGAATGCGACAACAGCGTGGTTGATCAGCACTACGTTTATCATGTTAAACACAACTGTTTTGTGCAGCTAAGCTTGCTTCTGCTCCGTTCTCCGCGTGGATCACTTCTCTCTAGCATCGCTGTCTGAGTTGTGAGCTGTGTGTTGATGTGCGTAGGCTGATGTTCCATCCTCTTCGTACAGCTGCACAGCCTCACTGTGATGTCACACCAATACATGCCAACGATTGGACCTCCACCTACAGGAAACGCCTGTCAGAAAACCACAGCCTGCTCCTCTCGTTATCTGCACGCAAGCACAGACGCAAGCTTTTCCATGCGAAAAAGGAGCCATGGATGTAAAAAAATAAAAGTTTTCATGAAGAAAATCAGCATTTATGCCATCAGAAATGACAAAAAATGTGTTCATGCCTTTGTGACCATCTTGAAGCTCAGCCTAATATGGTGTCGTGTGGAAAAAGGGTCCGAAGCATGTGTTGGGCAAATATCTCAGATCACCATCTCGGCCGTGGCTGGCAAAGTTTGCGCCAGAGAGGCCAGAAAACACGCACATATCATTGGCTGCTACATAAAATACGAAGAAATTGGCGTTTTAAAAAGCTGTTGGAGCAACGCCTTGGTTTTTATTACGGGAAGCCTTTCCAAACACTACCGGAGTGCCAAAACTTATGGGAACAGCTCTGTGGTTAAAGACACCAAGTGAGTGATTTCTATTGATGAAAACATTTACAATGTTAATGTAACGTATGCTATGCCGGATGAGGCCTTGAGCGGTGCACCCACACACAGTTATATGGGTGGACCCCAGCAAACTTTCCAAAAAGTCATACATCTGCCACGACCAGTGGATGTGAGGTGAAAGGAGAGCTCGGGAGGGGGAGGTCTTTGTCAATGTCAAAAGAGAAACAATCGAATCACAGATGTTATCTCACAGCTTGACCCTGTAAGCTTTTCCACCTGCCCTCAAAAGCTACAATATGCATCAGGCGGAGGGGAAGAAACTAGGCACATTAAGAGCGATAAAACAAACATCAGCATCCAAATACAGCGTGCCACCTCGACCTGATGGATAACTGAAGCCCCCCGATGATGGGCAATCAGTTCACGCATGAACAGTCCCTCGCCTGCTTCCTATCCAAGATCAAGATTACCTTTTTGCAGCATCATCGTCTATTCATTACGCATTAGGGCCCATGTTTACCCCATCAAACCGCTCTGATGAATAACCACATTCTTCTGGACCTGTAAAGTGTAAACTCCCCGCTGACCAGAGGGAGGGAGCAGTAATCATGAGAGAAATATGACACAGCCGTGTGGGTTGCGCTCTTTTCAATACTGCAGTAAACTTAACGGCACTCTCAAATAAAGTCATAGTCCTCAGTGCGGTTATTGAACCAAAACGGTTATTGCCGAGTAGTTTTCAGATGCAGATGGTTGTGCTCGAGCTTAAGCAACATCTCGTTTCCTGTCTATTCTTTAGGTGAGGCAATGCACACACAGGTTCCTGGCACAACACAAACCTTTCATAGAAGTAGAAATTTCCAGTTAAGTAAACTAGGCTAATCATAAAAGAATGTGTTTGAGGTGGGTGGTATGACCAAAATCTGATTTCACAATCTGAGAAAGTGTCACGATAACAATACATCCCAATATAGCCTAGGGCTAGTTATTTTTGATATATTATCTTTGCGAGTAAACATAAGAACAAAGATGCAAAGAACAAACAATAGGAGAAATGAAAAACTGTTTTAAGTTAGGGTTAGATTACAATAGGTCTCTACACACAGTCTTCAAATATACAATAATTTTTAATAAACAATTATCATCAACACAGTTTGTGTAATAAGAAAATTCACTGTTTACGTGAAGACCTGCCTCATAATTTTAATATTCATTTATTTAATTGAAGTTTGATGAGAAATAAATGTTTTAATCATTATGTTTTTGTCACTATTTCCAAACAAGCTTATGATTATACACAACAAACTTGCATTATATCTTGAGGTTTTCATTATACAATGTGTACAGAACAAAAGAATTTAAGCTCAAACAAAGCGAATGAAATAAAAACGCTAATAAAGCACACTGCGCCAATTACGGTACAGAACATGAACCCTAGAGTTAGCATATGGTTATTGTGTTTGTATTGTTTCACGTGTTCATGTTGAGAAAAACAAGAATATCCACATGCTTGGGTGAAAGTTGGCTTGTGAGTCTGATTAACAAGAAGGCCGGCTGCAGAGAAAACGCTTCTGACACAGACGTTGCAGGGACACAAAGATAACAGTGAGCTAAGCAAAGCGTCTTTTAATGCTCTGTGTTTTCTGTTCTTAAACCCATCTCTCTTTGACGAAACTTAAAGGAAGCATATGTCTCGAGATAATTGTGCTGTCAGATAAGTTGATAGTCGTGAATGCAGTGATGGACAGCTGTCTTTCCTCATTCGACTGGTCAATAACGATGGTTCGTAACGATTTCTCATTGTGGAGGTAATATTATAATAACTCAGTTTCACCCAACTATGTTTTTGCACACAACATGTTGATTCATTAGATCAAAACAAAAGTAATACCATTTTGATCAAAGTAATTTCAAACTTTGCACGTGCCTTGGTGTAGACATTGTCATCAAATACAATCAACTTGTTCAAAAACACTTCACAGTGCAACCCAAAGCATTTAGTTAAACTGAGTTTTTGTTGGCATGCTTAAGAATGGCATGTTTTAGAGTGGATTCACTGCATTTACAGCCAGCAAAGCAAAATGTAGCAAAACTAGAATTGCATTTTTCTTTTTTTTATAATTATTACAGATTGAATATTCGTATTTAACTATGCGTGAACACCCCTAGTGTATTTGAATGTTCACGCATGAAACAGACCTGAGAGAGGCATTTTTTCCATTCATTCATGTTTCTTTATCACTGTAAGCAATTAAAAACTAAGCAGTCCTACACTGTGTGTACTTTACATACCACAATATATCAATTGATGCTTTATATTGAAGCAACAATATAGATTTCATCATACCGCCCAGCCCTAGAATGCATTGTTTGTGATGTAGTCTAAAACAAGAAAGGAACAAGATTAACTGTTTGGTGACTATGAAACACAAAGATGAGTGTGGTTAATAAATCCCATTTTCCTCTGTTCCTTCCACAAAGAGCTGCATGTTGTTTATTCTTTTAACTATGGCATAACATATTGCTAATGTCTCTCGTTTAGAACACTTAAACACACTTTATCTTTAAATAAAGACACAAATTATCAAATAGGCCTTTGAGGGGGAAACCGTAAAAGGGTGAAACGACAGATTAACGTTGCTTATCGTTTATTATACTGTGCTTCATGAATGAGTTGAGATGAGTGTTGTGTTTTCATTCATGATGCTTATCCAGTTTTAGCAACAAGGTTGCATGTCTAGCATATCGGTATAAGTTAGTTAAAAATGTATGTGCTAAACGTTTAGTGAACGAAATGGACGCATACTATACTCATATTTGGTGAAACACAGCAGCACTGTATTTTTTCTGGTGTGTGTTGTGCACTTGCCTGTGGGTGAGTGTGTTGGCGCTGCAGTGTGTGAGAGTTGATCTAGGGGTGTGGAGGCTTTCATTACCACAACATCAACTCATCCGCCATTTTCACTAAGCACCTGAGAGGAAATACTGCGCTCGAAGACTCGCTGATATTTGACAGAAAACGGCCAAGATAACAAGAAACCCATCTTTTCACACATGCTTAAGTATCTATTTGTCAAATGCGCTGTTTTTGTGCTGGAACAAAGAGTTTGCGTCGTTTCTGCGTAGCTAGCGATTGTGACCGACGACAACTAGCCAACCTCAAATTACCTCACAATACACACGGTTTTCTGAGAGGGGAAGCGCGTTTTAACGACTTCGTTTGGCTGTTAAATAACCAAATAATATGTTAGAAAGTCTATAAAAGCAGAACTAATCGCGTCGGGTCGACTAATTCAACATCCTCGCGAAAAGCTAATCGGTGAAGCTAACTGCTTAGCTTGCTATGCTAATGCGCATAGATATTGAAACGCTCGAGCGTCTTAATTTCCTTACACAGACGTATAAATCAAATTTCCAACAATAAATATCAACCCAAATCTTTCTCAACATAAAAGCGCGTCGAATGACTGCGTGTTCACTATAATTGGCACAACTGCGCAGTTCGCTTGTAAAGCAGCGCGGCTCTGGTCCACTTTGAGAAGAAGCTAAAGCAGATTTGACTACATGAACCGAGCCCGAACCCCCTCCCCCACAGCTGCAGCACTCATTATCAGCACACAAAACACATCAGACAGCCACTAAATAAGCGCTCACTTTATGCCCTCTTTGCTAAATCAACACATTATTGTGCTAAGTAGTCCCACGTCATATTCTGAGCAACGATTAGCGCAAATCCACGAAACAACAGCTTAAAATCCACACCAACGTATTTAAGAGGGTCATAATACTTAATACATGATATGAATCAATAGGCGTTAAAGTATATGTTTGCGGGCTGGGTATGGGGTAAGAGTGGACCTAGTTAGTGAATGGGTAACTGGAGTTGAAAGGTGTAAACAAAAGCCCTGTTGTTGCAGGCTCTGTCAGAGCACAACGTGCCATTTTAATCATTTCACACCTCTCATTCTGTAAAATGCACATCTAAAACACGTGTAAACAATCGTAAACGTGCAAATGAGCATACAGTTTGAAGATAAGTGGCGGGAATACATATCGTGGGACGTCCACGACTTCTCCCACAATTAAACCACTCCAA
This sequence comes from Phoxinus phoxinus, assembly GCF_949152265.1. Classification (NCBI taxonomy): domain Eukaryota; kingdom Metazoa; phylum Chordata; class Actinopteri; order Cypriniformes; family Leuciscidae; genus Phoxinus; species Phoxinus phoxinus. The sequence continues at coordinate 14,391,164 of NC_136884.1, forward strand.
GCTGTTTTTGTGGCACATCCCAGCCATGTAACGTTAACGTAAAGAGATTATACTGAGTCTTGATCTGTTTCTTTCTTGGTTGGCTAACTTGCTAGCATTTCTCCAGTGACTGCTGGTGTAGCTCGCCGCTTTACAACAACGCAAGAGAAACGACGAGTTTCCGCTACAGTTGTGCACAGCTTTTACTAGTTGTTAACTTAGAAAATCAGCGTTATAATTCAAGATCTTTCCTTTTGTGGAGCATTAAATGTGGGTGTGAGCTAGCTAGCCACTTTAGCTGCTAAATTAAGTCATACACGCACACACACATACACTGCTCGGATTGCCCTCTTTACAACAAACCAGGTGGGATTTATACATCAAAAGGAGGGCTGACAAATGCATAGCAGTGTTGCAATTACAACTCATTTGAAGGTAAACTAATAATACAAGCCTCAGGTTTCAGCATCTACACAAGGATGGACCCTCTTCAGCAAGTCTGTTAGCCACTGGCATCAAACAACCCTCTCCAATAAACAAACAGATAGTTGTAGGATTTCAGCAGGTACTTACCGTTGATGTCCACTGTAATAACTGTGAATAAAGACACGGGGGACTCGGGTGAGACCCCGCCGCCTGATCTACCACAACCAAAACAATACTTCGCTCTCCACTGCGGATGTGTAACAAAGCTTTACAAATCGCGCTGTGTAGCACTTGTATTTCGCCTTGTGGTGCTCTAATCCAAATGTACAGTTTGAGTCTGTTAAAACCTGATATTTTTGTCCATATCTATGCCGACAGTTAGAAACTGGATCCCTTCTATCCTGTCTCTTTTCCCTGTGCAAAAATGGCGGCCCTGGCAGAAGTGCCGTGACTCCGCCTCCCCCCGCGCGCCCCCGCCCGGCTCTCTGTCACTGCGCGCTCCGCCTCTTCATTCCGCGGGGTTTCCCAGAGCAGAACCTCAGGGGCGCGCGCGTGCAGGAGAGAGAGTTCATACACGGCTAACGGGAGCGCGCATTCTTCTCATCATACAGTCCAAACATAGAGGAGTGCTGCAGCCCGCCGTGGAGAAGTCAGCCTGGCTTAAAGGCTTGGCCTAGCGAGATGCATGCCTAAAGAAGGGTACAATTAATGGATAAAAATACTGCTATTAAGATCAGGGGGTCACTAATATTACCCTGAACCCAAGATGACTTTCAAACTGGATTAGATCTTATCTTTTTAATTTTCTTGAGAAAAATGCCAGAGTTAAGGTGCGTCCCAATTCACGTGCTTCCATGCCATTTTGTAGTATAAATAGTGTGTACTCAATCACACGTTGTTAAGTCAGCATGGAAAGTAAGTTAACCTTTTTTTCCATGTTGCTAATATAGAGTGAAACTGCTTCTCGAACAAGAAAAAATGTTGGGCGGTAACGTTACTTGATTTTGTACAACGGGAATTGATCACAAAGGCACATTACAAAAAAAAAAAAGTTTAAATGATGATGTACACAGATAAAGCATTTATATAATAAATATGGTAATATTCCATAAAAAAATAAGAATTGTCTATTTGGATTTCATGGTGTCTATACACTTAATTAACTGAAAAAACAATGGTTGTGTCTGAAATTGACACCTATTTTACACAATTTAAGAAGAGCCATTAATCCCACATTGGAGCTCAATAATGTTATATAACCGATGTAAAATAAACAACTAGCCACTATGGAATACCTATGCACTGTGAGCATTGTACTAAATTAATTCCCTGCCTTTTGGCATCCATAATGGCCAGCGCCAAGTGGGAGCATTTGCGGGCCATGCCTCCCTAAACAAAAGCAGAACGAAACTGCGCTACTCGTTTGAGCAGCGTAGTGCGGACCGTTTATCAACTGTTACCAATATAGGCAGCACAAGCTCAGAACAGGTTTAGGCACTGTCCCAAAATGGGGCACTTGCGGACTTACAATGGCCACTGCATGCACGTGTCATTTGGGTGTCCGATTGGTCAATTTAGCTTTCAGAAGGGTGCATGCGAGCGCAAAATATGCAACCTTGATATGAGGATTATTAAATTAAAGTGTGGATTCAGAGGAAGATCGCTAGGGCTTATTCATTTCATGATTCGTACAACCTTTTGAATGTGAAATTCAAGCACTTATCAAGATCTTTCAAGTGTTTCACAAATTTTTTTCCAGCACTTCAATAACAAAAAAAAAATATTTTCAATGTGATGACAAAATATTCTTCGTTCATTTTTCAAAGATTGTCCCCATTTGTAAAACTAAAAGTTTCAAGATGTAGGAAAACTAACACTTGGTGGCAAACCAAAAAGACACGAATTACCACTATAACCAGTAGATTGCAGCTGAGGAGCACTCAGGGCCATTGCTAGGGGTGAAAGGTGAAGACGATTCTAGGGGCCCACGGCTTTTGGAGAGTCCCCGCAATTTCAACCGAGGGGGACCACAGCAACAAGCCTATGGACCTAGGAGCACTTATTGGAATGATAAAACATTCTGTATCTGCATGTGTAGGTGGTAATCTTTTTATAAGTTCCTGATGTGGAAGTCTAATCGTCAACCCTTTCCCTACACGTGTTTCCTTTTTATGGAATCCCTACCCCCATTATATCCTATCCAACTGTCAAAACATTTATGAAATAATAAAAAGAGCTTTAAGAATGCGGTGAAAACAAAGCAGGAGGCAGCCTACGCAAGTCATTGCCTACTATGGTTGAATACGAACACCTACTTGTGAGGCCCAAAACAGTAAATGGCTGCAAATCTGTTATGTAACCCTTTATACAAGTGCAGTGTTTTCTTTTTTATTCTGCTCAAGGTAACTGGAGTGAGATGACCACAAGTATAAACACAAACATCTGCAGAAGACTAATGAAACGGCAATATTTCTGTTGGCTGCGGACAGACCCACTCTTTTTCTTCTGTTTTTTCCCCCATTTGAGTTAATTAAATCCTTTCAAGTCTCAAGTTCATGTTGAGATATAACACACATATTGGATATTTAATACAATTATTGACCTGTATCATTTTGTAGATAACTAATGTTAACATATTGTTGCAGAAGTTTCCAAATGTTGCTCTTCAAGCAGACAGCTTCATCCGAGCAACCTACAAACAAACACCCTCCCCCATGCTAAACTGGATCTAAACCGCATCCTCCTGCGCATGCGCAGTCTGTGCTATAAAACCAACCACTTGCAGTTGAAGAGCTATGCTACACAGAGTGGAGAAACAGCGAGACAAAGCTGAAAACTGCGATGTGACGCGCTGATCATCGAATTTGCACTGTAAAAGGAAAACGAAACCAAAGAGATAGTTAAATCGAGCTGTTATATTGCACAGGATTGCCTACGCCAGTCAAATCATCGTTATGTTTTAACTTTCGGGACACTGAGATTATAGATGGATATTAAGACGGGCTACATTCAACCAATTCTGGAGCTAGGGTATTACTTCAGTGTCGATAATATCGTTCATTTTGTTATGCTTTCAAAATGGCGATTTTCTCCGCTCTTCCCCCTCCCTGGCCTTGCTGAATAGAATGAATGACATTGCCCTTGACCAATAATACGCTCAATGTTCTGTTTTCTCGGTGTTGATTGGCTACCGATGACATCATCTGAATTCCGAAGGTGGGCGGGCACTGAGCTGCGAGGGGAGAGCGGCGCGCCCGGAGATCCGACCGTGTTTGTGGACGACAGTAGGGTGCCATTAACTCCAAATCTCATCAACCATTTGATTTACTTAAATCTCAATGGATCTCTAAAACACGGCTTAATAGAAGAGTCATTCCACGGAGTTGGCAATAAACATTATTCGTTCGTTTCGCGTCACAAAATCGCAAGAAGATGGCGTCCTCGCTCGCTATCAGCACTGACTGCACAAAGCCCACATTGGGCGGGGTCACGGTCACGGTCTTTCCAGAAAATATCACTGCCGAAAAGTAAATTGAGCTCTTTAGGAGTACGTCATCAGTAGTGCGTTAACAAACGCTGGTTAATATAACCCGTTTAATTAATGGCCTTTATCGTCGCAAACACCGGAATATTGGAAATTAACGTTAGCTGATTTGGGCGTTCGGCGGTTCGTTTTAAAGAACCGATTATAAACTATTCAGAGATTCTTTATTTTGCGTCATGACGTCATTACGTTCTTAATCTAAATTAAAACTTCTTAAAGGCATATGTAGATATTGCGGTTTTTATCATAGTGTGTGTGTGTTTTTGGGAGCTCTAAAAGGGTAACGCGACTGCTGCTATAGAGCTTGGCAGCGTGACGTAACGCCTCTAGCGTCGCGGTGGCCTATGGGTAGCGCCGCCATTTTGTGAGGCCGTTCCGCGAATCTGTCAGGCCAGGGGTCCGCTAATATATAAATTTTACATTTTTCCATTCATTTTTAAGTTATGGGGCGAACATGCTGTGTGGTCGGTTGCAATGTCCGTTCACACGACCGACAAGGTACAAAATTAGACAACGCGTTGTCTTTCTTTAGCTTTCCTGTCTGGAGGAAGAATCAAGGAAGCTATGTGTCGGATGTTACAAAAAGACGCCGGCTGTCGTGGATTTCAGCCGTAAGACGAAAAGACATCAACTTTTCAAGCATCCCAAGATCGTTAAAAGTGTGTTCCAGACATTTTTATTCAGGTGAGTGTCAAAGAATTAGAGACACTTCTAAATATCTTGCAGAAAAATAGATCTTATTCTTTAATCTGAGCATTGAGTGGTATGGAAGACACTTTAAACTAACTTTATGGGAAACGCATATCGTGCCATCATAGCATGTTTTTATTTTTGAATAAAATACATTTTTAAAGCGTTTTACACCTTCATTGTCAGGCCCTGTCCTTAACAAATTTGTATATATTAGAATGGTTTTCTAATGAATTAGTTTGATAGTTACAAATAGTATTTTCTTATTGATTACATGTCCCTGATTGTATCCAACATGGTATTATAATTTCTATGAGAAATATAAACAATGTTTAGGTGAAATGTAGTAAATGAAAAGTCCAGAATAACTACCAGGCACTTATATAGCTGTGAAACTACTTTAACATAACATATTTTAAAAACACATAATGGTGTGTATATACCACCACCTTTACACAGTTAAAATAAATGAATATTACATTTTTTATCATACTATTTAATGTGACAGACAGGGCTGACATTTAGGACAACACATGTTTGTGTTTTTTAAGACATTCCTATTTTAATTTCATATTATGATTTTGTTAAATAAGGTGTGATTGATTTAATATGCATCTTAAAAATGTATTTTCTATGTTGTTTAAAAAGTTGTTTCACTGCAGTATTTTTTATTTTTTTTTGTATTTATTTATTGAGGTCTTGTTTTCTTAAAGGGAAACCATCTTATGAAATGGATGAGTCAAATCCTGACTGGGCTCCAACACTGCACCTGGGACACTCTGAAGTGCGTGCTACCGAGTCAGACCGGTATTCTCGTCGATTACAACGACAACAAATGACCGTGCCAGTAGCAGGAGACGACGGTGAATCCCAAATGCAGGGAGAAACCACTGCAGAACAGGTGGGATCAGCACAAGAAAAGGAAGGTGGTGACCAGGCAGAGGCAGAAGTGGCAGCAGATGCTGCAGGTGGTGACGAGGCAGCAGATGCTGCAGGTGGTGACGAGGCAGAAGTGGCAGCAGATGCTGCAGGTGGTGACGAGGCAGAGGTGGGAGCTGTAGAAGATGAATGGGCAGATGTGGAAGCCGCAGAGGATGAGGATGAGGAAGGTGGAAACCAGGCAGAAGTTGACATGCCAGTTAAGAGACAAAGAAGAGAATGTCAGTTCTGTGAGCGCAACAGTGCAGAAGTCAACCGTCTGCTGCAGGAGAACAGGGAACTTAGGTGTGAGCTGAACAAGAGAAAGATGGATGAGGACTTCTTAAAGGGTGACACAAATAAGGTCAGGTACTACACAGGAATTCCATGCTTTGCTATTTTATTGTCTTTGTTCACCACTGTTAAGGCTTTCCTGCCAGTTACCAAAAAGTTGTCATCCTTTCAAATGCTTTTGTTGACACTCATACGTCTGAGGCTTGATCTTCCTGTACAGCACCTTGCCCATCTCTTCCATGTGTCACGTAATACTCTTTCTACTGCCTTTACTGACACCATAGATGTTTTAAATGCACGGCTTAATCCATTGGTGTGCTGGCCAGAGAGGCATTGCTTACAAGCTACAATGCCGCATCAATTTTTGGAAGCTTTTGGGAAACGTGTTGCTATTATAGTCGACTGCTTTGAAATACGCACAGAAAGGCCATCAAATCTAAAGGCACGGGCACAGGCCTTTTCTCATTACAAAGGTACACACACCATGAAATACCTCATTGGTATTACACCACAAGGTGCCATATCATTTATTTCCAAGGGATGGGGTGGGCGTGCCTCTGACAAGCACATAACTGAGAACTGTGGCCTTCTCAACAAACTGTTACCTGGTGACTTAGTGCTAGCTGATCGGGGCTTTGATATCAAGGATAGTGTGGGGATGATGTGTGCAGAGGTCAAAGTTCCTGCGTTCACTAAAGGAAGATGTCAACTTGACGCTAAGGATGTGGAAAATACACGTGCAATAGCACACCTGAGGATTCACGTTGAAAGGGTGATTGGCAGTTTGCGCAACAAGTACACAATGTTACATAAGAGAATACCAATTAGTTTGTTACTGCCATGTGAGGGGGAGGAGATGACACTTCTTGACAAGATAGTGAATGTTTGCTGTATACTTCTTAACATGTGTCCCAGTGTGGTTGCGAAACCAGATGAAAATGAAAGATGTACATGTTAAAACGGTTTCATTGTAATGTTGTAAATATGTATATTACTTTTGTAGACATATATTCATTTTGATGACATGTTTGTATACTTAAATAGTTCTATTGAAAACAGATGACACAATAAGAATTTCTAGAAAAATTTGCATGTTAAAAGTGTTTAATTCTAATGTTGTAAATATGTATATTACTGTTGTAGACATATATTAGTTTTGATGACATGTGTATACTTAAATTCTTCTATTAAAAACGGATGACGCAATATGAATTTTAGAAATAAACTGGTTTAATAAAAATGAAATTTGCAAGTACAAAAACAACTTGAATTTTTTCAGCAATAAATGTAAACATCTTCAGAAACTGCAAATATATATATTATATAAAGTGCAATCATGTTGAGATCAAACTTATATCATATACAGTGCAATCATGTTGAGAACAAACTTCATATCTCGTATACAGTGCAATCATGTTGAGAACAAACTTCATATCTCGTATACAGTGCAATCATGTTGAGAACAATCTCGTATACAGTGCAATCATGTTGAGAACAAACTGATTAATTTTTCCAGCGATAAATGTAAACATGTCTCTGTAAACATCTTCAGAATTGGCAAATATATATATATATTATATAGTGCAATCATGTTGAGAACAAACTTAATACATATCTCGTATACAGTGCAATCATGTTGAGAACAAACTGATTAATTTTTCCAGCGATAAATGTAAACATGTCTCTGTAAACATCGTCAGAAACGGCAAATATATATATCTATTATATAGTGCAATCATGTTGAGAACAAATTTCATATATAAATATATACAGTGCAAAACCCAGACTACATTGGCTGTGCAAGTGAGCTTATAGTACCTTTGGTGTATTCTTTGAGTAATATTTTGCTATAAGCTCTGGAAGGCAAACTTTCTCAAAGAATTTTTGTGCTTTCTGTAGACGTAGATCCCAGAATTCCTGGTCTGGAAAGACCCGTACGACTACAAAGTCCTTCAGAGTCCAAACAGCAAGGTCACAGTGGTTGGATCCAGTGACAAAGATTTGCGTCTGCATCTGTGTGTAATAACTGTGTGTTTTCTTAAGCTGAAGCTTTTCATAGGACAACTCAAGACAGAAGTTTTTGTCCTTTGTTTCTAAGGCCTGTTGGATGGTGCTTGATCTATATTTGAAGGGACACTTAACTTCAAGGCAGCCTTTCCCACAGCAATCGCACATTGTAAGTCCATCAGGAGAAGCTCCAACTTCAGGAAACCTGGGGTTAATTATAAAACCACACTTTTCGACTTTTAGGTTAGTGTGATGTGGGGCTCTGGTGTGAAGGTAGGTCTTTTGAGCATCCATCTCATGCTCTATACCCCATCTGGTTTGTACAGTTGACACTGTGTGTTGTGGGTTGCACACCTTTTTAATAACAGTCAGGGCTGGCTTTTCTATACTGGTGGCAAAGACTGCATGCATGTTTGAGGCAGTAATTCTTCCAGTCCGACTTGCATACCAAGCAGAAGATTGATGCTGTTGTCTTGTGCACATCTCAATAGATGATGCCTGCTCATCAGTCACATTTGCAGCATCTCTGTATTTCTCACAATTTAGATGAAGAGCTGAAAGGGAATTTGAATCTATTATTTTATCACACAGAGATGTGGCAAGGCATTCGGGCACTGCAGAGGGCTGTACGGTGTCTGTGTACATTGTGTAATACTGATTCATCCCTGACAAACCAACAGCCTTGCTATGCTGCAGCAGTGTGTCAAGCAGGGGTGACAATTCATCAAGTTTAGCTTGGGGAATTTTTCTTTTTTTGGCACGACTCCTTATGCCTGGCGCAGTGGAGGGTGCAGTTATGCGCTGATCAAGCATTTTTTTTTGCCTAGCAGATGAGGTGTAGTCAATTTTGTACCCCACTTCAGCTGTAATCTTGCTCAAATTGCTGGGCAAAACCCAGTATGCCGGTACATCTGTGACAGTTTTTTTCCCACGAATCCGAAAAGTAGCCTCAACTTTAAATAACAGAGCCCCTACATGGGTACATGTCTCCGCTACTCCTGCCATACACGTGCAGTGTGCACACTCCACCTTCCCACTGTTGCTGATGATCACCCATGGCTTTAAAGGTGGTTCATTCAGTCGCTGAGAGTGCATGACCTTAACAGAGACAAAAAAAAATTAATACTGTAAAGAATATTGTAATGTTTATGTATTTTCTACGTAAACCTTCTATGTTTGCTTTTGCAACTGTGTGTGTGTGAGAGATAGAAAGAATAGAGGATTTTATTGCTGTTTATTTTCATGTATGTCTTTAGTTATATTTATTTATTTTTATTGTATATATTGTATAGGGTTATTAATGCTTTGGCAATGTAAATATTTATTTCGCCATGTCAATAAAGCTATTTGAGAGAGAGATAGAGAGAGAGAGAGAGAGAGAGAGAGAGAGAGAGAGAGAGAGAGAGAGAGAGAGAGAGAGAGAGAGAGAGAGACTGACTGACTGAACCCTGTGTTTGTGTGTATGCGCATGTACAAGCAGCAGCCGCTAGCTCCTTCAAACTTCGCTAACGTTACACTTTGTCTGTTGTTTAAGGCTATATTTATTTATTTTTATTGTATATATTGTATAGGGTTATTAATGCTTTGGCAATGTAAATATTTATTTCGCCATGTCAATAAAGCTATTTGAGAGAGAGAGAGAGAGAGAGAGAGAGAGAGACTGACTGACTGAACCCTGTGTTTGTGTGTATGCGCATGTACAAGCAGCAGCCGCTAGCTCCTTCAAACTTCGCTAACGTTACACTTTGTCTGTTGTTTAAGGCTATATTTATTTATTTTTATCGTTATACAAGTTTGCGCTGTACAATGACACATAAACTACATTGTACGCAAAAAAAACACTGTAATAGAAAAATGCTCAAAGAAAGCACCTTCGTTCGGACGACAGTGTTTTCACCGCTGACAGGCTTAAAACTCTCCAGGTCATGTACCCAACCATTAGTAAATTGAACGTGGGCTTCCAGAGACTTATAGTTCCGAAATTGCTCAGCAGTATAAGCACTGACACCACAAACAAAATACGTAAAAATATCAGGAAATGTGATGGGAGGTAAGGCGTCAGGGTCGCGGATCCACTGGTCTGTTGGGACTTCATAAGGATCGACATTTCCAATCAAGTTGATTTTTTCAATATAGCGCTTCTTGGCGTCCGGTAGGAGTTTGTCTCTGTACAATCCACCTTGTTTCAAACTAGTTTTAATCATTCTTATATATGCTTACATTGTGTACTGCGCTATTGTGTATGGTTTCTTTGGTTACCGGCTTGTGTGGTGGCCTCACAGTATGGCGGCGCCCTATTGTTTACATCCCAGAATGCACTGCGCAGTGACGTCGGTTGCCAAGCTCTATTATAACTAAACAGAGACTTGATCAGAAGTCAGACCACGTCTGTTACGTCATAATAACGGACGCACATGAGCTGCTGCTGCAACAAAAGAATCGAGCTGCGGGAGCGCGCATTTCCTGTTTCGGCGCTACTACTGCTAGTACTCAGGAAACGAATGCAGAAAATGTCCCGGCCGAGGTTTCACATCGTTTGTGTGCGATGCTATAAAATCTGTATGAGTAATCTGTTTCTTGGCTTCGTTAAGATTGATGTTTGGTAACGTCGTGGCTTTGAGCTGCTCGCTTTTTTTTTTTTCTTTGATTGTGTTTCCATAGCCGCCATGTTGTCGATGATCCCACGCCTCCTCTGCTCTAGTCTGGATGATGATGATTAGTAAATGGCGTATTTTCTGCACTGCTTAGTGAGTAGTTGTTTTTGTGTATTGGCTCCCTCAATAAAGTAAAGCTCAAATCGTGTGTTAAAGAATGCAGTTTCGTTACTTGCATTATTTTTTACCTACTATTATTTTTGTCCAATACATGATATGGACACAAGAGGGATGAAAGTCATTAAAATAATTTGTAATAAGTATATACTACCAACACAATACACACTATATACTATGTCTTAGAAACTGATACTTGTGCCAGGACTGGCTTATAACGGCCAACCTGTCAAAACATCTAGCAGCTTTAAAATGAAATTTAATTATGATTGATGGTTGGTTGGTAAAGCGCAATGGGTTTCGATCAGGGGTCCCACTAGGGGGCCACAGGATGACTTGGTTACACTTTATTTTAAGGTGTCATTGTTACCGTGTAATATATTTAAGTACTGAATAATAATTAACTACATGTAGCCTACTTACTATAGGGTTAGGGTAGGGATTATGATTTGGTTGAGGGTATGCATAATTTACTGTTATTACTATGGTAAGTATATGTTACCCTTTATTTTAAGGTGTCCGTGCTACAGTGTAATATACATTTAAGTACTGAGTAATAATAATTAACTACAACCCTATAAAGCCATTTTGTATCATATTTGATACGTGCATTTCTAAGGCCTCTAAGTGATTGAGATGATCCAAACTTTGCTTTAAAAAATAATTTGTACACAATCTTCTACATGCCATCTGCTGTCTAATTGATGGTTCATATGTTTTATAGCAAGCAAAAGGCCTTTTAGGATAAATGCTCACCTAAAGGTTGTGGTACACATGTCTTTTTGCTGTGATTTTTTTTTAAAATAAAGTAAACAAATCGCTTTTATTGTTAGTACTATTTCAAGATGAACATTTACTAGATTCAAGCAACTTATTTTCTTATCCACAGGCTACATAATTATTATTTAGAAAAATCATGTTATAGTTTCAAAATCTATTTACCGGTAGGCGTATGATGCTTTTGGGAAATGCCTGGACAATAGACGGCCTTGGTGTTGAAAACCACAGAGGATGTTCTATTAAGTCAGAAAATAATAATTTTGCTGTTTGTGCCAATAAAGTACTATTTCACAGATAATGATCACTCTTCTCATTTCTTTAAATGCATGATACAATAATAAAATCTGAAGGTTTTTCTGAATTTGCCATCAAATAAATGATAAAAAGGGGGCTACTCAAGAAGCAGAATCTCTTATATCTTGATTACAACCTTTGCCAATTACAGAATCTAACTAAATGAAAAGAACAGATTACAATAACGAATAAAATGTAGTTTTTTTTTTAGTGCAATAAATGAATAAATTGAATATATCATTCAATATTATATTGAATGATATATACATAATGACATGTTTTATACGCTTACATTTTGTTTATCGTTTTATCTTTTACCAAAGACGCATGAATATGATCCATATACCATATTTTCTGAGTGGGTATCTGGCGCCATCTAGCGAATAGACAGTGAGTGGCATTAAAAAGCTTTTTTTTTAAGTGACCAATCACAGCGCTCGTTATTAGCAGGCCAGAGAAACCGCCGCTGTAAAGGTGACATTTCTCTGTCTGATTACTGTAGTAGTCAGTTCGATATATACTCGTTGAATAACACAGAGTGCTGGCACAGGCATAAGCATGTCTTCTCTCGGGAGGACGGCGGGTGTCCTCCGAAGCGGCCTGCAGCTCCTCAGGCGTGGACCTCAGCAGATGACCCTCAGAAAGTGAGTGTTTACGACCAAAGGCTAATCGGCTAAACATGCTCCAGAAAAGTGCCTTTCGTGTCTTGTAAAGTTTAAATAATACTTTATAAACGGAATAATGGCAGTAATTTAGTTTAAATAAACGTCCATGGTCAGTTTTTAGAGATTGCTGGAATCTAGATATGAATAGTATAGCCTTAAATGAAAGTAGGTAACGTTACTCTGGTCGTATGGTTGACAGTATCAAATGGTAATACATGGCGGTGAATGATACACATTTTTATATACAAAACCATTTACCACGGTACATCAATTTACAAGGCTAAAAACACTGATGATAACCCACATTTCTCAAAACTACTATATGTGTATGTATGTATTATATATCTAATTTCTCAAAACTACTATATGTGTATGTATGTATTATATATCTCATTTCTCAAAACTACTATATGTGTATGTATGTATTATATATCTCATTTCTCAAAACTACTATATGTGTATGTATGTATTATATATCTCATTTCTCAAAACTACTATATGTGTGTGTATGTATTATATATCTCATTTCTTAAAACTACTATATGTGTGTGTATGTATGTATATATATATATATATATATATATATATATCAGCTTACAAGGTTATCACTGCATTCTTCATTGTTTGTAATACTGTGGTTGGTATGAGTAAGTTACCACTATCCATTACATTTTGTTCTATACTTACTGTAGATGTTTCTGTGTGTTTTAGGGCAGGAGGTGGGCCTCACATTGAACCCCAGTACAGACAACCTCCTCAGATCACCAAGAACCAGACGTTCCAGTCAGAGCTGCTCAGCGGTGCCATGTGGTTCTGGATCCTGTGGCACTGCTGGCACGACCCGGACGCCGTCCTGGTGAGCGGAAACTGCATCAGCACACGATGAGATGAGATGCCTCTGTTCTTAGGCATTATAAACTGACCACCAGCCACTTAACTAAATGTCTCTTTAGGGTCATTTCCCATGGCCGGACACTTCAGCATGGACCGATGAGGAGCTGGGAATCCCACCTGATGATGAAGAGTAGACTTGCCCTCAACAACTCAACGTACACATGAATTCAAGTCATTTACATGCAGAGGAAATTGCTTATTTCTTACCTGGTGTGTTACCACAGCACGCATGACTGATTTTTCTCTTCTCATTGGGTTTGCAGATGTGCACCAGTTGTGATCGCAGTCCCGCATTTTCTGTCGAGAAAACTGAAAGTTCCTGTTATGTGTATGGACTTATTTATCAAGTCTAATTGTAAAAGTTGCATTATAAATTAAATAAATAAAAACCATCGACTCGTGAGTTTGTCAATAGAACAGTGTTTTATCACATAACACTCGGTAAAGGGAAGGGGAAAACAGTGTGATCTACAAAACATCTCCCTCATCTTATATATACATTGCATTGAAGAAAGTCCATCACATCCAACACTTTTCAAAGAGAACTATTGAAGAGAAGGAACAGAACACAGCATTTGAAAACACAGTGACATTAAGTCTATACCACAGTTGAGTATGGAAATGAATGCTAGAGCTTAATAAATACTGTACAATTAATGCGTCAAAGCAATGGAACAGCTCGATCGATCAAATATGAAGGATATGAGCCGGTTTCCGCAGAATGCTGACATTTTCAAAGGGTGTCTGTCTACTACGTGAAGGTTATTGAGTGGGAACAGAGGAACATTTTATCATAAAACACTCGCGGATGAGCAAAACTCAAAACCGTAACAAAGCCTGAGTTTTAGCAGCTATCCGACTCAAGTCATGTAGATCCAAAATAGTGCATTTGCTTTCTGAACTTCTTACACAACAGTCAAGAATAGCCAATCAAAATCTGTTGGTGCTGTTCTATCCTCACAAAGCCTTACAAACTACATTTTATATACTTTACAGTGGAACACAATTTTGTTCAGAATCTGGGTTTGACATTTACCAGACACAAAATAAATGGGAATATATACATTTGTTGGCAAGTTTGTGGGAACGAGTACAAAACGCGATTATATGACGGTGCTGGTGATGAATTCAAAGATGTCACCTGTTTGATGTTCCCTGAGAAAACGTTTCATAGCCTCTCTAAGAAATTCACACAAGCACCACCATTTTTTTTTTGTGTGTTCCCGCTGAAATTAATTTGTCCCGCTTCAACGGGTCGCAAAGACAAACATAAAGCAACAATATTCAAACAAAGTCAACTTGCGCTAACATTTCAGAGGTAAATTTTACAGGTAAAGTCATTCAAATTATTATTATTTAAAAAAGTAGCATTAAATGTGTTAACTACAAAACCCATAAAGCTGAACCTAAACAAAAGATCATAACTCTTGAATTGGTAACGTTCGAAATTATACTCGTATTTACACAACTATTCAATGCAAAGGAAAAACGGAAAACTCAGAATGCAATATAAATCCTTATATCTTTGAAATTAATAAATAAGTTATCCAGTCAAAAAAAACAAACATTTTATAACAAACCCAATAGAACATAAATTATGCAGAATGAGCTAAAGATCATTGTCAATCACGTGACAAGCCTATTTAGTCCTCGCACACTACATCACATACAGTATTTCAGGGGCAGCGCTCCAGGATGCAGTACCTCTCTGTGGCCACTGGGTTGTGACAGAGGCGAATAAGTGTGTATACATGTACGATTTTCTCAATTGTGCCAGTGTAAAATGACTATTCCGAGTTTCACTACCTTTAGGGATATTTAAAAAAAATAAAAGGTTGACTTCTGCTGTATGTGCATTTGTCAGCATATTTTTCTCTTTTTTAAATGTTGTTTTTACAAACTAAGGTACAAAATATTAAAATAATTAACTTATTTAAAACCAATAAAAAGGATTAACACTGTCAAATCAAGGGAAAGTCATATAGTTGTATCTTTGCCACTCTTCGATTTCATTTGATGGTTCCACCATGAGAGGACTTCCTGCGCATCCTAAAAGTGCGGCCCACTAAACCATCAATACATCACTCACTGCTGTACAATTATTGCTTAAAGGGGTAGAGGGGGAGGTTGGGAAAGGGTTTATAAACGATCAGCACCATTTCAAAAGCTCATACTCCAGCCTGAGACAATCAAAAGGAGAGAGAAATAGGCAGATTGATAATGAGGGGAATCCGAGGAACAATGGAACAGTCCCAGTGTCTGCGAGCGCCTGGACACTCATGCTACAGATGTGAGAAGAGGTAGGGTGGGGAGAGGAGAGGCCTCAGCCCGTGATACACATTTGCCTGCTCTCTGGCATCCGACCATGCGTTTCTGTGCTTCCTCTTGAAACTTTTGGCTGTTAATGTTTAAATGTTGTCCAAGGTAAAGCAGTTTCCCAGCGTTGATGGATAATGTGTTGTGTATTTCGTGCGATTGGTGGAAAAGGTGAGCCATTAAACATACCCTGTCACCTAAACATGCACAGTGAGTAAGAGAACTGTGTGTGTGTGTGTGTGTGTGTGTGTGTGTGTGTGTGTGTGTGTGTGTGTGTGTGTGTGTGTGTGGATAATCCCAGCGTATAAAGAAAAGCAGCTGTGTTGATTTATTACACATAGTCTCATTCTTTCCTCCGTCATGCTACAGGAATAAGCCTTTATGGCGACTCATTTTCAATATCTTGCCAAGCCTCTGTTTAGCTGTCGCCTCTCCTTTCTTAGGGCGCTTTCCTGCAATACAACCACAAAAACATGACGTAAGTCGATACAAAAAGTTTAGAATGTTCTTCAAAGTATAATTGTTGCAAACATAATTGTTAGCCCAAAAATACACATTTTTGGAGTGATCTCCAACTTGGGTTTTATGGGTAAACGACATAAGAGGGTCAATGACAGGAAAAATACATAAACAAAATAAAGGAAAATCCTTTAAAAATGTAGTATTTCAAGTCATGTTTAAAGGGGGGGTAAAATACTTAGTTTCAGTCAATCTCATGTTAATCTTGAGTACCTATAGAGTAATAGTGCGTCCTTCATATCTCCAAAAAGTCTTTAGTTTCATCATATTTATAAAATAAAAATACAGCTTTCCGATTCTATCCGGAAAAAGCCGAGGACCTTGATTCTGGGCGTGGGCGGAGCTATAGAGTCAAGCGGGAGCATCCACAACATACAAACTGCATCCACTGTTCCAGTAACACTGGGTTCTTTGGGAAGCTGAACAAGGTAAACTTTCCCTCACATCCCAAAACACACTTTTTTGGAGACATTCTTGACATCAACCATTCCTATTTAGCGCTGCTGATGATGATTTCCGGTAGTAGCGCGTCGATCGCGGTCTTTCTCTCCTCTGGTCGACGTGTGCGTGAACGCGCTTTTCCGAGAGCAATGCTCATATAAGGAGTTCCACTCTGGTCTACGTCATTAGATCTACGATAGAAAAAAACCAGCCGAAACGTGTTGCAACCCGGAAGTATGATTTTCAGCACAGAAATTCTCTGTTATTCGTTCAAAATAACTTTTCAAACTTTGGTCATTATTAGCATGAGAATCCATCTCTTTAACACTGTAAACAACTCTGAATACATGAAACACCATTGTACCCCCCCTTTAAGAAAGGTTTTGACAAATTGAATCACTCTAAAAATGTCATGTAACCTCAATAAATGTGTGTACACTATTATTAATTGGCAAAAAAAAAAAAGTTAATAAAATTTTCAATGTACACATGCAAGAAAAAAAATGAATTTTTTAAACATATTTTAAGGTAAAAAATAGTTTAAAATCAATTTTCTAATTATTCAATTTACATATTTTTCAAGGGAAAAAAATAGTTTCAACAATTTGCACAAAAAAAGCTTTACATCATAATTTTCAAGGGAAAAAAAAGTGGTTTTAACAAATCAATTTTCAAAATTTCTATTTACATATTTTCCAGGAAAAAATAGTTTCAACAAATATATTTTTTAAAAAACAAAAAAATATTTTACATATTTTTTTAAGGTAAAAAAAAGTAGTTAATAATTTTTAAACATTTTTCATTTAGAAATTTAAGGGATTTCTTTTTTTTCTTTTTTTTTTTACATATACAAGTTTTCAACATTTTCATTCACATTTTTTATTAATGAAAAATGTAGTTTTAGCTTATTTTCAAAATTGATTCATGCGTTTATTTTATTTTATGTACAAATATCAACAAATTAACTCATAAGTATGATTACATCATATGTCATAAAAAGGTCAAATTACTGACTACTTATGGAAAAACAATCATGATGGGTTCTCTCTCTCTCTATATATATATATATATATATATTTTTTTTTTTGTTCTTCTTCTGCATGTTGGTTGCACCACGTGTGACCTGATTTGGCAAACGAAAGTTTGACTTTTTCTAAGAAATAATACAAATATTACTACTATTATTTATTTTAGTGTACGAAAGTGCTCACCTTTAGTGGCCTGGTTGCTGATGGGCGTGGGGTTGGGCGCATGTCTTTTGGAGGGGTGGAGTGGAGGAGAAAGTGAGCTCTCTCTATATGAATATTCCTCCCCGAGACTCCCATCTTCTCCCTCCGGGCTGCGGGGCGCTGAACAGGGTTCACTGCTGTCCCACATATCACTGCTGCTGCTGCTGTTGCTGTTACCCTGACTGCTCCACCAATCGGCCCCCTCGGATGCCTGCTGACACAGCAGCCCCGCCATGGACAGCATGCCCTGAATGGCACTGTCTGTTCTCGGTGAGGTAGGACGTTCTCTGTGGACAAGCAGTTCTCAATTTTAGCACAAAAAGAGAAAAACTACTTAAATTAGCTTTTGAACTGCCGGTTTTCTCAGGTGTGTGAAATGAAGGGCAGTCATACCGTTTTAACGCTTGCTTATGGTGGCCGCTCAGATGCTCCACAAAACTCCCTGAGTCTCTCTTGCTGGCTCCATCCTCTTCCTCAGAACTCCCTGACTCTGATGAGCGTTTCTGTTTAGAGAAAGAGTGACGCACAGGAATGAGATGGCAGCACATATTTTAAAGGGGTCATGAACTTCATTTCAATTGTTCTTTGAGGTCCACTTATAACACTAGCAATATTTTTACATCAAAACCCATCCTAATGTAGGAGTAATAGGCTCATTTCTATCCATTTCTTGTTTGGACCCTCTCTTTGAAACACTGTTTTGATAGGCATGCCGCATTCACAACTTGAAAGTAACCGTCCACTGCTATGATTGGTTAACAGTTTTGGAAAATAAAATATTTTTCAACGTCTCCAGCATTACATGTGTGGAACAGTTTTGAAGACTTCAGATGTTTAAAAAAAAATTTAACCGGTGAAATTCTGCCCCGAATTATGTTGCACTGTTGTTATTATATTCATCGTTCATAATTTTTAGTAAAGTGAGTACATATCAAATTATCCGTAACAGAGAAAGCAATAGTGACACATGGTAAAAACATTGTTACTCACACGTTGCAACATCACTGAATGATACAATGTAGTCGGCACCGCATCACCTTATATTTTTTTATTTTTTTATTTTTTTTAGTTCCTCTGAGAAGACGGCGTCGAACGATGTCTTGTTTAAAAATGAATCCACAGTTAAACGAAGCGAACAAACTAAGTGGACGGAGCTAAATAGGCAATGATTTAGAAGTAGACATTGATCTTCTGTAGACGCGGTCTTTCGTCACGCTATGACGTCATAATGTGACAAAATCCGAAACGAGTCGGTTTGGGAGCTTGGTTTTAATAAAAGCTGTTTTTGAGTTCTGAAACTTACAAGATATTTATATAGTACAATGACCTCATGTCAATAAACCAAGGACAATTTGATTTCTCAATTCATGACCACTTTAAGCCATTTCACCAAAAACTGTGTTGAGCTCGTGGAGAGTTGAATGGACATCATCAGTACCTCAGCACAATCCTCTGACTCCGAGTCACTGTCTGAAGATGCTACACGTGGCGACTCTGTCTGCACAGTTAGACCTGTCAAAATAAGATGTTGGTCAAACAAATATTTTTAAACCAATCAATCAATAATGACAGAAAAAAAAATGCTTTTGTCTTTTCACAGACTGGTTTCAATCTTATATCCACCTAATTTTTTACGTAAGAGCAGGTGCGGCCATTTTTAACTTCAGGTATTTTTAGCTGTGCAAAACTGCTGATTGATATTCCAAACTGGTATTTCTTACTATGTGTTTGTAATTACGTCAGTACATTAAAATAATACTGTAGCACACTTTACTATTCTTCTAGTTATATCCCTTTAGCAGCTAATGAATCAGAAGTCTCACACATTCACAGAAAATAGCTTACATCCATGTAGCAAAATAAGGTGTATAGTCAGTCTGGAGAGCAAAAGCTGAGTCGTGACAACCTCTACAGCTCCAAGCGACTCACCATGATTGAGTGGTTTCTTGATGGTGCAGTGTACTCCAAATTCATCCTCTCGCTGTTCTTTTTTCACTTCTTCTTGTGGGCACATTGGCATTCTTTCCAATTTGATCCTGTGTTGATGGAACTGCAACATTTCCACTCCATTGACTTTGGCTGTCACATTACTGATAGATAACCTCTCCCTGTGAGGAAGGACCACCAAAACAGAAAACTTTATTCAATTAATATATTACATTAATAAATAAAACATATATATATATATATTTATTTATTTACAAGTTATAAATAAACATACACTACCATTCAAAAGGGTTTTAAAACCTTTTAAAATGTTTTTTGTTAAGTCTCTCAGCTCAACAAGGCTGTATTTATTTGATAATACAGCAAACAATAATATTGTGAAATATTATTACAATTTCAAATAACTGTTTTCTATTATAATATATTTTAAAATGTAATTTATTCCTGTGGAGTAATGATGCTGAAAATTCAGCTTTACCATCAGTCTTCAGTGTGGAAATCATAATATATTTTTTTCCAGGATTTTGAAGGACTTTACTTCACTTTTTCAATTTAGTTCATCCTTGCTAAATAAAAGTATTAATATCTTCTTAAAAATCTTTTTTGACCCCCGACTTATGATCAGTAGTTTATAATATGTTATATATTAATATTACCACCACTACTACTACTAATGGTGATAATAAAAGCAGATAAAAATATCAATATAAAAATATCAAACATTCCATGTCAAGAATTAAAGAGGTACAAATAATCTCACAGTGTCACTATTCTCACTACTAATTTCGGTACGTAACATTAAATAAGTTAAATAATGTAAATGTTTAAATGAAAACAAAGGCATGTAGCCAATTATTTCTTACATATGTATTTTGCTTCAAACTAAATATTTAAATAAACAGTAATAAAATTGTATTTTTCTTATAATATCTAATATGTCCTATTAGTCCTTTAATTACTAAACTTGAACCATTAATCTTACTGTGCATTGACTGATAATCACTCATAATAATGAAAACTAGTGCCTAACAGATAACCAATCTAATGGTCACAAAAAGAGAAGCTACTGGGACCCTCACCTCATAATTTTGCCATTACATAGCACCAGGCGCAGGGCATTGTCATGACTCCCATCAACAGCTACTGCAGACACTGCAGACACTTTCTTAAACTTGCCATTCACTTTGGAGCTGAAGGTTGGGTCCTGTTACACGAAACGAGAGATGTTTTTACTGGAAATAGAATAATTGCATGCTGCTAAAGCAGTGAACCTATCTAATATCAAGGTGAAAATGCCCTCTAAAACCATTTGATAGCATTGCATTACAGTCATATGAGGAATAATGAAGGCTAATATCGCCGTGGAGAACAGATAAGAAATTTGAGCTTCATGCTGCAGTGCATTATGGGGGATGATAATACCTCGCTCACCTCCACAAGCGGTCCGACCTCCAGTCTCTTTAATACCTCCAGCGTGTGAAGCTCCAGGATGTCCAAGTTAGAGGGCAGTTTGCGGCTGTGATGATGATGATGGTGGTGGTGGTGGTGTCGATGACGATGGTCTCGTAGCCTCCGAGCTGCACGCCGTGCCTGACATCCTTTCTCCAGTGTTGAGCGTGTTAAAGGGCACTCAGCACTTCCCTGAGATTTTCCAGCTTTATTCGAGTCATCCTGTTTAAGAAAATAACACAGCCAATCACTTCAACTTGGAGCCGTTTTAGGTTATGTAGAAACACTCATATTAATTAGCATAGGATTTTTTTTCTCAACGAATTAATGTTAATTTGATTTAATTTAAGTAAAGGCTTTGTAAGGATTAGAAATTAACTTAATATTTTAAATGTATAACATTTTTAATGAATATTAATAGTAAACTTGCTTCAGTTGACCAAATTAGTTACTCCAAGTTTATTACTGATGTGTAAGAATGAATATTTAATTTAAAGTGCAGGCTGTGTAAAAATGTATATTAATTTAGGATTTTAAATTGTTTAATAAAAATGTATTGTAAAGTTGCTTCAGTTGAACAATCTTAATTTACTCTAAGCTGTGTAAGAATTCATTTTGAATTTATTTTAATTTCACTTAATTTAAAGTAAGTGTAATAAGTTAAGATTTTAAATTGTTTAATTAAATTAAAATGTAGTTATATAGCTATATAGGTTTAATATAAATGTAATTATTTAATCCAATGTGTTTTAATATTTAATATACATTTTTAAATTTTATTTCATATAATTTGATTTAGTTAGGTTTAATTTAATTTATTTTGATTGAATTTAATTTATTTTAAGTAGAATATTGGCAAGACAGAAAGGAATTGTTCCCATAAAGTTGCAAAGTGAAGATCAAAACAAAAAGCACCAAATATCTCTCACGGTCACAACACCTGTGTGAACTAGTGTCTAAACCCCCAATTCAGAACCCCTGGAGCTCCTCGGGCTCGTCTTACCTCCAGGTGGCGGATCTCCTTGGTCAGAGCTTTGATGAGATGGCTTGGCCTGATATGGTCTGGAACCTCACTGTTAGGTTGAGTCAACTGTGGAGGAAACACACGAGAAAATAACCATGTAGAACAGCCACAGGAGTTTCACCAGAAAAATCAAAGCGGAAGTTCTCTTGCCTCCCTCCTCAGCCATGTCTTCAGTGATGAGATTAAAGCTTTCACCCCGTCCACTAGATAATCCTGAGCTTGACAATTATCCTCCCGCAGCTCTGAAAACACAAACGTTTCAATCTCCGCTCCATCAAGAAGCTCCATCCGCAACCATCAAGTGGAACGCTTTTATGTGAGGAATAACTGACAATACTTTATGTAGATAGTTCTCTGATGTTGGTTAATAGTCACGTGACGCTAATGTTTAGCTAATGTTTTATTTTCATTTACCCCTAGCCTAAAGCACTGCAGGAGTTGTCCTGTCCCACTCACCTTTAAGGGTCTCCAGAAGGTTTTTGGCCACATACCAGCAGATGGCCTCAAAGTACGGGAACTTAAAGAGATCTGGAGTCTTCAGTCTGCGTTCCATCTCATAACACCTGAAAAGAAGTTGGAGAGGTATATCAGTTCCAGTAGGAATATCCGTTTAGAAACATGAAACTACAGTGACAGGAAAAGCATAGGCCGTATAGAAAAGGATAAATATTGAGGAATAGATGCAGGGTTTTTACCTGAGCTGCATGTCTATGTTTAAGTTATGCAAGAAGTTCCCACCAAACGCCATGGAGTCCTGAGAAGTGAGCACTGCATGGATCCAACCTGTAGAGGGCAACAGAGATCAACGTTCACGCCTCAACAAAGATTGTTCTATGCTGACCTAATTCCCTTTCACAAGCCCTACAATAATTATTTTATACGTTCACATTCTTTTAAAATGGTGTCTCTGTTTATGTGTCATATTTCCTTTAAACATTAGCTTAAACCACCTAAACATTGTACCGGTAGTAGTCTTTTTAGTAGTCACAGTGTACACACAATTCACATCAGTAGCCGGTGTGTAATACACACAAACAAACACACATCAGCAAAAGCTAAATATAGCGTAATCTCACACCCACTGACAGAAATATCAGTTTTATCTCTCCGTCTGGCTGGATGTGTATTGGCCGTCGTGTGCAGACATGCTGCCGAACAAGAGGGGGGATTTCTGCTTCGTCATACGTGACGTTCTCCTCGAGGAGGGAAACCCACAAGCTCGCTTTCACACTCCTCAAACACACATGCTGTGATAATGAATCCTTCCCCCTAGAAGGGTCACGTCTACTGTCTACCTCCGCACTGGTTAGAGAGCATTTATAGAACTCTGAATGTATGCTGAATTAAAGCACCTCTCATGGGTGATTAAAATAACATTGACACTTTTCATTCTTTCCATTCGGTGAGATGCACGTGAATTGCATCACAGCCCGTCGGAGTGTTTTCATTCTGTTTACCACGTTGCTCAGCGAAGACCGTTGCCCAACATTCCCACTGGAACAAGGGTCATCAGTGTTGGACGCTGATCCACAATTTCCTGGCAGGAGTCCTGGGAAAGCGCCTGATATTACTTTCGCCTTGCCGTACCGTGTATGCGTTTTTATACGATAGCGTACATCCTATTTTTTTCTCTTGTTGTGGGGTCAATCAAGGATAAAATGTTGCTATTTAAGTAAATGACAACTGTCAACAGTAAAGGAAAAATCCTTTAAAAATCTAGTTAGTTAGGCTCTTAGCAATGTACATTTTGTATTCATATTGGTTATTATGGGTTTGAAACGTATACCTTTTTTTTATTTTTATAAAAGTTTCAAATTAATGACTAATAATGTCAAGTAAAACATTTTTATTCCTTTACGCCTTGAACACGTGAGTGTACACAATTATATGTTATTATTTTATTTTTTACAACAAATATAGTGACTTATTCATTTATAAATATTACTTTTTGGTACTACACTGTCCATCTTACAAATGATCTGATATTTTAAGAGACACGTTGAGCTTGATAGTTAGTCACGAGTGTCTGAGGTCTTCTCTATAAAAACATTTCTTGTTGCTGCATGTTGGTTGCATCACATGACTTATGATGATGATAATAAAAGTTTATGGCAAAACAAATGCTTGTTTTTTCATTTTAATATCACCGCTGTACCAACCTGACATTTTTAACATGATTTTTATTTTATTTTTATATTTTTATATAATTTGACAAAATATATTAAATTAATATATTATATAAATTAATATATTAATTTAATTTATAAGTATTATAATTATTTTTAAATTAATGTTCATTGCAATTTTGATATAAATAATAGATAAATTAGAAATAATCATTATTATCCCAACTTCAGGAATACGGGCATCATGACATCATCACAGAGCCCTCTCACCCCGGCCACAGCCTGTTTGCACTTACAGATCTCTGTGCACTAGAACATCCAGACATAAAAACGTTTCTTTCCTCAGGCTATCTCCACCTTAAACAGTTAGCACCTGTTTTTATAATTCATAAATCAGTATGGTGTTTATGCCACCTGCGAGTTAGGCAATAAATAGATCCTTACTATGTAAAATACATATTTTTATTAATACAGTTGTATATACAGTACATAACGCACACATCTGTACACAAGTCTTCTCATCTAGATGTATATTACTTTTTTTATATCTATTTTCTTAATCTTACTTTTTTAAATGTTCTTTCTATCCTCTTGTGTTATATATGCATGTATGGACGTATGCATGTATGCACTCAGAGCTCCTGGAAACCACAACAAATTCCTTGTGTTTGCGCACATTGGCGAATAAAGCTTATTCTGATTATTATAATGTAAACAGGTGGGTGGGCATAATCTTTTAAATGGACACAAAAAGGGATTCAGGAGTTTGTCTAATTCTGTGTTCTCACCGGTGGGGAGGAAGATGGTAGTTCCCTGCTTCACCACACATTTGTAACACTTGTCGACTTTTTCCCCAAAGAATACTTCGCTCTGATTGGGTGATGAGCTCCAGGACTCGTATAGTGCAAGGTTAGCCTTAGTCGGCTTGATCAAGTAGAAAATCTTCTCTCCCTGCGCACACAAACACAAAACCAGTATGTCATTGGAACTGCTTAGCAGCTCTTGTAAAACTATAAAATCACATGACTTGAGTCTCATTAATTATTCATGAATGGGGTGGGCGATATGACCAAAATTTTACATGACGATATGAGTAATGTTATTTCACGTTGAACGATATATACAGTAGTCAACATTTGAAGTGGATCAAAAAAGTTTGTTCAAAATTCATGTATAACTTTGATGAAGGTTTATGATCCACTTAAAATGGTGACTACTATATTACGATAGTTATTTTTGCTTTAAATGAAGTTATATCAACATTTTTGATACATAAAATCTCACCACCAATTTCAACATCACAAAAAAAACGAATCCTAGCCTAACTAACATTAGTTAAAAGAGCTGTCAAGCATCTCAGTTCATACCCAAAGAACATGATACCACACTGAAGTTCCTCCAAAGTCGATGTGGAAGTCTGTGTAACTGTTTTTCATTCCCATGAGACAATACTTTTGCACAAATGGTTTGGGGAAGAACGAGTCGTCGGGCCAGTAGTTCTCCACCCACGACATATTCTGCGCTATCTCAGGAACCTCCACCAAATCAGACATCCTAAAATTGAGCAGGAAACAATTTCAAAGATTTCAAACGAGCACTTGCTAAATGTTAGTTGAATTCAAGTAGCTACACAATCGTATATCAGGCCCGAGAAACAATCTTTCTTTAAAAACAAAGGATATTTGGATTGCCATTTTGTCATCTAATGCAACAACAATGTGACCTAAGTGTTACTGTATGTCATCTTAACCAGTAGCATAAATTAATTTGCAGTGAAGTTATGTTGCATAGAAAGAAAACTGAGTTTCTCACACAGACGTACTTTGTATCAGAGAACTCCAGGCTGATAACATTCAACACTTTGGGCCGTTCAGGTTGATAGTAATACTTCACGAACTCTCCCAGCTTCAGCTTGCTGTCTGCCTGTCTTGCGACATCAATCACGTCGATGACTTTATTTGCACCTGGAAAAAGAAAGTGGATACTTTCAGATTTGTTTTAATGCATCAACTCTTTGCTATATATTCTGTAATAAGGCTTTTGAGAGACACAGCTGCAGGGCCGCAAATCACACAAACGGCCGCTGAGGACCGGAAACGACGCTGGACAGCTGCTGGTGAAGTGACTGCAATCCCTCAACACACACACACAGCTGGCCAGCGTCTGATGACAGGGAACAGCTGGAGGAACAGTCCCACAAACACATAATGTGAAAGGCTCAAGCCAAAGTTGGGAACAGGACATAACTACAGAACTCGGCACAGCTTTTGAACCAATGCTGATATTTTTATGGTCGCCATCACCCATTCATTTCCAGCAATATTCAATTGAAAATGTCTGTATACATTTAAATATTTAAAGTTCACCCCAAAATTATTCATTTATTTATCATCATATTTAATTTTTTTGCAAACTAACATGCAAACTCTAAACTCACATTTTTGAAGAATATTCATGCTTTTTCCACACAATGGAAGTAAATGGGCCAGTGTTATTTTAGTATTATTCATATACAATTATAGCATTTATTCATATTTTGAATTATCTTTTATTTAGATATTTTCAGTTAAATTTTTGTTTAAGTTTTAATGTTATCTGCTTTTTGTTTTTCCCTTTTAATATTTCTATACAGCTTTATTTTTATTTCAGTTTGAGTAGTTTTAGCACTTAAATTTAAACTTATTTTAGTTCAAGACAACATATAATATCCTTTTAAATTTTTCTAGTTTAAGTTTTTAATTTAATATTTATAGTTATTTTATTATTTATATGTTTATTTGAATAGTGACAGTACAAAAACCATGATTGTCAGTCGAAAGCTGGAAAATATGTATTGCACATCGAGATTATAGCATAAGCTAATAAAAAAGCAGTGTGCATAAGCAGTTAACAAAAACATTACTAATAGAGACTAGAATAAGCTTTAAAAAAAGACACAAAAACAAAATTCTTCTGAAGCTGCAGGATAACTTTTCTTGAGAAACATACCGAAAATTATGCTTGACAGTCCCAGTCATTATTAATTTTCATTATATTGAAAAGAGCAGCTAAATTTTTTTGAGTGAACTACCCCTTTAACTCCCTTTTCAAATTGTTGCTCTGATGAATAATGTTGCATAAAATTTGTTAAAGTCTGACAACAAACAATATTCTTTTTTTAAATTTGCCCATACATGGAAGATGAGTATTTCTCAATGTGTGTGTTTCTTTTCTAAGAAAAGCAAAGCAGGTGGAGAGAGAAAATGGAAGAAACGACAGACAGGGAAGGTTAGTGGCCTTTTGTCTGTGTCCAACTGGCTAGGTAACATGATCTGTTGAGTTCCCCCCGCCTTCCCCCCGCCCTCCCCCCCCCCCCCCCTCTCTCTCTCTCTCTCTCTCTCTCTCTCTCTCTCTCTCTCTCTCTCTCTCTCTCTCTCTCTCTCTCTCTCTCTCTCGACACACACAGAGAGACACACACACCTCTTCCCCTCGACACCTGTTACTATTAAAACAGTCCCAGCTTAAAGATCAGCGGCGTGCGAAAGAGGGAGCCATGTAACATAAGCATTGAGATAAAACATCTATTGGGAACCTGAGCTCAGACTGGCTGTGCTGTACAACGGCTTTGTAACTGGAGATGAAATGTTTTAGGTCTAATGTAGAAGAGAAAGGAGATAACCTCCACAGTTGTCCACAGGAGTCCGGTCCAAACCCATTCACTACTAGCACGGACGGATAACCACAATCACAATGGCTCTTGGTAACCTAACGCTCCAATGTGTTTAAAGTTGTTCAAAGAACTACTTGTTAGCTTTAATAAAATGATATTAAAACCCAACAGAGGTTTGAGTAAAAGGGTGATTTTTCAACCTCGGGCACAACCAGAAACTTGCCTTCCCATGCCTTTATTATTTTTCTACTTTGGGGTCTGTAAGATTTTTTTTCCCTCCAGGATTCTTTGATGAACAAAGTTCAAAAGAACAGAAATTATTTGATATATAATTTTTTTTTCTTAACGTTATAAATGTCTTGTCACGTTTGATCAATGTAATGCATCGCTCCTGAAAAAAGTATTAAAGGTAGGCAAATTGTTTTAAACAGTTTTTTTTTTTGTTATACTGGTTGGAACATTTTTCACATCCTGATATCAATAACAGAAGTGGTCTAAATATTAATGATAAATGTACATACATCTTCTGTGGAAACCTCAGAAACAAAACAATTTAATCTGATTATACATTGTCCTTCTTGCCTGTCAACCTATATATTTCTATACCTGCTCGCGCAGACATCACACGTCATCAGCTTGTTCCATGAGGCTATGCAGAGTTGTAGACGGTCACTGAGCGCCACAAACTAGCAACAACCGCCTTTTACAGTTCCTCTCAACCGAAACAAGTAGCTTATGCTGAGTTTACGCCATAACTACCGTAATTAAATTATGGCAACCCGTGAAGTTCCTCCCTGAGCTACGAGACCTGCACGTTCATGTCTTGTTGGAGGTCTGTCTTTGCAGAGCGCTCTGAAGGGTGGGTGGGATGTTATGCTTTGTAAGTTAGCTTGCTATTGCTAGCCACTCCGAAATCACCTACCCTAAAAACATTTTTGGAAAAAACTCTTACTAACCCCAAACTTCTGAACAGCATATATGCACAAATGTGTGTGTCTGGTTATGAGCCCAAATGTGATCTAAATGCGTCTCTTGCTCTAGTGCCCCACTTGCCAGACACTATCCTGAGCTGTTATCTGATAGACCATAAAACGCAATACACACAAACTGAGGTCTTACCAACATAATGCTCCACATCGCTGACAGAGAAAGAAGGAGAGGGCAGTTTAAGGCCCAGTCCATCCAGGTCATGCACCACTATGGGGTAATGGAAGCCCTCCCTCTCCAGGAAGCGTTGGGTCACCTGACTCCCATGCATTGGCACCAGAACCTCATCCCCACTTTGGACACACAAAAACACACAAATCAATTGCAAGTCTTATCAGGTAGGTGCAAATTTCAAAGCCGCAACACATGCATCAATGATTGATTATGTCCTTAAAACACATTAGACGTCAAAGTAGGAAAGTTCAAAATCGAATCAAGTTTTGATCCAGAGGTGCTTGTACCTGTAAAAGCTCCTGGCCTGGAGTTCCTGTACAAACACAGCAGTTCCTGCCTGGATGGGGTGTGTGCCATCATTTGGCTCTGTGTAGTCATGCCTGTGGCAGTTGTTATGCTTTTTCACTGAGAAAAATAAAGAAATATTCATAAGTTGATCCTTGGACACAACAAAAGCAACAAAGAAACATGTGTACATGCACACACTTACTCATGGAGGGTCCGTGGATGGGCTCACAGTTGGGACAGTGATAAACATCGATATCAGCAGCATGGTGCTCCACTACCTGAACACAACTGAAAAAAGGAAAGCAAGATAAAGTACCCATAGAATTCGGCCACAACCACACATCTGAATGTTGCAGTAGTACAAGCAAATAACAAAAACAAGTCTAAATCTTGTGTTTATAAACATTAGCATTGCTCCATTTTGAATATTACAAGTTTATTATCTTTGGACGAGAAACTCAATGACCCATTCACACACTAGACTAACACAATGACACAAAAATAATATTTAGTTATTAAAAGGTAAAATTTACAAACAAAAATGTTTTTTTTTATGAAGCAAATACAAGTCGTGCTTGCACTGACATTTACATTCTAGCCAATACTGATAATTATATTAATTTTAAGAAAGAAAACTGAAAAATGGCTGATATTAAAATAAAAAATATATAACACGTCTTGAGACTAAAATAAACTCAAAAGGACCTCCCCAGGTGTCTATAATATTTAAATATCTCGAAAGGCTAATTTGCTTATGGCGATAATATCAAAATGGTCAAATAAAAATAGTCTAATATAGGCCTATATCCATCAACCAAAACTTAGCAAAAATCACAATGAATGTCCAAAATTACCACATGAACGTGGCGTAATCAGAATTTATTCACAATTACAAATGAAACCAAAAACTTTTTCTAAACTCAGTCAATGCCAGTAATGTCCTTTGTTGCATGGTACAATGGCGTCATCCGAACTTTTCAATAAATGTTACGAAATTCAAAAATGTTTTACATAGTTTACCACTGGATACGTCAAGCATTGTGTGGGCAGGCAGTACTACAATCAACAAAGCGTTGCGTCACAAATGTGGGATTTCCTCCACCAACCATGTCACTCAAACACGCCAAGTCACATTACCAAAAAAGCCAAACCACAATGCTCAGCCACCCACACAAACACACGTTCCTAAGATTCATTCCAGAGTCATACTGCCAACCATGTGAAATCAGCTAGCAGAGTTTTGACAGTCCAGCGGCAAGAGATTTACAGAGACAACTGGGGCCACACAAGAGAACGCAGGAAAGTGCTAACACTCACACGGACGTGTTTACCGACACCTAGTCTGATACATACTCTACTTTTCCTGGAGCTTATATAAATATTAGCTACTTTTTAGTCACGCGAGAACACTATAACTGTCTGAACTAAATGTGGGAAATGGCCGTGATGTCAAATAAACGGTTGCATGACAAATCACCAATTGAATCTGTTAAAAATCATAACAGCTTTAAGCTCTTCAGCTGACTACAACAACCCTGTTATCTTTCAAATTGGCCCAGCTACAGCACAAAAGCATATGCGCACAAGGGATTTCTTTTATACAGCCAAAATATTGAGAAATGCAGATTCTGCACTTGCAGTCTTGGGGCCTTCGCTCACATATGTCTGTTAAGTCTACTAAACGTTAGGCTGTCCCGTTTATTGATTTACGATTCAGAAGAGACTTCACAGCGGACAACTACCCACAAGTGGATGAGGCATTTCGTCACATATATTCTGTCCCTGTCTAGAGGTCGAACGATATATTGCCAAGGCCGATATATCGGCCAATATCTGGAATTTGACGGCGTATCAGACTTTTATTTTGACGGGCGGCACTGAGAACGCCTGCGCCCAAGTACACAGCGCTCACAGTCTTCATTAGTTTACGGACTCCGTTTAACAGTTTTGTCTAATACTTTATTAAATAGGCCTAGACCTGTTAAAAAAAAAAATTTAAACGGTATGCGAAAAAGTAACCCGTTTGTGTTTATATTATTAGTTACAGGAAGGCAAACACTATAATATTTTCTCATTTACCATCAGCATTCAGCAAATACGCATATAGGCTAATTTAAACAAATCTTTTAATATGTAATACATTTTTAATATCACAAACCTTGCAGACTAAGTCGAATCCAGCTGTCAGATACTCTGAAGTGTGCAGATTTGTGGCCATGAATGTGTTACTCTGTGCGTGACGGTCAGTTCAGCTTCACTGGAGACGCACGATCGACAAACTTTAAATCCTTGATTTTACAAGATGCTGCGCTATATTCAGTTGCCCATTATGTCATATTCATGCGATTTTCACTGAGTGGTGTATGTAAAATTAGTGTTACCATGTCTTTATTTGAAAAAATATGATTACCAGTGAGCTCAAACTTACCAGATTACCGCGTACCCTCTTGCAGTTTATTTCCTTTTAATTCATATATATTTAAACAATTAATTTATTTGTGACTGCAATAAAGAATGTGCCACCTAAAGTTATAAGTATGTTCATTTGAAAGACTAATTTTTTCCAAGTTTATTTATAATTTCTTAAATATTAATTAAAATAAGTAAACAATGATATTTTATTATATATCGGCCACCCTGCTCTCTAAGATATCAGCACCGGCCATTAAAAAAACAGTATCAGTCGACAGCTATCCCTGTCCCAATTGGTGACATAATACTGTATCCCAGTAGTCAGATAGTAGTACTGGCATACCGCCCTTCCAAGATCTTAAATGACAACTGGGACACCACACGACCTCATGGACTTCAAGTGGTCATTGCAAGTTTGTACATCAAGTACCCTATTTGGGACAGAGCCTCTGGAAGACGCTAGCTTATGTTCTGTAGATTGCTGGATGTTCCTGCAATCATGCATTTCAAAAGCGGTTTTAATTCCTATTTGAGTTGAATGCGTGAAGGATGCTGCCGTAAACGCTTCGCTCTCTCTACCATCAGAATAGAGTTAACATCAAGAGTGGATACTGTGCTATATGGGGCTGTTAAAATCAGCAGGGGACTTCAGCAGAAAGGTGATTCTCCTCAAAGAAAAGACAGGCTTTGAACACATGCAAAGGACTGAGTGTTTCTGTCTAAGCTTTGATCTCCTCATTATTGCAGGAAACTTGTAAGAAAGACCAAGTTAGAAGGTAGCTAAAGCTGTTGTCATCCCAGAAGAGGTAAAAGGCCCAATGTACTAACGGCATAGCTCTTTTTTTGTTTTTCGCTTGTGGGTAAAAAGAAGTTTGAATACCTTTGCCGCGGTGTACTGTTAGCGAACATCCCCACGCCACCCATGCTGGTACTGGTAGAGAGGTATCAGTGGTCATGCGGAAATTATTCTACTGCGACCTAACATAAGTAAATTGCAGTTTTTTACTCAAAAACTGAAATGCTTTTGAGATTGATCCTGACATTCATCCATTGTATAAACTTTATAATATTTAGAATACCATGTACAAAAAAAAAATAGATTATCAAAGTCAATTGTTCATGATCATTTCCTTTTTTAATTGGTTTGAATGAATGATTCAATGACTCACTCATTAAGAAGTCACTCGTTTCATTACTGGATGAATCAGTGTTTTTTAACAAAAAATTCTCTTGAATGAATGATTCAAATGACAAATAGGCTAGATTTTTTTTAACAGTCATTAATTGCCAACTACTGGTGTAACAGTGTTTGATACAATCTTTATTTGAAGAGTCAAGTTACTTTCAAAAGGTGATTTACTCAATTTTGATCGCTACCTTAGACATCAGTTTATATTCAAAATATAAACTTTTATCCCAGTACTTCTGTGATCATTTGAATTCTTAAACCAAAGAAATAATGATACTGTGTGTGAAAATGTTTATGAAGCATTTTCATACCTATACATCATAACTGCTCTCTCACAGATTTGAATGTTCGCTATGATCGTACGTGTCAAAGGTTAATAGACAGCTGACTGTGTGGGTCGAGATCATGATCATCATCTAATTCTCATTTAAATTTCATCTTTTAAACATTAATAATTTAATAATACTGTTAAATTTATATTTTGAAAATCGCAAAATTAATGTCCATATTTTATACAGTGCATTGTCTAAATTCACTTGTAGCATTGGATTGGTTTAATTTATGTAGACAAAATACAATAGAATTGATAGGCTATCTTTTATATAATATGTATTTAATATAAAAAACTTTTATGTAAATATTTTTTTTATTTTTATATTTATTAGTTACCGACCATAACACAACCTAATTAGCATGTTATTGGCATCAGCCCATGTTTTATTATCGGTGCATCACTAATTATTTGTTATGATGACTGGAGGTCTGAAAAGACAACACAAAGTCTGTAGCATTCACCGAATGTTTGTCTTTTACCCGTGATACAATCCCAGTCTCCAAGCTCATGCTGCATCACCTGGGTATCAGAGGAGCCAGACATGCAATGACACACGAGCAGATGGGGGAGGAAGGGTTTATGGATGAATGACTCTACACCCACTCTCCTCCTCCGTGAAACAGACAATGAGGAAAAGAATAGAGACCTCGGATCCCGTCCCCCAGTTGATGAATGTACTGAAGTTCTCAGCAGTTTGGACACACAATTCACTCTGCTTAAGTGTAATATAAAGCAGTACCTTTACCATATAAGCAAACAGGCTCTCCCAATGCACTACACACATATAATCCATACACAATCCCATAATGCCTCAAAATCATGGAATAATCGCATTTATGAAATGAGCCCACGTGAATGGCACAACAATGTCCAAATAACCAGATGAAAGCTCGCTGAGCACCAAATTTACTTGTGCCAATCAAAGTAAATTAAGTTGGAAAAACTTATTGTTAACTTATTATTATCCAAACTCTCACTTTAATTGTGAATACTGACTGCACAGTGTAGTTAAAAATTTCCATTTAATGCATGCATTTATTTAATTATATGGAGTTTAACCATCTCTCCCATAATGCCTTTTTATATATGAAGTGCTCCATTCATCTCCCTGTCTTAGTTTCATCACAGCATGTGAACCAGGTCAGTGTGCCACATGCCGAGTCGAGTCAGCCTTCCTGTCACCTGAGTAACTGATTAACTACCCACCAGGGAACCAGAGGGAGTGCAAAAAGTGTGTAGGAATGAACCTACTGAACATGTTTCCAGTGGCCAGCTTGTCAGAGTCCTTTATTTTGTGTAACCCACTGTATACATTTACTATTATTACGTCACTTACTACACACATTCAGCAAGCAATGAGGAAAGGGATGCCATGCTATAGCCTATTAGGCAAAACACGTTAGGCAAATCACAAAAATAAGTGCCTTACTGATTTTAAAACCGTTACTACACAAAAATATTTAGGTTTAGCAGATTTACTAACAGCTTGCGACTGCGCAAAGTAACCATCTTCTTACAATTTACTTCTAGGATCGATTTACTAAAAGACACAATGAAAAAAAGGCATGGACAGGGTTATTTTTACAGCTGACCTTATAGCATATGCATATAAGGAGTTTCCCTTTCAGGAGAAAAATTTACGGGAGGAGAGTAAGGAATCATGTAAGGTGATTTACTACGGTTTGCGCTAGTCAATTTACTGGTATTTGCGCCATTAGGCTATTTACCGCACAAAAAAAGGATGTCTTATCAGACGTTAATTTGCGCTGCTCTTGGTAGATTGCGTTGTTCATTATGGAAATGATCCGGCTGCGTCTGTGTTCTTTCATTTGCGTGTCGTCAGTAGAACACGCGCAGAACTTTTTTTCTTTGATTTTTTAAAACTATCATTCAGCTTCTGTGTACAGCCAAATGCATAGCCTTTCAGAGTACTGAATCCAATAGCAAGTACAAACACAGGCACACAACAAATGCACACTAGAATTTTGTATCCAGTGTCTCCACTACTTCTAAGTACCTTACTTCACCGAAGTTGATAGATACATTTTGTTTTTGTTTTTTAACTAGAGTTGCGAGCATCTTTTATACACCTCACACAAGCGCTAATCACTGCGGCGTCTCTTGTTGTTGCGATCTTCAATAGTTTGTTGTTGCCATGTCTCTTCTTTTTTCTTTTTGGACTGTTAAACAATGGCCGGGGCCATAGTTGCTGCCTTGTGGACCAACTAGCCTAGTAAGTACAAAAAAATTCAAGCTGTATGCATGAGGCGAATGTTCAAAATGCATTCAGTTATCAAAACCGGACCACGGGGCTACAAAACACAACAATGTATGCAGCACATGCAGCATAAAAAACAACTTTGGGCTTAAGCAGAACAATAGACTCCAGACCACTGGATCTGCAATACTACCTTGGATTGCATTAATGGTGAAAGTCAAATAAATACAGCCAACTAAATAGTGACAATTAAAGATTTTTCATCAGTCTGTATACTTTCCTAACAAATAAACAGGACAGTTGCATTGGATTAACGCACTACAGAGCAGACAGGGGTCACCGAACCAGGCCCCGATTAGTGAACAAATCTTTATGCCGTCTCTCAGGTCTGGAAGCGGCTCACACCAGGCTTTCTGTTGAGACTCAGAAGCCCATTTAGGATTTAATGAGACATAATGAGTTGAACGGCAAAACATTCTGACAAACCAAGTGACCAGAAGAGGGAAAGGTTTTTAACATTGCCTTTACTTGCACTTTTTCCTCGTAAGCCATGCGTCTTCATGTTCCGGTCACGAGTACACACATTCAAGATCCAAAGAAAGACTAATGTTTAGGCCAGTGTCAATCCATCCATTGCATTATGCAGAAGCATTCCCAAATAGTAATCCAGAGCCAAACAAGTTTACATTTGGGAAGGTATGTCTAGGTGGGGTGTACGTACACAAATCTGCTGACCCCATTTGACCCTAAGCCTTTCTTGCTTAGGAAACTTTTAGCCAAGTTCTAGCTAAAAGTTTTTGTATGACCCAAAGCAATTCTTACGATACCACCATCTTATAGGAATTATTTGGCATTTTCATGAAACAAGTCTTCGGTATTAATTATCGGTATTAATTATCGGTATTAATTATCAAAAAATAATCAAATATAGAGTGGGAATTGGTTCGGCAATCGCCACAAGTGAGAATTCTGTCGTTTCACTTTCGTGTTTTGGCTTCTTTGATGGCACTCAGGGCCACAGAATTGGTTTACTTTCAGTCTGAAAATTACAAAAGATGGTCTTGACCTGAGATTTGAACTACAGTATCAGATCTATGGCCACCTAAACTCACCGTAAGCCTAAAAAAAACTCTGGTCTCATCATACAAATCACAACCTGCTAAGACTCTCCTTCTAAAGATAACCAATTATAACATTACATGCCCTCAGGGTCCCTTCTCTTTTAGTGATTAATTCACAGGTTCAGACACATGTTCACCTCACGTGCATTAAGACAAGCAGCCACATTCTGCCACACTTTTTGGCGTGCAAATTCTACAAGAAGTTTCACATATCTGATTATGGAAAATTGCGTCACGTCAATCTAGATGCTCAGAGTGAAGTGATACCGAGCATGTCGTAGCGATATTGTGCGTCACTGACACTGCAGATTCAGTCATTTCCCTCACTTCTTCTTCTGGCCTGAAAAGGCGCCAGTCTTTGTCTCGCACTTAGGGGAATCTGGCAGCTCCGCAAAGTTACACAAGACTTAATTCTCAACACCCGCACAACCGCTCACTGTATACCGGCAGTTACTTCACAAGACAGGAAGGAAAGCTGAGACCTGGCTCATTTACAGAGAAGATTCTGTCTTGAAGCTTAAAGGCAGCTACTTTTGACAATACGCCAAACAAAATTTGGTGTGCCAGCCAAGATAGATTTTGTTGTTTTGTTTGTGTATTTACTTGTCAAAATATCTAGAAAATATTCTGCCAAGCACTAGAAGTGTTCATATTGCACAACTTGTCTTACCACATAAAACAATGTGACACAAGGGAACAAGATAAAGATGACATGATTATCATAAATACAAACAATCTTGTATGCATAGGCCTACTTGTCAAGACATCCAATTGATGTATATTAATCCTATATTAATGACATCCCATTGATGTATATTAATATATATATATATATATATAATGTGTGTGTGTGTGTGTAGTTTAGTAACTGTAGTAAATCATGTACTTTGCCAGAGACTACAGCTTACTATGGTAAATAGAAACCCATCTGAAATCACAGATGAAAACTTTTGACTAATAGCCATATAAGTCACAAAATGGATTGTTCTGGCGTTAAATCTGAGCTATAAACTTAAAGTGAGATAAAGAACAGTTTTCTCCAAGTTCAGCTAAGCCTGTCAAGCTCAAGCAGACAGACGATTTAAATGTCTAGTTTCATAACACACATACAGATGAGCCATGTGGCTTTTGGCAGCTCACTTCTAAAGGAAAGCAGGATAATCTTATCCTGGGGGAAGGATTGTGGGAGGCAGGTTGTATTAAAAGTTCCTCTTACACATTTATCATGAAGAAATCTGACAGAAATCGATCAACAACGCTCAAAACACAAGCGAGTCGATCGTGATCGCGCACC
The DNA here is from genome assembly GCF_949152265.1 of Phoxinus phoxinus. Classification (NCBI taxonomy): domain Eukaryota; kingdom Metazoa; phylum Chordata; class Actinopteri; order Cypriniformes; family Leuciscidae; genus Phoxinus; species Phoxinus phoxinus. The sequence continues at coordinate 14,429,143 of NC_136884.1, forward strand.
GTCATATTTAAATACCCCCAACGCGCGTCACCAGCACTTTCACATGACACCCTTGATTTACACCAAAAATACACCCGTGGCATGGCAGCCTGTACATACCAACCTTCACACATATGTTAAATAGACGATAATTTACATACCTGCCGTGGAACCAGTCCTTACAAATGTCGCATTCGATCATAAACCGGTTAAAATCATAGGGCCGCCGGCAGACACAGTATAGCGGGGCAGCCGCCATCTTCCTAATGTCCCTAAACAACGCTGAGCACTGTAGGGGCGGGGCTAACGTCAGCGGAATCTCCCGAAGGGAAATAGGGGCGTGGTTAACACAGGCGGAAACTGCCGAAGGAAAATCCGACAACTAGTGCGTGCCTGTGCCTTCCACTGCATACATGAGCTCAAACACGAACACTTGGAGGTTTTAATAAACGAATAGTTACTTTTCACAATAAAATTCAATTTATACACGTCACTGGTTTTAAAATGATTATTAGGGTCTCGATTTAAATTTGTTCCCGAGCCGATAACACCATACAGTTCACTGACCTACTAATATGATGATCATGCCAAATGACAAACAGGGCACTGCCTGAGGCGAGACCATGGGCGAGACACTAAAAAGTAAAGGAAGTGTGTAATATACATTGTAAACCAGATTTGATAACTACTTCAGAATCACAAACTTTGCCAATTTGTAGGCTAATCCATACCATTTAAATGTCAAACGTAATAATGCACGCTTTATTTATTATAATTGAATAGTGATCAAATGCCAAGTGAAGTACACAAAAGGTACACTGTACAGGTAAAGACACGAGGGTTATTGGAACAATTGCACACAATGCACATAAGATAGACAAACATCTGTATAACAACCACTCAGAATCGGCGTGCTGGACGTGCTCTACGTGATCAGCGGCGTTCTGTGACATGCGCATATCGCAGCTGGGGGAGGGGCTAGCAACAGATCACACTGCACTGGCAATTTCTTTCTTTCTTTCTTTTTCTTCTTCAGTGTTTTATCACCACGGCAGTACAAACAATATTTTGAACAAAAAAAATAAATGAACATTACTATATTATATATATCAATATAAAATACAAATAAACATAAATCATTATAAATACATTCTGAATACGTAGATATATTGACAATATTATTAAAAATAATTAGTTTTATAACATTGATACAAATACATATAAACAAACATTATAAAGTATTTGTAAATATTGATGATATTGTTGATATATATGTCTAACTTTACTAAACACTACTTTATAATGTTTGATCATAATGTATAATGTATACATATATATGTTATAGAGAAATAATCAGTAATACCATGTTTTCCGAATCTTTTTTAATGGTTTCAAAAATAATTTGGGATGGAGGATGAGGGATCCAAATCTACAATTGAATGTAACACGAGCAATGTCTATGTACAGGACATGGTGACGGCGAAAATATGACTTTGACTTGTGCGCCATCTAGCGTTAGATGGACAAATGTGACCATGTCACTGTACTGACGTCGATTTAATTGAATTAACAGTATGTTGATTTTTAATAATGTATGGTCATGAATAAAAGTAGTTGGAATTTAAAGCAGGAGACCTCGTATGGACAGCACTGATCATGAATCTGAGTGTAACATCACAATCCATTCAGTTCAGAGACACCGAGGAGAAGAGCGATTGCCTGGATACAGTCTTCTTTACTGCAGTGGATCTACATTTATGCTGTCATGCAAACTTTCTCAGTGACCACTAGATGTGGCTACAACTCACCGCGTGTTCTGGTTTTGTATAGTAGCCTACTCTCGTATTGGGAACAAGTTGAACACAGGACAAGTCTTAAGGGTGCAAACTAAGGCAGTCCCATAAGCTGATCAGGCTCGGGTGTGTCTCCATCATTTTAGGACCCAAGTGGGGTCTTTTACGCCTGACCCAAAGCCTCTGATTACAGCGTTATGCGGTGGTTACTGTTTCTTTGATGATCTGGTGCAGTGCTCGGCCATGGACTTCCAGCTCTTTCAGCAGCCTGATGGTCGATGTTGCCACAAATCCCCTTCAGGCAATCTTGACCGGACCGACCAATGCTTTCCATCCTTTTTAGACATAATACAGGACATATAGGTTGCCCTGAGCAATAAGCTGATTCGGCTTGCCTCCATCTCCCATAATTCCCTCCAGCTAACTGTCCTCTTCTCTATGCTCTTCTTCTCTGTGGGAAGGTATATTGTTCGTTTCACATTCTTGCCCTGGTTTTAAATGCACACTGGTATATCTTTTGAAATTTGATTTATTCTACTTATGCTGGTGGTACTCACTCAGCCATCCTTTCTTTTTAGTTTCTACATTTGTCAAAATCAAAATACGTTCACCATTTATAGTTTGTTAGACCCACTTCATTAACTATATTTCCATTATATTGTACAATGACAGACATGGCAGCCAATTCCCATCATGCCATCATGCCATAAAAATAGTAGCTCTCAATCCCCATCTAGTGGCTTCTTTGATATTACAACCTGCACTGAAACCAATGCTGCAAGCTTTTCTTGCAATACAATTAAATATGACAAAAATGTGTGTTCAATCATGCAGCCAATGAATACGCTGAATTTGCATAATTGTATTGCTCTTGAATTTACCAGTAATGCCTCTATAGAATAAATAGGATATTTAGTAGAGTGGGAAGAATCAGACTCAACTCGAAAACCGAGGAAATCTGATAAAGTTTTAATAATGCGTGAGTGAATTTATACATGTCAGTTGAAGAAATGTGAAAGTGCTGTGTGAACTGTCAAAGTGTGTGTGGAGAATGAGAGGGTGCGAAAAAAAAAGGGACATCTGTAAAACTTGCTAACATGCAGAAAGGTCAGCGGCGGTACCAGTCCTCCAAGTCTTACTGAATCAACATTAAACAAGCCAAGAATGAAATCAACTGAGTTTATGAAATCCACTGAATGAGTTTATGGCCAGAACTTCTAACAAAATCTCTTCAAAAACATGTTTACGCAACCACATATTCTAATGTGTTTACCATGCCCTGAACGTTCAGTACAAGCACATAAACAGATACGCGTGCAAAGATACATTTCTACATTTTCTGAACTAGAAAAAAACATGTTGCTTAAATGTTAGGGTTTTGCTATGAAGCTAAAATGAGCTAAATTGCCTGTCTGGTTGCTAGGGTGTTGCTATGGCCCGAGACAAATTACCCAAGCTCCAAGTCAAGATAAATATGGCTCAGGTTCCTCGTTCAATGTAAACCTATGGGATGTTTTTTTAAATAATAAGTATGAGCAATAGCAGCAAACGCCACTAATCTCATATTATAAAGTAAATCATTTAGCACATACCTCTAACGTTAAATACATCCACACGTTGAAGCCAAGTTAAACACTCTTCCGTTATATCACAGCAACAGTCTATCTATAGATGTGCTGACAGGCCGTATCCCATGGCTCCAACTCGAAGTGTTTATGTTGACTTGATAGACTCCTTAACACTCATATACCCTTAAGGTTTTTAGTCTTACATAGAAAAGATGCATAGAATTGTGCTAATTTTAACACGCGATAAAACCTATTTAACCTCATTTACTCTTCTGATGCATCTAAACAGCTGGAAAACCTAATCTGCACCACACATCCCTGCAGATAAGTGGTGTGTATCAACACATTACTTAGATAAGTGTTGTATTTCTCCTCTCCCATGCCTCTCTATCTGTCTTATGGGTCTCCGTGGACCATGTGCACATATCTATATCTCACCAAAAGTGTCTGGCTTCTTCCTGTGAGAGTTTCCCTGACCTCAATATTACTGTCTTCACAGATTGTATTTTAGGTATGATGTTTTCTATTATGCCATCTTTCACTTTTATTATATTGAGAGACAAGAGCTTTTGTCTTGGTCTAAATATTAAAGTTAAAATAACATATTGGCATTCAATTATTATTACTAATAGTAAACTATATTAGACATTGCAAAATATTAGCTATATTTTTATTAGCCAAATAACCAAATACAACAAATGAAATGTGTCAAGGTGCTATAACTGTCCTGATATCATCATAATGAAAAAAATGGAGTAGTTTGGCATATGTTATTATTACTTAAAATAAAAACAAAAAAGGTTACACTTTAAATTAGGCTTCAATTCTCACTATTAACTAACTATTAAATATGACTTTTGCCTTAATAAACACATTTTTACTGCTTATTAATAGTTATTGGGTTGGATTAAGGGGTGTAGAATAATGTAATGCAGAATAAAGCATTAATATGTTCTATAAGTAATAAACAGCCAATATCCGAATATGCTTGCTAAAAAGCAACTGGTTAATAGTGAGAATTAGACCCTAAACTAAAGTGTTGCCAACATTTTTTTTTTTAACAAACAACTTATTTCACTAATATTGCAGAACCAACATGCAAAAACAAACGGTTGCACTTTATTTTAAGGTGTCATTAACTGTGTCATACACTGTTACAGTGTAATTATATATTTAAGTACTGAGTAATATTAAGCAACTACATGTACTTACTATAGGGATAGGGTAGGATTAGGATTTGGTTGAGGGTTAGTTGCATGTAATAATGCATAATTTACTGTTATTACTATGGTAAGTACATGTAACAAGGACACTGTAAAATAAAGTGTTACCAAACAAACAGACAAAAGGACCCATGAAGACCCTTTTCACGACAAGGCAAGATTAGCGACTACCCAAAATCTTTACTTTTTTTTAGTAAACAAGATGACTCCAACATAAATACAAATGGTAAATAAGAACTTGGCATGCGTTTAAAACTAGATTTTTTAAAGAATTTTCTACATTGTGGCCCCATTTGTTTGTCATTGATCATCTAAAAGGCCTGGACTAAGCTGTAAGGTGAAACAGACCTTGCAGACAGTCAAAAGTCTGGCTCTGGAATACTAAAGTTCGTCTGGTTAATAGTTTACAGACTGAAGCGTTAACTCTTCTGACATATAGGGGGAGATGTCAAGCCATGGCAGTGGTCCAGACGTGCAGCGATGCAGCAATCTGCTCTCAGTAATAATTCCACAGCTGACGCTACTGTTATCACTGCTAATGTTGCGGCGTGTGATTGTTTTTTTCCATCTTGAGCTCAGTGCAGTGTGTATCACTTATACAACGACAACAGGAGCATGGGGCCGGGGAGCACAAGAAAAAATATGCCAAGAACGAAGTAACGGCAATGCATTCCAGATGACTACTAAGCGTCATGTGTGTGTGTGTCTGTGTGTGTGTGTTCGAAGAGTGTGCCGTGCCTGGGGCGTGTAAAGTGAGGTCTTGGGTGAGTCTTGGTTGACTCAGTGAAATAGTTGTTGTTGTAAACCCTTGGCCTGCTGATTAAATAAGTTAAGCAGCAGACAAAAAGGTCTTCAGACCTGCAATCACTAAGGTCTAGGGTTGAACTGACATCACAACCAATAACCAGAGCGGCAAAGATGACCACTGTGCTGCCTATTTGCCTGCAACACATGTTCGAAGTATAGTATTAGTATGTTGTGTAGAAGTGTTCGAAAAATTTAATTGTTGGATCAAATCAAATTGTCCAAAACCAAGAATCTGCATATATGTGGCAAAATCAATTTATATATTACCAACATTTGTGGCATTAGGTTAAAAATCTGGGTACGACTGTTAAGTGGGTTCAATACAATTCACCAAAAATCACACTTAATATATGTATACATACTCACACAAAAAAAAAATCTCAATCCTATCTCTTTGAATGGGGAAGCATCAAATTCTCCAAAGAATTCTCTTATTTTGGGTGTGATTTTAACCATGAAATATGCAGGTCAAAATGAACCGCAAACTTCACAATCGAAATTCTGTAGACAACAAATTTGTTTTCAGACATGTTCATGAGCAGAATTATTCAGAAATGAATAAAAACACCATAGGCTAACCAGTATCGCTGACAACTCAAAAATCGAGGTTCAAACTGACCCACAACTTGGAGTTAAATAATGAAAATTCACCCTCATATTGTTTTATACCAGTACAAGTTTCTGTTTTCTGTGGAAAATCAAAGGAGACATTTAGCAGAATATGCACACTGCTCTTTTCCATACAAAGAGGATGGCGACCAGTGATCAAGCGGTGAAAAACGAAAAACAAAACAAAAACAAAGTTTCAATAAAAGGTCCAACATATTATGAATACTTTTAGCTGTGTTGCTATGTGCCATGAGTAAGCAATTGAATGGGCAAACACTCCGTCTAGAGTAAAAGTGAGCATCTCGCTTATAATAAACCCATTCAACGTATCTGCAGGGTACATTTTTTACATGATATGCCACACAGTTTGAGACTGTTTACACTGGACACGTATATTGTTATTATTAACAATATTAACAATATATTGTTTTGAACTGTCTATTGTAGTGCGTTGCATCTCAGTGCCCTGTTCTTTTTGATGTGAAATTTGGCATGCACTTCTATAACTGAAGCTGAATTTCTTTTTTCCATGTAACGCATCAGCCAACTCGATTTCACGGCAATTGGTACGAATTTTACGAGCTGGCTAATTCGTACCAATTCATAAGACCTTAAAGCCTCATTATACTTCTGCGTCGAAGTCACGCTGTAGCTACGTCGTAGGCTGTGTTTAGCATGCGTACCCTTCGGCATACCCTGACGTGCACCTCTCTGTAACAACACGTCAATTCTACGTGGACGCAAGCGCTGTGATTGGTCTGCAAGAACCCCTCCCTCGGGTTTCACACGCTCCCTCTGCATGTGTAATTGCAAACAAAGTTTTTATATGGCTTAAAAAAACTTGGAATATATAGCGCCTACACTGTATGGACAACTTTTATGTTGCTTTTTTTTGTACTTTTTGAAGTTTGACAGCCCCTGGTCAGAGATTTAGCTAAATATCTCTGAACTATCCTTTGAGGCTGTATAGAGGAACACATAATTCGTGAATCCAAATTGGCAATGGACTTACTTACAGTATAGGCTTGGTAAATATGACTTTGATTAATATGAGAGCAGTTCTCTGGTTTGGAGTCGACACTGTACTCCCTGATTTATGCACAGAGGGTGGCTCGTGGGCACTTTCGTATGAATGAATGCTTGTGTTGAAAGGTTGGCTGATTTCCATTATAATCTCTGTTTTGTTTACATTATAATTAATCATTAAATTACTCACTGGCCAATGGTTCTCTTCTTGTTTGCCTGACCACCACGGCTTGTGTTAAATGTGCATTGTGTGCCCATACAAACACATAGCGGAACGAGAACATTAATGGGGACATCCCAGTGGATGGTGTTAGAGAAGAGAGTTTGTTTTAGCATAAGTGTTAGATTTACTGTCCAAGAATGTGTGTATGTAAATTGAAAAACAGGGGGAAAAAAGACTTTCTTCAGGGGTGTGAAAAACAATTATAGCGAGCCTAGCATCCTAACTGACATGAAACCTTAAAGTGAATAAAAATTAGTGACTAATTTTGGAATGCTCTATTAACTATACGGAAGCCTGTTTCCACCTCGGAGTAAAAACTTTTTTTATTTTTAATTGTGAGACAAAGAGACGCTGGGATATTCTTTAGCAGCCCTGCTGACAAGCGGATTAGAAAATGGATGGATGAAAATTGTGAAATATAAAGTTACATTTGCAAGAAAAAAAAAAATCGCAAACGCAAGATATTAAGTCACATTTTGAATGATAAAGTCACAATTATTAGAAACGAAATCACAATTGCAAGATAGTCACATTATATTATATGCGATATAAAGTTCCAATTGCAAGATGTTATATCACGTTGTGAGTTACTGTATAAAGTTGTAATTATGAGAAACAAAATGTACAGTTGTAAGATACAGTCATGATTATGGCTACGTTCTAAGTGTAGTTAAATTGTGGCCATTATTTGACAAACATTTTGATGAATTATTATGACAATTATCGTCTTTTTTTTGCATGTCATGTGTGGGGCTCTGTAGAATTAGATAAGGTATACATACTTATCATTAAATTTTTTTATTTTTTAATGATATAACTTATCATTTTCTTCCCCCACTGAGCATGTTGCAATGTATTCTGGGATTCATTAAGCATACATGCAAGCTTACATTTTGGCCAAAAGAAGGAATTTTAGCATAATGATAAGCATAAAGTCTATTCACTGCAAGCAAAGCTAAAATCCACACATACCACACAAACAGCCCAAGAGCAGCAGGTCACCACAGGCTGTGCCATTATATAGTTAGTGCTAAACTGGCTGTGAAAGGTTGGATTGGGCCCCAGGGAGCCCTACTGGCTCTATAAGCTGCAGTGCACAACCATGCTAACCCTGCATGCCACTGGACACCCATGTCAAGTGCCTCCTCAAATGTACAATATGATCAATGGATACACATACAATGATCTCATCTCTAATTGACGTCTCATTGAATATTCTATCTTCCACTGTGATGCTGACATCAAAATGTACTCAACCCAAAATAAGGAGGAAGAATTTTAAATGCAATTTGAAATTTCATGGATTCAAAGGATATTTCCAAGCTCCTAAAAAGCCTTAATGCATCATGTCTCATGAGTGCACTATAATTAATCAGAATAAACAAGCATTTTTTTGTACTGATAGCTAAATAAATCATTTGAAAGTGCATCTGTAGAGTCGATATCCACTAACATGCCGCCATGTAGATTAAGGGTCGTAAGTCATTCAATGCACCAAAACGCTGAGGCTGTAAAAGACTAATTATATGATCTGCCGTGCACATGTTGACAGGTCTATCTACCCTGACACAAGCAGTTGCTTTTTTGTATGAAATATGTTTGTTGGTGTGTGTGTGTGTGTGTGTGGTTCAGTCAAGCAGAGCAGCAAATCCCAGCCTTAATGAACACAGTCACGGTTAGATGAGAGATCATACTGTAGACTGCTGTTGACAAATGCACCAGACGCTTCAACAGCATTATATGAACATGGCCTGGTGGTTAATGAGCCATTCAGTGTTAATCTTGTCAACAAAATTACTGATGGAAATGTGCGCTGATGAGGGATTTTGTGATTTCATATACGATAATGAAGACAAAATATACATTATGATGATAATTAATTCATTTTTAATTTAAAACATACTGTAGTAAATTACTAATACATAACAATGTTTTTAGGAGAAACCTGCAGAAAAACAAAATGGATAAGATTTGTAATCCAAGTTAAATATATGTTGATTGATCTGCTTGAGTTGATATATTGTCACATTGTTAATGTGTTTTGTTCTGTGTTGTGATCTTGTTTCCCCCTGTCTTTGTGATTTTTGGTTTAGTCCTGTTAGTTTTTCCCGGTCTGTTTAATTAGTAATTCCCGACACCTGTATCTTGTTAATTTTCCCATTAACCCTAGTTCTTTTAAGCCCTGTGTTTTCCCTTAGTGTTGGTTGGTCGTCATCGGTAGAAGGTAGTGTGTTCTGAAGTCCTTGATTGTTTTCTGTTATTCCTGAGAGTTTATTTATTTAATAAACTAACTGCATTTGAATACCCGTGTCCTCGTCTTCGGCATCCTGCACCAACCCTGACAGAACGACCAACCTATAAATAACCGAAGATGAGCCAAAGGCGATGTCACTGGAAGAAGACGGTGAAACCAGTTAAAACACCTATCCTGTTTCAAGGTGAACTCTCACTCGAGGATTATGCGGGGGTGTATATGGACCTTTATAGTGACATGACGTTGGAAGAGGAAGAGTTGAGGCACAGTTTCTGGGGTGGATTGAAGGACCCGCTTGCCCAGCTGATTCTGGTGGGAGATCTCAACCTGTCTTTTATGGAGTTCGTTGATCACACGCTATGGGTGTGTGGATCGAACTACGTGTTAGAGGATCTTCCCCTTCAGCCTATTTCAAGACCGGTATGTCCAGAGCCCGCTGATCCTGCGCCAGAGCCCGCTGATCCTGCGCCAGAGCCCGCTGATCCTGCGCCAGAGCCCGCTGATCCTGCGCCAGAGCCCGCTGATCCTGCGCCAGAGCCCGCTGATCCTGCGCCAGAGCCCGCTGATCCTGCGCCAGAGCCCGCTGATCCTGCGCCAGAGCCCGCTGATCCTGCGCCAGAGCCCGCTGATCCTGCACCGCTGGTCCCGTCCAGCCCAGGGCTTCCTGCACCGCTGGTCCCGTCCAGCCCAGGGCTTCCTGCACCGCTGGTCCCGTCCAGCCCAGGGCTTCCTGCACCGCTGGTCCCGTCCAGCCCAGGGCTTCCTGCACCGCTGGTCCCGTCCAGCCCAGGGCTTCCTGCACCGCTGGTCCCGTCCAGCCCAGAGCTTCCTGCACCGCTGGTCCCGTCCAGCCCAGAGCTTCCTGCACCGCTGGTCCCGTCCAGCCCAGAGCTTCCTGCACCGCTGGTCCCGTCCAGCCCAGAGCTTCCTGCACCGCTGGTCCCGTCCAGCACAGAGACTGTTCCTGAGTCCTCAGTGACCGCGACACTGGCCATTATGGCCACAGCCATGTGGTGTGTGTGGGCGGTGCACACATTGGAGCCGGTGTCTGTCCCTGAGCCGGTGTCTGTCCCTGAGCCGGTGTCTGTCCCTGAGCCGGTGTCTGTCCCTGAGCCGGTGTCTGTCCCTGAGCCGGTGTCTGTCCCTGAGCCGGTGTCTGTTCCCGAGCACCAAGAACAAATCTTTGTGCCTGTCAAGTTTCCCTTTAAAATTTTTGGGGGGCGCAGTATACTTGCTAGGGGGGCCGCGGAGGTCTCTCCAACGAGGTTCCCAGCACCACCGTGGCCACCTGAAGGGTCCTCACCACCGTGGCCACCTGAAGGGTCCTCACCACCGTGGCCACCTGAAGGGTCCTCACCACCGTGGCCACCTGAAGGGTCCTCACCACCGTGGCCACCTGAAGGGTCCTCACCACCGTGGCCACCTGAAGGGTCCTCACCACCGTGGCCACCTGAAGGGTCCTCACCACCGTGGCCACCTGAAGGGTCCTCACCACCGTGGCCACCTGAAGGGTCCTCACCACCGTGGCCACCTGAAGGGTCCTCACCACCGTGGCCACCTGAAGGGTCCTCACCACCGTGGCCACCTGAAGGGTCCTCACCACCGTGGCCACCTGAAGGGTCCTCACCACCGTGGCCACCTGAAGGGTCCTCACCACCGTGGCCACCTGAAGGGTCCTCACCACCGTGGCCACCTGAAGGGTCCTCACCACCGTGGCCACCTGAAGGGTCCTCACCACCGTGGCCACCTGAAGGTCCTACTGCTCCGCCGTGGTCACGCCCACAGCCAGCTCCGCCCTGGACGCCTGAGGGTCCGACTGCTCCGCCATGGCCACGCCCACATCCTGCTCCGCCCTGGCCACCTGCACGTCCTGCTCCGCCCTGGAGGCTTCCTGCTCCAGATCGGCCACCTGTTCATCAGCCTCCAGGGCGCCCACCCTCCCACCCCTTTGGATGTTTTACGGCGCGAGGACGCGCCTGGGGGGAGGGGGGGGGTTCTGTCACATTGTTAATGTGTTTTGTTCTGTGTTGTGATCTTGTTTCCCCCTGTCTTTGTGATTTTTGGTTTAGTCCTGTTAGTTTTTCCCGGTCTGTTTAATTAGTAATTCCCGACACCTGTATCTTGTTAATTTTCCCATTAACCCTAGTTCTTTTAAGCCCTGTGTTTTCCCTTAGTGTTGGTTGGTCGTCGTCGGTAGAAGGTAGTGTGTTCTGAAGTCCTTGATTGTTTTCTGTTATTCCTGAGAGTTTATTTATTTAATAAACTAACTGCATTTGAATACCCGTGTCCTCATCTTCGGCATCCTGCACCAACCCTGACATATATATATATATATGACGGTTTTATGAATAATATACAACAGTTTGCAACAGAAAGAGTGAGAGAAAAAGATTCAGTGTTGACCTGATGATGTCATTTCCTCTTTCCATGAGCAGCTCAATAACAGTGACAGTTATCTCAGAACCTTTTAAGTAATTAAAACTGGTAAATGTCTGGGAGGCGTAATTATGTGCATCTAACAAATAAGCTTAAAATTATATTGGAGATTGAACACATTTGCATTGAGTGGCAAGCGTCGTTGGATCTCCATATAATAACCAATCGCAGAAGTGTACAATAGAATATGCACAAAAGCTTTGCTTTAAATTTTGGAGAAAAAAAACGACATCCAAGAGATACTATTGACTTCGTATGGGATTATGGAAATTCCATGTCCGTGTCGATAGATAATCCCACTTTCTCAGCTTAGGTTTGCACTGGTCACATATGTTTGTAATCGTGTGTGGTTGATTGGCCAGCCTGGTTTGCTGTAATGAACCCATTTCCCGGGATTCTCAAAGTGGCCTCGAACACTGTTTGAACTTTTAATCAGCAAATGAGGTAATGACACAATGAGGTATTCCAGTAAAGAACCAAAGCCTCATGTAAATCATGGATACATGATCCAGTCCATCTGCTGGCTGCAGCCTTATCTTTACCAGGTTTGTACCTGGAACTCTTAAAAGTTGGTGTTTACGTGAAAATCTGGACTCCAAACTTGCTATAATTTATATCTACTTGATATTCAAAGTACAAAATGTTCAAAATGCAAGCAGTCCGTGTCAGTCAGAGTCTGAGCATCTAAAACAACAGTTTCCTTCCCAAAATTGATTTAAGTGGTAGTCTATAAGTGCGGACATTTAGTGTAAAAGCACTGTTTGCTTGTGTGTGTTCCCAACGTTCCAGAGTATGTGAACAGAATGGAAAATACGGCGTGATTACAGAACACTTTCAGCGGGAATGGGAAATTACTGTTTCTCTACTCCACTCGTATAAGTTTATGGATGCATAAAATATGGAAGGGAAAGAATCAAACCCTTTCCTAAACTCATTCAGGCTCTATTGTAGTTGTTCTTAAACTCTATTGAACTGTCCTGAGCAGCAATACGCAGTGAAATGGCTCACGTAAAGCATGAAATCACTGTGAAATTCAAAATACAAGCTGTAAATATTTTCCTCATTTATGTCATAAACAAAAAACTCGTCTCTTGGCATGTTGGCTAAGTACGGGAAAAGTGTTCAGAAACACAAAAAATCCTTTAAATGTACCTTCTTTTTTCCCCCCAGAAAAAAAATATACAAGATTTGATTGCTTATATATGTTAAAGTGCATCTTAAAAAAAATAACTACATGACTTGAGGTATTCATGTCTATATTAAATTTTACAGGATGAATTATGTGTGAGCTACACTCTAAAGTTTAATAGTTAAGGCCAGGAGTTTATTCAGATTACTAATTGTCCATGCTAATAAAGCATATTTATCTTTCATTGTTAGGACACGGTGTATGCTACATTTTGTCATTGTGTACATATTAAATCAGGATTAATTCATAATATATAATCATTTATTTAAACAAAAGACAAACTTCCACTGGTGCAGGAATGTTAGCGCTTATTTAATTTAAATGCACATTTAGCATTTTTTTTTTTAAATCTGGAATGCATGTTTTTAACTCCGTCCATAAAAAATTCAATCCATCAACTGAAGTCAACATGCATTCTTCTTCAGTAAATTAAATGTAATTGAATTGCACTGTGTGGATGACAGGCTCCGCTCAGATCTAGATTTACATGATGATTGGTCATGCCTGTCTGCAATGACCTCTGGCCCCAGGAAGCATATAAAACAGCAGGATGTTTGGACAGGGCGAATTCATAACAGCTCCCCCGAATGTTTAGCCAATACTCTTTCATTCCTCCCAACCAGACTAATCAGAGAAATGTGGCGTTGTCCCACGTTCATTTACCCAGTATGCAAGGGAATAATGCATGCGGCCCTACTCTTAATTACAAAAACAAAGTCACAAGTTGAGTGCATTGTTATTGATTGTTCAGTCTTACAGGGGCTTTTTCCAGGGTGGAGGAAATTTATAGCTGCAATACAATTCAATTTTCAGATGAGGCCTTAACAATATCAGTTAAACGTTAGAGCACTTTCGGGAGTCACTTCCTGAAGCGCTGACTTCCTGAAGTCAGACTCTTTAGGGAGTGTTTACTGAATAATGATATAGGAAACTGAAACCATAATGACTCAAAGTGGAAAATAAGTCAAAAATATTTGTAAGCAGAGCATCTGGCAACATTGTCCAGAGGCAGAATTCGCTCTGCTCAGCAGCTACTGGTAAAAGAAGCATCATAAACCCGTGATTATCCAATAATGTTGTACATCAAAAAGCTTGACGATCTGAAATAACATGCTACTAATTATAGAGTATAAAAATGATTTTGTCAGGTCTGAGAATACGTGTATGCACAATGTACGATAATGTACAGTCAGCAACAAATTATGAGAGTTTGTTTGCTTGGGACAATGGTGAGTTATACAGTTTAGTGTCATAATGCAAAAATATTTGACCACAGAATGTCACAACTGACCAATCAGAATCGAGCAGTCCATAGATTATCGAACAATATCTGCTTTTCATCTGAACATCTGTCTGTGTGTTTCCCAGTGAAATGAATACACAGTTGGGTTGGGTGAACTTTAGGCCACCGTACAATGCAGCCTTGACCTGGTCGTCCCTCAGGAGAACCAGCAGCAGCAGACATCCTGCCCTGGTTTCTTAACCACAGGTGAGTGAACTTGGTAGGTGTCAAGGGGACGTTGGGATTTTAGTAGCTATCCAGGGGATAGTTTGGTTGGGTGTAGGAAGTTTCATTAAGGTCAAAAGGGTGGCTGCACGAATACCGAATGTGGTTTCTGAGGTATATCAATTATTCCACGAGGGACGGTTCTCCCTCCCTCAGAGTCACATGAGGTCCCAGGGACTGAATAATGTCACATCATGCATCTGCGTTCAATGGCTGGAGAGGTAAGTGATATGCTTTGTCCTTTGACCCCGCCAGAAAGGCCAACATTTGTCATGCAGGACTTGGCTTCTGGAACATCTGTCAGAAGGCAGGTAGTCACCAGGGCAAAGAGGGTCGGTGCTCCCGCCCATGATGAATGGATGTTAATGGAAACTGACTCGAGACAGGCCCTCAGTCAGCATACATATCTGAATTTACTATGACTGTCAAAGAGTCTTTCACATGTTGTGAATTCTGGGGAAAACTTATGTGTTTTGAGACATGATTTTGACTTCAGTCAGTGGTAGTTACCTTGTCGTATTTCATTTTCTTTTAACATCTGATGATTTGTGCATTGTTAATTTCAGACTTTCGTACTTTAAAGGACATATTATGCCTCTTTACAAAGTCTTGATTTTGTTTTTGGGGTCTACTAGAATAGGTTTTCATGCGTGAATGTTAAAAAGCACATTATTTTTCACATACTTCTTTACATTGTTGCAGCACCTCTCTTCCCAGTCTGTCATTAACGCTCTGGGGTGCGTTTCCCGTACAGCGACGTAACTCGCTGCTTAACTACCATAGTATGATGCATCGTTGAAGAAATCAACTAGCTAGTCACGGCTGTTTCCCGAAACCGTATTGCCATATTGTCGCAAATTGGTCGTTCAACCACGTTGGTTAATGATGTCACGCAGGAGTAATAACTACTTTTAATGAATCTGTTGAGATCGAATTAATGCTAGATGTTTTGCTATAAATTACGGACATGGCAACTGAGGACTATTTCTAATTTTTCTCAATAAAAATCAAGACAATCAAGGCGTTTGAAGGAGTGCTTTATGATATAGAGAATAACTCCCTTTGGAGTGGACTTTCCTTTATAACTTTGCAGACTTTTTCATGCTCAAACAGCAACAATACACACTAAAGAAAGTTGAAAATGTAAAAAAGCACCCCTTTAAAGTGCCAATTTGATGCCATGGTTTAGTGGCAATAGTGCTCATTTGGGCAACGAGAGATCGAATCCGGTCTTACGCAGGGGGCACATTCTGATTTTGGAGGAGGTGACCTTTGTCAATTATAAAAATAGTGACATGAGTCAACTCATCAAAAATCATGTGAAATAATAATAAAAAACTATTTTGTGGTATACTACTATATAGCTATATTTACTAGAAACAAGCAAACAAAAACTTGCAGTGAACCAGGTGATTCGTTTATTCGTTACTCAATTGAAAGTTCTATTAGAAACTATTAGAATTTAATCAGTTCATTAATGGTTCACCCAAAAATGGAAATTCTGTCATCATTGTTGCAAACCTGTATGAGTTTCTTTCTTCTGTTGAACACAAAAGAAGATATTTTGAAGAATGTTGCATAACCAGACAGTTGACAGTAGCCATTGACTTTTTTTTCCTACTATGGAAGTCAATGGCTACGGTCAACTGTCTGGTTACTAGTGATGCTCCAATTGATCGGCCGCCGATCATGATCGGCCGATATTGGCTAAAAATAGCTTGATCGGCGAACGCCAAAAGCGCCGATCAGAAAAGCCGATCACGTGACGTAAATTACTCGCGCAACTTTTTTCCACCTGCATGCGCGGCGCACGGTCACACAACAGCAGACCAGAGCTTGTCAGTGGCAACATAGTGATATTACCGGTACATGCGCTTCATGAGGACACGCGCGCGGTCTCTTGCTCTCTCTCCCTCTCTGCCGTGCACGCGCTACGCGGTTTGGAGTACAGTTTCTGTCTCGCGGGCGCGCTCGCTCTAGATTCCGGAGATTTTAACTAATTCGCGGGCATCAGTGAGCCGCTATCAATATGCGGGAGACTCCCGGAACTTCCGGGAGGCTATTTTTTTGGTGCCCCCTCAGCTCTGCGCACAGCGCGTGATGATGCGCGTGGTGGGAGCGGCGGCACTGTCTAGAGAGCAGGGGTCTCCAACACATCGCACGCGAGCTGCCAGTACGTTAGCTCGTGGCCTGACTGGAGGGAGCTCGCTAACGGGCCGTTCACATATCGCGTCTTTTGCGCGCTCAAGTTCGTTATTTCAAATGTAGGCGTGCGGCAAGCGCGCTCATTATAGAAGCGATGCGGCCGTTTTTTCCACGCGCAGCGAGATATAAAATATCAACTTCAGAATTCAGCAAAAGCTACTAAAACGTCTTTGTCGTTGTGGAGAGCGCAGTGCATGGTTGCATAGCAACGACAGACACCACGGGAAAATCGGACCGAATTTTACTATTAATAATAAAAGATAAGATAATGTGCATTGCAAATGCCAGTCATTTATCTTTTTTTGACTCATTCTTTTTATAAAAGAATCTATTAAAAGGCTGAAATATGAGGTTTATCTTTTTATAAAACTTTTTTTGTCAACTTTATTTGCACTTGTACATGTTAGTAGATAACATGTTGCAAGACACTCTTTTAAAATCTAGCCATAATTTATGTTATTATTTTAATGCTTATGTAAACAAAAAGTGCATATTGATGCTAATTGTATTTGTTATTTGCTGGTTAATGCGTCGTGTAGGTCTTAAATTTCAATCTTTATGATCTTAAAATGTCTTAAATTTGACTTTCAAAAGGTCTTTCATGATTTTTTGTCTGATTAACAACCTACTGGTTTTGGGGTGTTTTGCATAATTGGTTGTTCCAGAAAAAAATAGTTATTGCCACCTCATAGTTACCGGTAGTTTCATTTCTACAAATGGTGCAAACTCTGCTAGATTATAGATAAAAGATTCCCATTCCTCTGCCATTCTGTGATCGGCAGTGATCGGCAATCGGCAGATCATGATTTTGGTGATCGGTAATCGGTGATCGGCCCCAAAAATGCTGATCGGAGCATCTCTACTGGTTACCAACATTCTTCAAAATATCTTCTTTTGTGTTCAACAGAAGAAAGAAACTTGTATGAACATTGTATGAGGTTCTTCAAAATGCCAATTATTTTGTTCCACAGACAAAAGGAATCCATAAAGTTTGAGAAAATAAAGGCATTTTTGGGTGAAGTATTTAACAAGTAGTTCAAGGTTAAATTTTTTTTTTTATTTAATAATAGAATGAGGCACAATTGGTTGCTTTTCAAGTTTCGCTTGCTTAGTACCATATCTGTTCTGACACTGCCAATTGAAATCTATTTGTAACTTTGATCAAGAGTAGGCTGCTCAGTTGACCGGATGAGTATTCTTCATTACCTTATTTCCCTGGAGGTCGAGGAGAGACTGACAATTGAGATGGACAGCTGACCTATAACCTTTCCTCAGGCTCAATAGGGGAATCATGACCATTCACAGCAGCTAACAGCAATGTTTCTAAAAGAGAATGACCACAGGACAAGATCTATTGACACCATCTGCCTAGATGGAGGAATTGAGTATCGAGCCGCAGGCTATATCATTCAAAGACAAAGAGATGGCCACAATTGCACTCAATATAAGAAGTATTCCATTAATTAACAAATTAAATTCTTCTGGTGTCTTCTTTTGAGCTTTTCAATATACTAGAAGCGATCTGCAAAGGCAATTGAATGAAAACACTGTAATGAACATGTTAAGCCTCCACAATTTCCCCAATGGTAATCAGCAACACTATTTTACAGTGTCCTTGTTACATGTAGTTGTATTGCATTCAACTAACCCTACACTACTACACCATAATCCTAATCCTAGCACTATAGTAAGTACAAGTTGATTATTATTACTCAGTACTTAATAACACAGTAACCTGGACACCTTAAAATAATGTCTAACCACTCCAAGTAATCTTATCCAATGTCTAGGACACATTCATATTTTACCAATGCTCTAACCTCAACCATAATTTACCCCTTAAATTGAAGGAAATCATAAGTGCACAAGATGGCCAATGCTGATTTTTTGACTACTAATTAATAAATAACATTCAGAAACATTCAACATTTTAAAATCCTATGAAACCAAAATGAACAAAATGTGTACATTTAAAACGAGATTTTTCTTTATCATGGACACTATGATATGCCATTGACTCAAGAATGTATTGTAGTTGAAGTTGCAACCTTAAAATCTGATTGTTCCATTGAAATGTTGTTCCAGGACCCAAAATGATGTGAATACAAGAACATGTCCTACTTGGCAAAACCACACTACGCCTGTCCAAATGAATGGAATAAGAGGAGTCATTTTGATGGATGAATCCTTGAAGGGAATGTTGAACCTGGTGCTCCATGGTCTTAACAAGTCTAATTTTTCACGCTTGTTTTAGAGTTATCCACATTGAGGGAGGTCTGTGACAGTCATCAGAACGTATAGAAACTAAGCTGTGACCCCTTCAAGAGAGGTCAAGCAGGTTGGTGAAAACCCGAGTTTGAGGGTAGACCTCAACAGCGTTGTTTTTGTTTTCACTGTCTAAAAATGTTCACTTTCTCTCATCCCAATGCCTATGCATTCTTAGGCTGTTTGCTTGGTATGCTCATCTGTTTTCACTTGCTGTAGGTTCCACCTGTCTACTGTGAAATGCCGATGGACCAATATTCCCTTTTTTCTGTCCTGTCTGATTTCCTTTCAGGTGAGGTTGTTGGATCCAGTCCAACAGAGACTCAGAGAGCAGACAGAGCATGAAGAAGGTGATTGTTTACAGGCGTTCTGGAGGCACCAGGGCAGAGAGCATGTTCTGCAGTATGTCACATTGATTAGTACTTGGTGCTTTGCTATGTAAAGTTATATACTACCAAATCATCTTCATCTGCAAGCATTGGATCACCTACAGACAGTGAGTTTAATTGGTATTGTTCAAGTTTACCATTGAAACCTAATATACTCTCCCATTTAACAGATTTGTATCTTTTCTTTCAGCCATGGAACATAAAAATATGTTTAGAAGAATGTTCATGCTGCTCTTTTCCATATAATGCAAATAGTGACTTGGGACTGTGAAGCTCTAAAAAGGACATTTTCATTATGTTCCTCACACAAAATTATTGTATGACATCAGCAGACTTGGAATATGTAGTGCGCAAGTTGTATGAACCACATTTATGATGCTTTTCATTCGCTTTATGAAAACAGAACAGCATAAACATTCCACTGCAGAAAGAAAATCCTATGGGTTTGGAATGACATGAGGTCGAGTAAATGACAAAATTTCTATTTGTGGGTGAACTATCCTTCAACGACAGAATGCAAATGCAAATCTATCCGTGCACATGAAATATCTCTTTTTATATGAAATGCATAATGATGCATGTCCAAAAAAAGATTCATAATGCGATAATTTGTTGACGGGAAGAGAGAGACGCTCTATCTTCTCCGTCACTCACTCCAATGGATCTTCGTGTTCCTAATTTGCATAACTCTTTTAGTAGATAATTATATCTATCTTGTGATGTCCCGCAGATGTGTGTCTGCTCTGAATGAGGCTCCTTTAGTGCTGGAGAGTGAGAGGAAGACGGAAAGTGCCAAAGACTATTAGAAAATGAAGGGAGGCTATTGTCCCCTAAATGGCCAAATGTTGTCAAGTATGTTGTGTTATGCAAGTCTTCAACATGGGTCTCACTTTTGTCTCTCTTAAACCAGGCGATTTGTGCTGTCATACGAGCTCGCGGGCGAAAGGAATTACGAGCAGAGCCGGCATGTTACGAGCATCTCCCGATCATTTTTAAACATGTTTAAAAAAATCAAGGAGTCGGCCCGACTATGACCAGTGTATAGGCTGGGATTGCTAAATCCTACACAACCACATCACAAAGGCTAGATCTATATTATTATATCCCAGTGGCTGCAACACTGAAATACACTCTTTAGTTGTTTTTGTTTAAAGGAATGGATGTGACCTTCTCTGCTTTTCACCAAATCCTTCGCATAATCTTTTTTTCCTATCCGAAGCTATAGCAGCAACATTGAGAGCTCCAGTCTCCGTGTTTAGAGACAAAAGCTCATGTGTGCCAGTACAGTCGTGCCGTGTACCAGCTGCTTTGACACGATTATCAGGTTAACTGACTCATAACGTGTGCAATGGCTCGCGACCTCCCGAGTGTCCAAACTCGCACAGCGTACACCTGCCTTTATACTCATTGGCTTTGAGCAGTTCTGTCAAATACTGAACTTTTCACTGACATTTTTCTTTTTGAAATAATTGAATGATATCTGTCAGAATATGGACATTTTCTGACTGCAAAGAAAAACAAAACAATGAACACCTGTAGTTGTAGTAAAATAACATTGACAAAAAATGTATTGTTTATATAAATTAATTCATGTCAAGGACAAAAGACATACACAATAACTTCTGAGACTTACACCCACGCTGCCTTTCAGCCCAAATTACGCCATGAATCAAAATAGCAGTGCTCTTTAAAGTGCAGGAAATATGATCTGTCCAGGGGATCTTTCCATGAGCGTATTCTTTATTAGGGTAAAGAGCCGAAATGCAAGGGATATTAACTTTAATGCACGCCTGAATTGATTTAAAATCCAGTGATTATTTAATCATGAGAGCAAGTCTTTGGCCGTCAGCTTTATGAAATATGTCAGTATTAAAATTAGCTGTAGGGGCCAAAATTAATTTATCCATACTCCCACTGAGCACTAGGAGAATGGAAGTTATTAAATATATTGTGCGATTATATGTATTTTACGGAAATAGATGGGATTTGTCTTTTATTGGTAAAACAAAGAGGATTCACAGCGCTTCACAATGTCTCAGCTCGACAACAGACTGAATCACTGCTTGCATGGAAAACGAGACGTAACGGGCCAGAAAATGTACATATTTGACAGATTTAGTGTGTTATTCAATACTACTTTTAAAGTTCATATATTTTAAATATAATAAATGGCAACTTCAACATTAGTGTAATTACAAATATTTGAATACATGAATTTATATTATAAAATATATTTAAATGTATACAATTTTTAAATTGACATTACAGTATATTTTAGTTTAAGTCAGTACATTTGGCCATATACACACTCTTTTTTTGTATTTCGAAAACAATCAAAGTAATTATGAAACTACAGGCGAAACTTGAAAAATTAGAATATGGGGCAAAAGTTCATTTATTTCAGTAATTCAACTTAAAAGCTGAAACTAATATATTATATAGACTCATTACATGCAAAGTGAGATAATTCCAGCCTTTATTTGTTATAATTTTGATGATTATGGCTTACAGTTTATGAAAACCTTTTCACAATATTCTAATGTTGAATTTGGGGTTTTCATAAACTGTAAGCCATAATCATCAAAATTATAACAAATAAAGGCTGGAATTATCTCACTTTGCATGTAATGAGTCTATATAATATATTAGTTTCACCTTTTAAGTTGAATTACTGAAATAAATGAACTTTTGTACGATATTCTAATTTTTCGAGTTTCACCTGTACATGTACTTTAGTGCACTTAAGGGGATCAAAAATACTTCAATACATTCAGTTCAGACTTAAGTATATTCTTGTAATGTATATTATTTTCATAAGTAATTTTTTTAATAAGTATGCTAAAGTGTACTTCACATAGGTAACTTTATTACCCTTTGAATAATGTATAAATAGGTGTCAATTTAATTATTTGTTAACCCAGCCACAACAAACTGAAATCTAAATTAAATACAGTAGCGTATAATCCCCAGCACTATAAACAGATTTTGTTTCAACTTTTGATGCTCTCACCACTTGCACCGCTGCGCTTGTCTGTAGTCATTGGGTCCATGTGTAGCTGTCTATTTTGGGCTACCGTTCGGGAAAGAAACCGAACGATTCTGACACAACGACATGCACTCAGGGAGAAATGGTTGCCGAGTGAGTCAGGATGAGCTTATCTTGTTAGATCAAGATCACGCAGCTCTGGTATAAAGCTGACTTTGTCTCTTTTCCTCCTCGTCGCTTGCTCACTTTCGCCCAATCCTTTGGATCACTCCTAAAATCAAGTGCTGTCGATATCCCTTAGAAATGGAAATTCTCTAAACGCCGAGTCATTTCCCATCAAACACAAGAGCCTGAAATCAATAACCGAGTCTGAACGGCCTCATTCTTCAAGAAACAAGTGTCAATGGAAATCTCACTCAAGCCCTTTGCAACTGAGACGGCTAAGGTCTGTGTGTTCTCTGAGGTATTAGCAACTTGATTTAGCATGACTTTCAGAGAAGAGGAACTCTCAGTGCTTGAAGCATGACTACCATCCCTCAGCCGTGAATACCACCGTTGTCTAGTTGGTGGCCAACCAAAGTGCCGTTTCTTTGACAGTGATCCAAATTTGAAGCTCATTGACCAAATCTTTCAGTGGCTCTGCACTCTGTATTGCTACTTAGCGCTCTCATTATTCACCTTTTCTACTTTGTTTATCCAAGTTTCGCTTCCCAGGTTCCAGACCCGGCCACAGCTACGCTAGATATGCTAAAGCTAGGTCCCCTGGCCTTTCAGGGAACAATGTGTTTCTATTCAGAGTCATCAGCGAACATGCAAGGCTATCAATCAGCAGATCTGGTGCTTAGAAGTGACTTGCTCAAAGAACTTTACTAGAACTGAGGAACTTTTACTGAGGAGAGCTACAAAGGGCCGTGCTGGGTGACTGGAGGTGAAGCTGGTGGATTTCCCTGGAGCATGCTGCGGGGTAAAGGCATTATTTGATGCGTTTCGGCAAAAGCTTTGAATAGAAGCATAAATCAAGTACAGATTATTAACCTAGAGAGCAATATTTAAAGGGCTATCCAATATTGGATTGGAGCTCCGGATTTTGATGATAAATAATAATTTTGGTTTAAGAAATGAACAATGGAAGTCTGTGGGGCAAGAATGTTCAGTCAATATGTGAAGCTTATATTTTAAAGTTAAAGTTTAGTCATAAATGTGTCCATATTTGAGCAGTAAAGTTGTCTAAATAATTTATAGTAATTTAACAATTTTTTTTGATTTTAAGTTAATATTTGAATAATTTAATGACATTCACATTATGGTTATCTGATGTTGTTTAAGGGTCACATGGCATGCAGGTAAACAAATAAGAAATCTAATCTTTTTTTAGTGTTTAATTTCTAATATTTTTATGATTTTACAGTTTGTGATATTTTAAGCTAATATTTAAAGAATTAATTTAACAACACATTCACATCATCCCGTTTTTTTTTATGTCAGCTAATGGTCATATGACATGCAAGTAAACAAATAAGATATTTCATATTTTTATAGACTGTTTCATTTTGCTTGGATTTGACATTTTTTGTATTTATTTTAATGTTACATTTTTATGTTTACATTTTTTAGCTTTTCTAGAGCACACGGACCCCCAGGGATTTAAGAGCTCAAGTTCAAAAAACGAATGTTCTAATGTTAAGACGTAATGTTTAACTCTTTGAGGCTATATTTTCGAAAGTTTCATTTCACGTTTATAGTGCATTACTGTAAACAAGTTTTTGCTTGTTTTTAAAAACTGAGGGAAAAGTCTAAAAGATTTTCTGTTAATTACTGGAACTGGCTTGAACCATCTTGAATACATGTCGGAGCAGCACTGATCACACCAGGCTACAAGTTCACTTGTATACTTTTCTTACACAAACTCATCATTTTGCTTCAGAAGGCCTTTATTAACCCCCCAGAGCCGTGTGGAGTTTGTTTATGATGGATGGATGGATGCACGTTTATGAGCTTCAAACTGATGGTTGCAATTCACTGCCATTATAAAACTCGGAAGCATCAGGGTGTTTATTAATATATAATTCCAATTGTATTCGCCTGAAAGAAGAAAGTCATATACACCTATGGCTTGAGGGTGAGTAAATCATGGGCTAATTTTAATTTTAAAGTGAACCACTCGTTTAACGTAATGTGTAAATGCGCGAGAAATAACACATTAGCAGACTGGAGGGAATAATATGATTTTTTCCCCCTAGAAAACTTCTTGCAGAAAATAATTTCAAGCACTTTCAAGGACCTGTATCTATGCATGTTTATTTTCAAAAACTTTCCAGGGCCTTGACATTTTTTTTTTCTTCAGATTCACAAATTTTCAAGGATTTCAAGGACCCGTGGGAATCCCACTTGTTCTGGCCTTACAAATAAAGTTTTGCACCGGAGGGGGTGGTCTGTGGAGAATGTCCTTACATTAGCATGCGTGTCTGTTTGTGATGACCATTACTAATGCAGAGTTTAAGCCACCTCTGACCCCAGATTATGTATGAGCCACTTAACATTAGTGTGACAAATGCTAAACATCTGTAAGGACGCAAGGAAGCACACAGACACATCAGTGCAAGTGGACAACTTCTCTGCTGTGTGACTCAGATTTGATCTCCATTTACAGAGTATTATTTTCCTTTCATTAAAATTATCTCCTTAATATGCCAGAAACATTCCTTCAGCCAAAGAGGTATTTTGGCAACCAATGACCACCCGTTTTAGGCAAACGTTTCTATCACAGATATCTGTGAGTAATTTTTCCCAAAGCAGACTGAGTTTTATGATCACAACTCACCAGTCTTTATGATCAAGCATCTCAGCAAGTCACATTTGTGTGTTTTTGAAGATTTATGCCCGAGATATAGTCTGAGACACTTTGTAATTTACTATTTCTGATTTGTGCTGTTGTTTCTAATGCGACGTCTGTGTGTGTGTGTGTGTGTGTGTGTGTGTGTGTGTGTGTGTGTGTGTGTGTGTGTGTGTGTGTGTGTGTGTGTGTGTGTGCGTGTGTGTGTGTGTGTGTGGTGTTACAGCCAAATGAACTTTCTCTCTGACCATTTCAGTGGAAAGCTGTAAATCACTTCAAGAGTCAGAAGAGCTAATTATTTCCCGCTGTCCCCACACACACACACACACACACTCAAATACACACAATTGGTTTCGGCTAGTCTTATTGTCGAGGCACTGCAAGCCAGACAGACTGCTTATTTAAACTGAAGCTATAAAGTGGCAGCAACCTGAGACCTGTTGAGAGAATCTAACTTCAGACTGTAATTACAACACACCAATATAATAACGTGTAATTACAACTCACAACCACAGGAAGCCCTTTCACACATCAGTGACCACACAACTGCTAAACAATGCAGATATTTTACAATAGAGCTTTGCCTACTGCAATTTATTACTGCATTTTAAATCAATTGATTTATAATCTGTTCCCCTACAAAAAAAAAAAAAAAGGATATTGTACATATATAATATGCAAAGAGAACAAAGGAAAACAGTGATGAAAAAACTAATTTCTGAAAATAAATATATAAAATATGTTTCTTTTTAAAATACATTTTTACTTTCAGAAGTACATGTGATTTATTTTTTCTCTCACTTTTTCTTTGTTCTCTTGGCATATTAAATGTATATAATAACATAATTGTCCTAATCATTTGCATCCAGTGTGTGCTTTATTGTTAGACAGACGTAGCATCTTCTTGCTTGTTTTGACTGCACATGCTCCATATCTACTATTATATCAATTAAAGGTATTAAAAAATAATTTCACGCTGAAAGGTAGGGTAGGTAGGATTTATATAAAAACTTTTTACCAAATTTGATTAAACTTTCTATATATATCAATGCATAATTAAAATGTAAGTACTCTGATAAAAAGAGTATAAAAATCGAGTGACTCTAGACCGTTTAATCTTCATTAAACACAGCTCATTATTTCCATTCGGGACGAATCACAGGATTGGCTTGTGTGACTGTCACTCTCCGTCGCCATGACTACCGCCGCTATTACTGGCTCTGCCCACGTGCGCGCAGTCGCGCACCCGTTTTTAGGTGGGAGTGAATGGAATTAATGAGCTGTGTTTTATGAAGATTAAATACACTAGAGTCACTCGTTTTTTTTTACTCTCTATTTCAGAGTACTTGCATTTTAATTATGCATTGGTATATAAAGACAGTTTAAACAAATTTGAATAAAAGTTTTTTTTAGACAATTCTGACCTACCCTACCTTTAAAAGTCACGCTTAAAAAAATCATGAACTTTATTGGATTAGACACAACATTTTAAACCAAGTGGTATTTATTTTAAAGCAAGTAAGCAAAACAATAAGAAACAGTTTTAAGTGGCTCAAGTGTCAAACTTTTTTGGGCCACTGTACTGTGTATTTAATTTTGAGTACTGTATATGGGCTCTTCGCAATTCCATTGAACATTTGGCTATCATTCACATGATCCAGATCCAGCTTTCACCATCTGTAATTAATAACTTGGCAGTGGAATTGCGGTGGCGAGGGCAATTCTGTCTTTCCTTGCTGAAGTCTGCACAATGTGGTTTGGAAATTGGCTCCAGAGCGTCCAGCTCCCTGCACTCCCTTTGCAACTGGAATCTTGGATAACATTTGATCTGGGCTGTGGAAGTGTGCATGGAGACATTTCTCTGTTGATTTATTGGGCTTTTTATTAACGGCAGGATGATAGTTTAATCCGGTGGTTATCAACTAGTGGGCCCCAACTCCGCATGTCTGTTCTGATAGCCATATACAGCAGCGATGCGAAATTCTAAATGCAAATAATAAAAAGCTACTGACCATATAATTGTGTGTCCAGTTAGGACAGCAAAATAATAGGCTTCCTGAAAACCCTGTTGGGGTTCATTTTATGATAATAACCAGCTGACTTTAAATTATCTATAGATTAAATTTTTTTTGAGGAAACACTATCTTACGCAGAGGAGCATTCAGGAAACCTGTACTAAAAAAAAGGGCCTTTTCCTCTTGATCACATTCCAGAGAGCTTCAGGTCTGGAGATTGTGATGACCGTTTTCTATTTTAATAGATCACAATATTACTGTTTTTACTGTAATTTTGATTAAAAAAATAACTCTAGCCTTTGTGAGCAAAACTTCTTTAAAAAAAACGTTTAAAAAATCAAGCTGACCCCAAACTTTAGAAAGTACAGTAGTGCACATGCATTTAATATATATTTACATGAACTTAGATTGATATTTTGGTTAAATAGTGAAAATTGGCAATAATTGGTAAAAATGGCAGCTGGATTTAGAGTAGTATGTAAATTAAGGAAAATATTTTTATCCCTGCAGTGGTGGGTTGTCATTTTATGTTAATGTAATTAAGTAACTTCTGTGTCCAGTCGAAGTGATAGATCTAAATGGTCTTCAATAAGCACTGTCTGCCTAAACTGCTGCTCACTGCACAGGCAAAGTGACACTCAGAGTCAGAGGTCTGGAATATCTGTTCAGTTACTCGGAGAGAGAGAGCGAGAGAGAGAGAGAGAGAGAGAGAGAAGGAGGGAAAAGAAAAGAGGAGGGGGGGGGGGGCTCGAGAGGAGAGGAGTGTAATAGGAAACCAGTCCACCCTTCTCTTTCACTCTCTTTACCTCTCTCAATCTTCTCAACCTCTCTCTTCCCTGTCCCACAGTCAGCCGGTTGGAATAACACCTCTCTCCACTCTCGCTGGGGAAGTCCACGCAACGCTGTGTTTCTTCACTACGTCTGTGACTATAGCATTCACCCACTCTCTGCTCAGTGAGGACAGTCCGGCTGGGAAGCCTCAGAAGGTGAGTCCCGTTTGGGGGAGATTTAGGAAAGGGGGGGGGGGGGGGGACGCCAGGCTCAGGCTAACAGGTGCAGACGCCCACCAGAGACAGGAAATCAAGACCTTCTACATGCTTCAGTCACTGAGACAAGCATCTATATTAAAAAAGAAATGCTTATTTTATAAATATACACTCTTAATTATTATATCTAATCTTTGTTAATAAGATTCCTACTTTTTTTATTTTCTTCAAGGAACATGTGCAAATATTTTACCTGGTGGTGTGCCAAAAAGTTTAAATAGCATACTATCTGTCTAGTTTTAAGATTCATTAATATGTTAATGATATTAACTGAAATGTACTTTGCTAGTATGGTTTCCTCCCATTGGCTTTAAAAAAATTAAAATTAAAATAATAATATACATATATATATATATATATATATATATATTGCTTGATTGTAAGACAATTTTACTTGTTTCAAAAGCTGCAATTTTAGCTTTCAACCATATTTGATACATTTATTTTTTAACAAAATCGAATTTCATGTTTAGTCATTTTCTTGATTATTAAGTATTGTGAAGAACACTCTTTCATTCCTCAGTTGATATGTATTATTTTGTGCGTCTTGAGCAAAAACATTTTTATATTGGTAGAGACGTTGGGGAATGTGTGCTGTGTGTCTCACAGACAGGACAGCAGAGAGTGTGAATGAGTCTGGGGAGTTTGAGACTAAGACAGTGATGTTATTATTTTATAAGTGTGCCCTAAAGATAGTATCTGAGATTTGGTCCAATATAAAATGCAATATTGAATGGGGATTTGTAGTTGTCACATTGTGGTAGTGTGTGCATGGTTGGAATTGCGTGTGTGAGCTGGTGAATGACAGGGTGTGGTATGGGCATCTCTCAGAAAAAAAACACAAAAATTGTACACAACAGGCTTCCAGAATACATTTTCTCTGCATCAAATTAGGGAAACACTTGTGTAAAACATAATATTTGGATTGATGTTTTCTATTTCATGAAAGATTTGAACCTCTAACCTTAAGGTATTAAACTTTGGCACATTATTGTCCAGTACGGCTTGTGATATGTACATGTACCGTATTTTCCGGACTATAAGTCACACTTTTTTTCATTGTTTGACTGGTCCTGCGACTTATAGTCAGGTGCGACTTATATATCAAAATTAATTCATACTGACTGTGATGAACCAAGAGAAAACATTACCGTCTACAGCCGCGAGAGGGCGAGAATGAGATGTATATTCTAGTTTCTTTATGCTATTGTGTAGCTGAATAACTGTTAATGTGTTACGTTAACGTACCGGACACCTATTCAGCCTGTTGTTCTGTGTGCTGTTGTGTAGTTGAATAACTTGCCTTTCCAGATTAAATGTCTGTTCTTGGTCTTGGATTTTGTGAAATAAATTTCTAAATAAATGCGACTTATAGTCCAGTGCGACTTATATATGTTTTTTTCCTCTTCATTACGCATTTTTTTGCCTTATGCGACTTATACTCCAGAGCGACTTATAGTCCGGAAAATACGAGTAGTGGCAAAATCACATTTTGGGTAAAAAAGGTCTATTGTCAATAGTGTAGTGATAGAAGCTCACATTGAAGTCACTTTCAAACCAATCAGCTTTCTGTTGGTCAACACAGCGAATTGGTCAACATCTGCGATGGGAAATTATTCGCTCTCACATGAAATTTCAGATTGCGTAGATTCTTTTGAAATGACTGGATTTCTGTGAAAATGTGAATGAGGTAAATGTGAACCTTAAGCGTGTGGACAAATTTCACCTGATGGGTGAACAAATTCTCATTTAATTAATTTAAAGGAGGGGACCCAAGCCATATACACTGTAAAAAGTGATTTTAGTTGGGTTATTTAAAAAAATTGAGGAAACCCATTGCCTTAAAATGAAGTAATCACTTTTTACAGTGTATACAGTATAGAGACCTGAATATAACAAACCCCTAGAAACCACATAGCACCTTACATCAACCACCAACACCACCTTAGCATCATAGCATTTACAGGCGAGTACCACTAAAATCTAGTAACATAACATTCATACTATGCCTTTTCTATATTATTGTTTTAAAAGACAACTTAATTTCCTTCCAGCTGTTTAACCTATATTAGATGAGCCAGTTCTTAGTTGAAGTTGGCTGTCATATTTCTAGTGAGCGAATAATTGGTTTTGACTGACACTTTCATAAGGAGAAAGATGGAAAACTCATTACGCAGATAGCCATGACAAACACAAGACGATAAGCTTGAAGATAAACCGCTCGTAATACGTTTCCAGGCTGCTCTGCTCTCAGCTGAAGCGGCATAAATGCGCATTATGACAGCTTTGACAGACGTTTGAGTTTCTCAGATGACACTGCGATCCAGCTTTAGTGTTGTGGTTAAAAGCCAGTCAGAAATCACCTCATGACAGAACTCATTAGGAATCTGGAGGTGTCAGTGAAATAGTTTGAAACAATTCAGCAAATAGTCTGCCAGATGTCATAGACTTCACATTTTCTCCAGAAATGAGAGAGGCGCTATCTTAAAGTTTGATGCTCACACACTGTCCTATGATACAGTGAAGGCCAATTTTTTTTGTTGTTGACCAAACCAGCTGCAACGTAACAGGCGACAACCAACAATAAATAAAGTGATTAACTTTCTTATTAAATTAAAATGTTATTTTTATTAATATGCAATTAAGTTCATTTCTCAACGATCTAGTTCTCAATTCAATATTTGGATACAATATGATATCTTACTCATCCAGCCTTCTGTGATACCGATTTGTTTTCCCAAGTAATGTTTTCATCCTCTTGCTTTAACTGGAGACTCAAATTCTAGACATCTATCAAATGTTTTATGCTCACCATTAAAGTAAGTCCTTTAGTGCTCCAATGCCATTTTTACTACAGTTGGTAGTTAATGGGTTTAAGTCACCAGATGGTGGCAAGTAGCTATTCTAACTTGTTATGAAAAGAGAAAGAGACTGAGGACTCATGCGGAGTAATGCATAGTGAGACATTAAAGGTACACTGTGTAGTTTTTTAAGTATTTTATTAGCTAAAATCAATGTCTTTATTCATAAATATGTCATTATTGGTGTAAAATTACCTCTGCCAATGATCTGACTTATCCCCGTAAGCAAAGAATTTCTTATATTTATTTACATGGGACGGGTAAGTCCAAGGAGGCTTCCGTGTCGTTCCACCATTTTGAAAAACTATAATAGCAGAGATGGATAAAAAGCACTGGCCTACCTCAATGCGTTTCCACAACGCGTTTTTGTTCAGAAAATATTTTGTTTTTTGTTGTGTGTCAAGTTGCAGTTTGTTTGAAATAACGAACCTCATCACCCAAAAGAAAACTCGATGAAGTGCTATTGGAAGACATGTTGTCATAGCTTCTTAGTAAGAAACGGCTACCGTAGTTGCAACACGCATTAAAAAAATTAAGACGCTAGATAGCACTATTCGTTTGAATGCAAAATACAATTTCACCGCTAGATGGGAGAAATTCCTACACAGTGTACCTTTAAAGTAGCATTCCGCATTGTTGAAATTTACTGAAAAGCCGTATAAATCTTTGCTCAATTAATATCAAGTCCTTGACGGAACCTGTTCATTAGGTACATATATAATGAGGGATCATGTCTCATTTAAGGGTTGTGATCATAGAAGCTTGAACATCAGCTCATGTTCATTGTCAGGCCAGTGACGGATCTATGATGGTCCGGTGATGACTTTAGCAGCTGTATGTATGTCTGGCAGGCCCTGACCAGCAGTAGAAAGCCATTACTGTCCAGAGAGCAGTAGCCTCCACCCAGTTTAAGAGCTTCTCTCCAATACTCACTGCCAAAGACATTTCAGCCTTCTGCAGTTTATCATATGCTCAAGCAAACATACGCACATACACATACGCACACTTGTAAATATGCACTAACTCATACAAAAAAAAAAAAAAAACATCCCCATCGCAAACACTCTCACTTATAAACATGCTCTGCACAAGCTTACAAACTCATGCGGTCCTGGGCTAAGCCAAAAATGGGAAAATATTTAGTAGTCTTTTAATGGTCTTAATCATTTTAATCACAAATCACGGTGAGGAAATTAGCAAGAATTGCACAAATACTATAGATGAAGTAACTTAGCAGAGAATAGCCTTCCCCAAATTGCAGGCAGCTTTTTACAGGAAGAAGAGTCAGTGTTGTTCCACTCAGTTCAAACAGTAAAATGTCTCCCAGTTCGTTTGAGTTTAATAGGAGTCCAAATATTCACTATAGGGTTCAAATCTGGATTCTGAACTATAGGCCAAACCATGAGCCTGATGGGACTTGTTCTCACTACTTGGTTGTCTTTGCGATTTGGGCAGGAGCATTGTCTTGTGGGAAGCAACAAGCAAGCCATTCTGCAATATTCTCCTGTACTCCAATGCATGAATTGACTTTTCACAGTGAAGTAGCTCACACATGCCAGCAGATAAATAGACTCCCCGCACAATGACACCTCTTCCTCCACGCTTCTAACTGTGTTAGAGATGCATTTATTATTACATTTCTCAGCAGATTTTCGAAGACACCGCTCTAGAGCATCACCACACAACTCGTGTTTCATCACTCCTCACAACTTTCCATATTCTGCCAAAAAACTTTCTTTGAGACAGAAATTACTTAGTAGTGTATTTGCTTAAATTTAGATAAGTTTCTGACCAATAGTTTGTGGCTAAGACAGTTAAAATCTTAGTGTTTACCCATTTTGGGCTTGGCCGTTTTTATTCTTTCAGTAGTGCGGCGGTAACAAATGTCAGTAAGGGGGCGATAGAGTTACCAGCAAATAACTAAAGTCATACAGGTTGAAGGGGGACCTATTATGCTTTTTTGATTTTACCTTTCCTTTCAAGTGTAATATAGCTGTTTGTGCATGGTAACAATCTTCAAAGTTACAAAGCACAAAGTCCATGCCAAATATTTGAATCTCTCCAACAGAAAACGCCTGCCTTTATGCCTCGTAGTATTGTCATTATTATATATTATGCCATTCTATTTGAGACAAACAAACATTGTATGGGTCAAAATTATCGATTTTTCTTTTATGCCAAAAATCATTAGGATATTAAGTAAAGATCATGTTCCATGAAGATATACTGTATATAAAACATTTATTTTTGTGAGTGAATGCGGCACAGTCGCGAACATAAATGGACAACTTTTCTCAATGTTTAATTTTTTTGCACCCTCAGATTCCAGATTTTCAAATAGTTGCATCTTGGCCAAATATTTTATCCTATTTGTCCTGTTTTATATTGCCCTTGCAAACCATACATCAATGGAAAGCTTATTTATTCAGCTTATTCGTGATGTAAAAATCTCAATTTCAAAAAATTGTCCCATGTGACTGGTTTTGTGGTCCAGGGTCACATATATGAGACATGGCTACATCACCATGTAATACATTTGCATAATGCCCGCCTGCTGGCTACTTTGGCTCACCCTCAAACAAAAGTAGCTTTAAGGCCAGGAAGAGTTTATCACTGTTCATTACACTACTTTTTTCACTAGAGAAATTACATATTTTTTAATTGAGGGCCCATATTAAAAACTCCCTTTAAAAAAGGGAAACATTCTCTTAAAATTATTGACTTAAAAGCTGACTATAACACTTGAACTTTAACCAGACACGGCCTCCAAAAAACCGAGATGCTGAAAAACCAATGAGATACAACAGAGATCATCCATAAAGCGGATGACTCCATACAAAATAATTTAAACATCACCCTGCATGGTGTTTTCTGGTATTCATGCACTTCTGTTGACTGTGAACACACCCTGCGCAGTGTGCTCATACCTCACTGAGTCAGACATGCACTGTAGATGTCCTATCAATCTTTCACATGATTCATGTATAAGACATGAGCAGAGAGACTGTGCTATTCTTACTCTGTTCTTTGTCCTTCTGCACTCTCTCTGCTACAAAACAAACATATTATTAATATATTATTATGAACGGCATGCATTCTTATTTTCCAAGAGTGTCCTGGACAGAGAAAGCTGTCTGTTCTCCCTGGAGCATGCAGCAAGAGTTCTTCCACCGGAAATCAAAACTTCTCTCCATGTATTATTGAACTTCTGTTGTCCCGTAATAGAATAGAGACGAGAGAAACACAGGGGAGTGTCCATTCATTCTTTTGTTAAAACTAGAAGTAAAAAAAAAAGCATACATTTCTTTGAGGTATACTACAATCATTCCTATTACATTGTACAAGACGTCCTTGTGTAAAGGTAAAATAATGACTCATGTTGGACAGGAGCCATATTTTATATGGCATTGGCTAAGTGGATTAATGTCATGGCACTTTCTCAGACTAATTAACTAGAAGACGTACAGGATTCCTTTAAGGAAAAAGCTTTCAAGGATAACTGTTATGATATAACTGTTAAAATATGTATTTTAACTGGCTGCTTTTGAAACACTGTTGATGTAACACTATATCAAAGACATTTCCTCACCCAGAACGTGGCTGACGTCACAAATGTTGAACTTTTAAAGGAATGCTGTGGGTTCAAATACAAGTTGAGCATTATCAAAATCTGTAGAAAGGTGTTAATTACCACAGATTACTAAGAATTGTCCTATATGTTGTAAAACTGCATGAACAGTGATGCATTTACAATGGAAGTCTGTAGGGCAAAACTTGAAAAGATAAATGTGAAGCTGGTATTTATATTGAAATGGTCATGTTTATAGTTTACAAAAAGAAGAATTTTGAAGTCTTTGAAATCTCAGCAATACTCTTTTGTCCTTTACAGTTCCTTCACCTTGTCTTTGCAGGTGGGCTGGTCCGGGTGTCTCCTCAGCAGTCATGGGGAGGTCAGGAGCGCTCCGGGTTTGGTCTTTGGGGACGAGCGTGCAGTTGTTCCTTCCCCTCGTCCTCTGTATCACCTGCATCTATGGTCTTTCTCCGCCACAGCCACGAGTCCTCCTGTCATTTCAAGGTAAGAATGGTCAATGTCATTCTCTAATCAAGGCATTTCCGTTTAGATGGGGTTACGTTAATTACAAGAATGCTTCCTGATGTTATGAAGGCATAGCATGGTGGCATATTACATTCTTATGTAATGACATCATGTCCTTTTTAAGTGAGGTCACTTCCCTTGATAAAAGCATTCTCATCAGAGTGCTTTAAACCAGATTGAGGGCTCCATTTGTTCCTCATTACATCCTAGTGCCGCTGTCATGAGCTTTAACACAAGACTTGCACAGTCCAAACGTGATGTGGTCCCTATACAGCAGATGGTTTAATGGGCTGTAATGATAACCTGTTTGTTGAGTTGATGTGCTAAACATCACAGAAACATTTAATACAGGTTTTTGTTGTTGTTGTATTATGTGCTTGAAACATTCTCTCTGAGTGCAAAATCAAGAGTTATGTTTTCATGACTTTGATCGTTGTAATGGAAATGGCTGAGCTGGTCTCATATCAGATGTCAAGGGTGATCTTTCCTTTCTTATCTGCTGTAGCAAACATTTAATATAGCTGAGTGAGGAGGACATGGGTGGTGTGTCAGTGCATAGGGCATCTATACGGTCATGGTGTAGGAAACTTGGCTTGCAAAAAAAACTGCAAACAGGTGGTAAAAAAAGGTGATTTTCTTTTGTTGGCGTAACTAACATTTGTTGGCGCAACCAACTAGTATTTTTTTGTTGGAAAAACATTTACAGCATTTCCCACAAAAAAAGCTTTAGTAAAAGTCAAGTGGTGTAACCATTACGCAGAAAGTAGTAAAATACCTCATAAATAGACACAAGTGTTTGCAATTTACCCCCCCCCCCCCCCACACACACACAAAAAAAACTTAAAAAGTTACCCCATTTGGCCTGACAATTAAAAAAATTAAGTGTATTTACTTTCAAGCTTATTTTTTTTTAAAGAAAAAAAATGTCCTCAGTTATTTTCCCAAGGATTTAACTTTTTATTTTATTTTTATATCCCTTAGGTTATACCATGTACATATTTGACTAATTAAAGTTACTTTTAATTCAGAAACTGGAAACATTTTCATCAATGAAACTGTGTATTTACATTTTTGGTGTGAATTGCATTTTAAAAAATAGATTTGGAGGAAATATTGAGCATCATGTCACTGACTCAGACATGAGAGTCTAGTTCTTGATTTGTTCCACAGTATTTTTCATTGTCTGGTTTTGTCAGTGGTGGACATTTGTTTCTTGTTCTTAACATTTCAAACTGTTTTTACATGCTTTCCAGCGTTCTCATTCCTTTCAATTCATGTTTTTGGCCTAATTTGTCATTCCATTCTTTCTCATTGTCTGTCCAGCACATTCCCTATAGTGTAGTCATCCGTCTATGTCTTATATGCTGAAAAGAAACAGTGGGAAGCTTTGGTAATGGCGACATAAGTAGTGTCAGAGTGGATTGTGCCATGGAAAAACTCCGCTCAGACTCAAAACATTCTGGAACGGTTTTGTGTCTTTCTGAAGAATGCCACATAACACGCTCTGTTTGATACTAATAGGGACATCTGAAAGTCAGATGAAAGTCCTTGTTCTGCAAATTAAAGTGTCCAAATATGGGTTTTCGAGCCAGATTAGTTTAACAATTATCGAGCCAGACTAGTCTTTTGCAGGTGTGGATTTTAGTAATGTCTAAAAAGAAGTCATCCAGAGACCTCTGCAAATAATTTAGTTTTGAGAAAAGATTTCGCAATGTGCTATTTCGATAGGTGTCATATCTGAAAAATCAGAAGTGTTTGTGTTTTGGAGAGTGTTTCATGGTAAAAGAGCAATGTAATGTATAGCCTGGGAATCTATCAACAAAAACAATTTATGAGGTCCCGGTTTGTCATCTACATGATTTAGACATCCCTTTAGTCCCTTAGACCTTTTGGATCATTTTCATCATTCTGAGAGTTTCAGGAAGAAGACAGATGTATAGGTTAAAAAAATCTCAATATTAACACAGAACAGGGTCTGAATATCTCAGCTGGAGCGCACTAGGAGCACTCCAGATGTTCTGGGGTGTTTGAGGTGCTCCAGTAAAGTCACGTCTGAAAGCATCTTTATGGAGAGAGCTGGGAGTTTTGGGTGTCTCTCAGCTTCCATGACTAGAGAAGCGGGGGGGTGGGGGGGGGGGGGTGGTGGGGTGGAGATAGTAAAATACAAATACAAATTCAATATGGAATTGGAATGGAAGATGGAATTTTTTCCCTAATGAAGGAAGCAATAAATAGCAGAATGCAGCTTTTGGATGCTAATTGAACAATTAAAGGGATAGTTCACTTTAAAATTAAAATTCTGTCATCATTTACTCACCCTCAAGTTGTTTCAAACCTGTATTAATTTATTTCTTCTGCTGAACACAAAGAAAGATATTTTGAAGAATGTCAGTAACCAAACAGTAGTCTGTACCCATTGACTTCCATAGTATTTTTTTTTCCTACTATGGAAGTCAATGGGTACAGACTACTGTTTGGTTACTGACATTCTTCAAAATATCTTTCTTTGTGTTCAGCAGAAGAAATAAATTAATACAGGTTTGAAACAACTTGAGGGTGAGTAAATGATGACAGAATTTTAATTTTAAAGTGAACTATCCCTTTAAGAAATGCTAAAGATCAAAATGCTTTTAAAAGTCATAATTTATGAACACATTTGACTTAAAACTGTGAAAATCTCCATTGCATTCCTATAGTGCGTTCTGTAAAGTTTTTTTTTTTTAGAATTGGCAAAGGGTTAGTTATGTGATTTCGTAGCAAACTAACACCCTGTGAGAAAATAAACCTGCTTGATAAAGCGTGGGTCAGAGTGTTTGATTGTGCGCCGGTCAGTCCGGCGAGAGCTCTTATGAAACTTGATTCTGAGGGTATATTGGCATAAGGCGAAATGTCAAGCGCTTGTGTCGTGTCGAGAGGAAAGTTGCTGTCTATGAAATTCTTCCTAACTCTGCCTAATAATCTGTTCATCCAATGCAATAGCCTGGCATTTGAAACTCAATAATAAACCATAAAGCTGAACCATGTGGTCCCGATGAATAATAATAAACATCTGTATTAAACAACAACAATAAGTAAGGGATTATGTATGATGATAAATCTCCCCTGAGTAATCAGAAAATTATCCAACAGATTTGTTTCTCGTCATGTAATAATGTGTGTGTGTGTGAGTACCTGTATATATATTTTATATATATTTTTTATGATAATTTAGGGGTAACAAATTGCTTAATAATGAAAATAATGTCACAATGACCAAAAATTATTTTATGACCAAGACATGTTCTCAGCAAGAGATTCACACATTTACATTTTTGGTGCATTACTGTTTGGGAGGATTCAGCCAGACATTTGCTCATTTGCCAATGTCATGAAGTCAGCTTGGGTAATAATGCATTTACTTCAATTAGGCCACAATCACAAACAATAGGGTGTTAACTTGGCTCGGCCCCTTTGTAAGGATAACTTTGCAAGGATAACTGAGAACTGTTTATCAGTTCTAACCTGAATCCACCCTGTCCAAAATATGCTTTAAGCCACATGTGTGAACTTGAGCCAGGTAACACAAGGCAACACCCTTCGCAAATAAAGGAGCTCATGCATGATTTAATCGATACCCATGTTGATTTGTCCACGTCTGGGTTGTTTGTTGTGGTTTTTGGTTAACCTTCAGAAATGCAAGGCATTTTAGGAATCCTTCATAAAGTTTTCTTTCCAATCATGAGATCAACATAAATGTTTGCCCTTTAATGCAGCTTTTTCACGTCTCACACACACACAACAGGACTAATCTGACCTTCACATTGTTTTACTATGCGTCAAACTCTGTTTACATCAGCTGACAGATCTGTTCTTTGTTATTTATAAACTGATATTTAACAGAGTATCGACTGAGGCAACTAATGCATTTCATCTCATAAGCCTTGTTGATGAAAAATAGGAGATGGAGAAAGCAGCTGTATGGGAGACATAGCTGGGTGTTTTTATGTTGCAACAAGCCGTCATCTATGACAAATTTATGCCAGTTTGCGTGCATGCATTAATTTTCTCTTCCCACAAAAACACGCACCACATTTTTGTCCTCTGATTGCTTTAGTCGTACTGCAATTATGCAGTATTACAACTCTTTTATCCTCTAGCAGGCCACAACACACCATTTAAGAGTGTATGTGTGCCATATACTATAGCAACAATGCCATAATTTGAGACCGTTAAGTCATTTATGAAAATACACACTCTGGAACGTTGAAAAAGGCCTCATCTATGAAGGTCTGATTTTTATCTTAACAATAGCCCATTTAAAGCAGAAAATCAAGACTAACATTTGCTCAAACCCAGTCATGGCCAGGGTAAAACATTCTCTGAATTTTCTACCCCAGATATCACTCTGAGATGACTTGAGCCAACATCACATTCATCTTCTATAAAGTAACGTCTTAGGCATAAATCACTTCAGAACTGTGGCTGAAGCCCAGTGATGATGATCAATCCATTCAAAAGACGGAAAGTTTATACTTTAGTTTGACTGTAATGGGTTTTTGAGACCACTGACCTGATATATAAAAAAAAAAAAAAAAATTGTTTTACATTTTCTGAAGAAAATATGAGCTTTGTTCTCAGTAGTTGTAAGCTCATTGCTTAGGTGCTTGCGATGGATTTCTGTATAGTTGTTAGGATGTTGCTGGGTGGTTTCTAGTAGTGTTTTGCATTTTTTTTCTAGAGGATTGCTTAGTTGAATAATATAAAACAAAACAAACAAAACCAGAAAAAAACTATATACGCAACAAAAATAAAACAAAACAC
Organism: Phoxinus phoxinus; assembly: GCF_949152265.1. Taxonomy (NCBI): domain Eukaryota; kingdom Metazoa; phylum Chordata; class Actinopteri; order Cypriniformes; family Leuciscidae; genus Phoxinus; species Phoxinus phoxinus. The sequence goes on from NC_136884.1 coordinate 14,469,253, forward strand.
CTCAAAGCAGAAACAAAAACAAAACAAACACAAAAAATACATACAACCAAAACAAAACACTCAAGCAGAAAAAAACTAAGTGTAACGAAAGCGAGCATTTAAAGCGGCAGACGACACTTAAAATAAACAGAACGATATCGTCCGCTGGTGTGGATGCTAATATAGTTATCATTATAGGTGGGGTTTTGAAAAATACCTATCACCAAGTATGAGAAATAGTAACACTGATGCTTGCCTTATCAAACAGCACTATATATCAATGCTGGGTGAAAGATCATTGCTTGCAATTTGCCTCTATGTTGAGTGTGAGGTTAAGAGGTCGTAGTTAGGTTAGAGTTAAAGTTAGGTCCGCTAAACTATATGGAGTGTCAGTCTTTTTTAAGTTGAGATCTGAATAGTGCGAATAGTTCTTTGTAGTCGTAACACTGATTTTTTTTTGGCTAAGGACAACAGTAATGAACATTGAACACATGTAAAGTATTAGGCAATGAACACAAACACACACAAGCACAGTGCAAAATGTTTGGGGGAATTCCATTCTGTACAAAACATGGTTTGTCGAGGCTGTCAGCGGAGGCATATTAAGGCCAACAAATGTGTTTATCTGCAGGCTATGTCTAGGGTAACTGTACTGATCGAGTTAGAGCTTGGACCGCAGTGCTCAAGGCAGACAATCTCTGTCCTCTTTCTCGCCCCCATCTCTGCCTGAAGGTCTGTCGCTCACCTTTCTAACCTTGCTAAATCCCACTGGTTTACGCTGTTTGCACGGAGATACCATGATCAATCCATGTCCATCAATACTGAGAACAGCCCGTCATAATGTAGGCGTTGACATGCATGTTCTGCCCTATTGATTCGTGCTAATGTATTCGAGCGTTGTTCCATGTTTCATCCTCCAAGACTTCCTCTAAACCTTTCATGCTATCTGTTTGCTCAAACCGTGCATGCCTATGGCTTTGGAGAGAAGGTTTAAAGCCAAATATGGTCTATGGTTTGAAGATTCTTACAGCTTTTCCAGCCGAGTGGCCAAAACTCTAAATTGTAAAAGGAAAGAGGTCGGTTCAAAAGAAAAACGAAGGAAACATTGGCGTAATGGAGTCGACAGGTCCTTCCTGTGCTCAAATGTGAATTTCACTTTCAAAATGAGACTTCTTAGCCTTCATATCTGTGTTCACCTCCAAACATACAGCATATTTACTTTTCTTTGGCTTTTAACGATTTCGATTCTGCATTGTTACATGCGATATGACCGTACAACAAAATACGATTCATTTTAAACTACATAGTTTAAAATGTCCTTAACTGACATGAAAATAATTCAAAATAATTTCTTTTTTATTATTAGGGGGTAAGGTTATGGGTTGAAATATGACTTTTTAGGGATTCACCCCAGCCTTTCCATTGTCACTGTTTTAAGTACATCAGCATGCAACATTAGCTGTGTCCGAAACCGCTCACTCGTTCACTCATTCACTAATCCCTATATAGTGTATGGCATTTGAGTGCACTATATCTCCAAGGAGTGAACGAAATGAAGTGAGTGAATTTACGTTTACACGGTGCGTCGGAGAGCTGGAGCTGTCGCAGAAAAGGCTTCGTCACACGTAGTGATAAAACTCCTTTTATCTTACGTTACTTACTTTATAAAATAATATTAACAACAATAACAATCAAAATGACTTTATTTTGTAATTATATATACCTCCGTGCCAGCTTTGTAGTTTTATCGATTGAAATTGTTAGAAACTCTCTCGCTCACAGATGACGTGTTCGTTGAGACCGTTATGATTACATTCGAATGAATACGCACCTACAGATGATTATCAGATAATTTTTAAATCATCCACCAAATTATCATCTATATAGTTTAACGAGTCTCAATATTTTAATATGTTTTATTCAAGTAATGATTAATAAATAAAAAGGGGGGGGGGACGACGACTAAAACTATAGCATGAAATAAATGTTAAAGCAGAAATAAGAAAGTTATCTCTGGTTTAAACTTGCTCGCTCAAGCACTTTCATGCGCGCTCAGTCCTCTACGCACTGGATTGTGGGAAATAGTGCTTCAGCAAGTGTACATCGAATGTACACTCGAATTCAGAGAGGATTGTGAAATGAACGAATGTAGGGAATGATGTCGTTCACTCAGAATTCGGACACCACTAAAAAATGGCCGATACCCTATATAGTGCACTATAGAGGATAGTGGTTTTAAACACACCCACTGTGTGTGCATGTTTATGTATAAGAAAGGGGTGCCTCGCGTTAAGGTGAAAGGTCACGGGGGGGCCCAGGGGGAACGGTGACAGGTGAAGATGTGCCCATGTGCTAATTGGGGCAAAGCAGCCATTAGTATGATGGGTAGGTTAACGTGTAAAGTTACAGCTCCTGTGGGAAACCCTGTGTGGTGCCAGAGAAATACAGCACCGTAACTGAGCCCGACCTGACGCAGAGAGATACGGAGGATCTGAGACTGCTGATAAACTTCAATGCTGCCAAGAGAGTTACCCCATCTGAACTCAGTGCTAATATTATGCTATCTGTTGTGGAATCTGACAGAACTGTAAAATGTATTACAAATAAATGTGAATGAAAGCCCAATCACTTCTGATCGTATTTAAACAGGAAGCACTTCTTTTCTTTGCGGGCTTTTTGTATTACATGATTCGCTCTCGGTTGACCTCAACAGTTTAATTCGGGAAGCTTAAGTATTCATTTTTATAAATAGCATGATGATGACAATCACAGCCTTTAATTTCACTATGCCTATTTAGTTACTATCCATCCTATAGCATGCAAGAATTAAAACATCCCAAATCACAGCAGGTTGTAAATATAAACCCACGTGATTATGAAGTGTAGATCAGTGCATCAATTATGATTACTAATGTCCACAATCCATTGTCCAAAGAAGAAGAGTTTGTGATGGTTCACTTGACATAGCCGGTACAATGGATGTCCAACAAATGCCTGTTTTTTTGTGGTTCTTTTATGTTAGTGATGTATTGTGATATCATTTTGTATTTTGTTGTTGATGCTGCAAAAATCTTGGGCACAAAAAATGAGACAAAAAAAAAATAAAGAGTACTACTACTAAAATTATTATATGTTATACATTATTATTTTATTTTTAATTTATTTAAGTACAACACACATTAATCAACATTTCTGTACATGTGCCAGTGTTAGCCTGCTGGCTAATTCTTAACTGCAGTCCTATATACATATATATATATATATTATTTTTATTTCCTAATGATAAACATAATAATAAAAAATAACAATAATACAATACAATATAATATAATATAATGTTACAAAAATAAACTATTGTATAACCTATTTTCAGGAACACTTTTGTTTGACTTTTTATTACTTTGATATGGCCTGCCTAATACATGTTTTTAAGTTATGTTTTTATATTATTAAACGCTTGCTTTATAGGCGATATATAAATATAGTTTTTTATAAAGTAAATAAAGTTTTACTATAACCATTATTATTAAATACATTTTAAGAAACTGAATTTAGATGCCAACACTTGCAAAAGTATCCCACAAATGGGAGCTGTTCTCATCGACAACTTTATGTCTATTTTATGCACTGTATGCAAATTGGTTCGCAACCATATAACTAGTCCTATTTTTCTTGTACCATGCATGTACAAGAGAACCATTGTATATGGAAATAGTGTGGCAGAAACAGCTCTTCTCTGACTGGTTACCCCAGAGGACAGATGTGTTGAAGGAGTTAAGGGCAAAATGGCAGCCCATTTGCTAATTGATGCAGTCAGTTGCTAACAGTGCTGTCAGTGTGCAGTGCAATGTATACAGGTCTTCTTCCCCTGTTCCAGTATTTATAAATGCTTATTGAATGAGAGTGCTTGTGTATTTGTGTATGTGTGCATTCTAGAGGCCAGAGGAATGTGGGTAATGTCAAGAGGACAGACTGTCTGACGACTCTGTCGCATGTTACCCTGCAGTCTGTGTGGTCTTTACCCATTGAGCGCATCCCAACCTGCTTCCTGCGTTCACCTGATCACCCTAAATCACGGTCGTTTCTTACAGTGTAATACTAAGCCACCATGAAATACAAAACGGAATTTAGAATTATTATTATTCATTTTTACATTTTTAAAATGGAATATTGCCGTATTTATTATAAATGATTTATCTGTGCACATAATTATTATTATTTTTCACTTGATATGCCCTTTAATATCTTTAATCAAAATAACTTCCCCTCCCTCTTGCAGTGACATCACTTCTCTTCTCTGATGATGCGTTTATTGGCGTGAGGGCGGGGCAACCCGTCAATCCCATGAGATCGATCAATAGCAAACCACAGCCATCCAATCAACTCCTAATGTACAAAATCAAATCCAGCCCACATTTTTTCTTTCACTCATATACATTACAATAGACAGTAAAAGATTATCGCAACTTCCGTTTCATGCCGATTTTAAGTTTATGGGCCCTGTCATACATAGGCGCCAGGCGCGACGCAAGTGTTTTTTTACTAGTTTCAGCCAGACGCAGTTATCAATTTCACATCCTGCGCTAGTTGTTTAAATTTGTTGTTTCATTTGTGCGCCAAGGGGCGTGCTGGTGTGAAAACGAGGTGTGTTCAGGCGCATTGTTGGCGCGTTGCTATTTTGAGGCAACAGAAATAGACTGCGCCATTGACCAACAAAAACCTGGTCTAAAGGCGCAATATTTTTTTTTGTTATTTAAAGAGCGCTTAAGTAATATGTGCCTATAGGCGTGCGCTTTAACCTCGTGCACGAGCAGATCCATTCCCCTTTCTGGAGAAGCGTTCAGTCTTTCCGCTTGCAAATTTCGCCATGTAAATAGCGAATCCGCCATGGCGTGAGAGCAACTGGCTTTTAAAGGGAATGGGAAATGAGACTCTGATTGGTTTATTTCACGTTACGCCCAAAACACACCCACTACTCATTGAGAGAATAGGCACAACCCTTTTAGATCATGCGCCGCATTTATCTCGTCGTTGAACTAGCAAAAGTGGGTTCGGACACGCTTTAACTGCACTTGCGGCCTGCGCTAAAGACCATGCGCTTAGATCATTAAAATAGGGCCCTAAGACTTTAAGTTTAAGACTTTAAGACCCTAATCATGATCAACAGTAATGGTGCCCTAGCAAGCACCAATCACTTGGCATCCTCCATGTTTCCATCTTACAGCATGATAGATCATACGACTGAACCAAGGCCAAATATATTGTACGCTTTAATGAGGATGACGTATACGGTTGCCTGGACAGAGGCTTTGAGCTCTACGAGTATGTGTGAAATCACTTACACATCACATTATGTGAGTGTAACCATGCAGAACCAAACCAAAGAACCATGCTATTGTCTAAACAGCGGTGGCTTTTGAAAGGGGTTTAAAGTCATGTCTTGAAGGCACTCCATCTTCATGAAGAACATGAGTTTTGGGTACTCCACTCACTTGTTTCCCCGAGCAACACTGGCACCAGTAGCGTTCTGAATGAATGGGACGTGGCCGATATATTTGCATACAGTTAATTTATGCACGCAAGCTTTTGGTGTTCAGGCATCGAGGACGAAGTTAACAAAAGCTGCGGCTGTAATTGGAGCTTAAGCCAGTAAAGCAAAGTTAATGGAGCCTGGAAAACTTTGGCTCGAGTGCTGAACTGCAATTAGCGGCTCTCAGCAGGTCCATGCAATCGTTTGTTCACATGGTGTTGGTTGTGTTATAGTCTTGATAATTCTTTGACATTCTTTGTTAAAGTTACTATATTTACTATGTTTACACGTGCAAATTTCTGTGAATCCAAGTCAATCCAATCTGAGATGTCTAACTGCACTATTTAGGCCTATGTACACAAGTTCCCATGAAATCAAAATGGACAATTATTGTTTTTTTTATGGAATATTGTGGTATTTATTATAAATGATTTATCTGTGCAGATCGTTTTTTTTATTATTCATGTGCCCTCGTAATCTTTAATCAAAATAACTTCCCCTTTTGCAGTGACATTTCGTCTCCTCAGATGACGTTTACTAGCGTGAGGGCGGCACAAGCTGTCAATCACATGACATCACAGCAATAGTAAACCTCAACCATCCAATGATCCAATTAATTCCCCACTGACAAAATCAAGTCCCCCCTCTACATTTTGTCCTTGTTCGAGAAGCATTTTACTCAATTATACTTTACAAGACTATCGCAACTTCCTTTTCATGCCGACTTCAAATTCAATTGACTCTTCGCAGGGAGTTTGATTGACAAGCGATCTGACCAATCATATTCCGCCATCCGTCGAATCCGCCATTTTTGTCCGACAAAGCAGTCAGGAGAGTGTACTGACGTCTTTCCGTGGTTAAAACAACATTCCTTATTATGTTCATTCATGTTTATTTGATGCTATGAATTAACTAGAAGGAAGAGATGTAAATGAAGGTTATTCAATTGGATTTCTAAGCATACAGACTGGTTAAATATGGCTTGGGCTGCCAGTCTGACTGATCGTTGTTTTACCTTCAAATTACATGGCAAAGCGGCAGCTCACTTCTGAAACCAGTTGTAGTGATTCTAATCTGACACGAGGCTGATTTTGCATCTGTCGCTAATTTCAGCCTTTGGTTAAAGCATTGGCAGCCGAGACAGGGGAGAATGCAGCGCTTCAGAGGCATAAGTGGGCAACCTACACCAGACGTTTGGCATCATGACTCCAAAATCAATCCAGCTTCTCTTGTAAAAGAGCTCGGCTGATATTTTGCCAAGAGCAAGCATGCTCCTTGTAAGGCTAACAGACTGATAGTATTCTGTTAGCCATTCCAAGAACCTGATGATACTCTGATCAGGCCAATAATCATAATAGTCTTAGAATACTTTTATTTTTAATGCATTGAGCAGATGAGTCCATTAGCTTAAGGTTTACTTGCATTTAGAGGTTTGTTGTTGTTTTAAACTTTGTTCCACATATTTGTGATATGGAGTGAGCCGCACAATCTTGAGTTGAGAAGAGATGAGCTAATATTCTAAGAGCTCAGACTTATGAGTTTTACCTGACAGGTGATAAAACAGGCTAAAAAAATCTACTGTTGTACTGTATTTTTCCCAAGTGAAATCGAATCATTTCTACGCAACCTGTAATTTCATGTGAGGGTGAAATATTTCCCCAATGGGTTTGAGTTGGTCAGTCAAATTCGCTGATTTTGGAACCAAGCTACAATAATTGGAATATAAGGCCCAAGATTAACTTATTTACTTAATTTGATTTCAGCTTAAGCATCTGTCAATTTTTATCATTGTAGAACAGCTTAACAAAGCTAATATGAACAGAGCGAAGCCAGTATTGACAACACCAGGCTGAAAAATATGGATTATTTGATCCATGTCAAGGTGAATCCGTGTACTCATTAAACTCTTAAACCTACCAGCGTTTCTCTAATCTCGTAACCTTGTGCCACATACACGCAGTATGGATTTCTCTGGAAGCTTCTCTTTTTTTGATCAAACATGCGGTCTTGCATGTCTTGGTGGTCTCCTCTGAGAAGATCGAGACCCATAACCCTCTCTGTGCTGTTTAATAATGGATGTTAAAGAAGTTTCTTAGCACAAAAGGGCCTTGTTCCAGTTCTGCTCGACTGCTCTGTGTAAATGAAAACAAAAAGGTTGTGAGTGGAATGGGGAAGAGAAGAGGAAATCTTATCTATAGCCAGTTAGCATGGTCGAAGTTCTTAGTTCATCACTTGGATGGCTGCTCAAAGCTTGCTCATGTTAAAGATCTGAAAAAGATCATCTTGTTCACATTGTTAATGGAATAACCTTCTTTATGGGTTACTGTTCTGGGTTCACTATAAATAAAGCTCTATAGATGAGAGGCTGCCAAAGGTTTTGAAGCCAAAGACCCTTAGATCTCTTGGTGAGGACCCCTTTCTTAATATAGAAAGGCAGCTACTTGAACAAAAAAGTAAAAACAGTAATATTGTAAAATATTACAAAAATTAAAATCACAATTTTAATATATGTAAAAAATATATAATTCATTCCTGTAATGGCAAAGCTGAAATTTTCCGCATCATTACTCTCATTTTTCAGTGTCACATGATCCTTCTAAAATCATTCTTATATGATGATTTGCTGCTCAAAAACTATTTATTATTTTTGTCAGTGATTAATATTTTTGTGGAAATTGTCATACGGTTTTCAGGATTCTTTGATGAATGGAAAATTAAAAAGAGCAGCATTTTTTTATTTTTTTAATAAATGTTTGTAACATTATAAATGTCTTTACTGTCATTTTTCATCAGTTTAACGCATCCTTGCTGAATATAATAAATTCTGAACCCAACAGTAGTGTATTTTCATGTAAAGACCTATTGTGAGAAATTATAAAGAGTGTTTTTATAAAAACACATTTTTTTCATTGTAAAATCAATTCTCATTGTACTGAAGCCAAAGCAAATGATTAAAATATTACCCACTATGTAAAAATATTCTACCCACTATAAGTGAAAAAACATATGTATAAACAATGTTTTTTCTAAACTATGTAAAACATTTATTTGAACTCATTCACATCACGGTTTTTGCAATAAATACTGTTCCAAATCAGCTTCATCAGCAATACACTGCTTGCAAATTTGGATTTTATGCCTTACTAAAAAATAAAAAAATAAACAGGGCTGTTATTAGAATAAAATTAAACTCACTAAAGGAAAATGTATTACAGCAGTATCAAATTTGGTATGTTTTAAAATAAGTTATTATATAAAATAATAATTATTAATATATTAAATGAATATTTAAATTGAACAACCCTAAAAATACATTTTGTAAATAATAATAGTAATAATAAAATAAATAGAAAATTCTCTCAATTTTTTTCGGATCCCCAAGCCCACATTTTGAAAACCCTTGCTACACAACAACTGCGGCAAATGGTCAACCAACTTCTTGAGTTGTTATTGCTACTTGTTTTCAGCTCGGTTCCTTTCACAGATGATTCAAAGACGATCAAACTGTAGTATAATAAGAATCAAGCCTCCCATTTGACTACACAAGCTCACAAGTGCTTTTTAACCACATATATCAAATATCACTCCACTGAGGAGCTCAGGAAGAGGCCTAGACATAACACCTGTGAGGAAAACGTTCCCAGCACTTCTCCGCAATACAACCCTTCCAGAAAACCACACCATCGGCAGTGTAAAGAGCACCCCGCTGAGCGGACAACACAGCCCATGTCATGGTCAACCGTATCAACAGAGCAACACCCACACTGTCTCCTCTAGGACCAATCCTACCAGGACGTCTGTTGAACATCTCTGGGTTGATCTTCCTGATTTAACCATGCAGGAATGTGGTCAAGCCCATGACTAGTATGTTCACAAACAAAATGTATTCATTATCAAAAGCCCTCTTGATGTGATTTAGCCTGGGGTTTAAAGTTACATATTGGCCTTTACGTTATGGAATATGGTTTTGATTTTCTTGATGTTGATTCATATTCATCATGTTTGCTGCTTTTGACTGCTGACAGTGATTGCTGGAAGCATTCAAACTCCGAGTTTCTCTCAGAAGTTTTCACTGTATAGCGGTTTGCTGGGTTGATGTCTGCCAACTTTCCATGATGTAGCATAACTGCATTCTTCATCTTTTATCCACACTGAGGTCAGGCCCCTTATCAATATTCTCTTGACACTAGTCATGATTGGACTGGATGTTTTTTTATTTATTAATAACATGAATTAAATTGTGGTTTACCTTTACAGAAATGCTTATGTGGTTTGTAATTCCCATTCACTGATGAATGGTGTCTCCAGACATTAGCTTGAGCCGTTTGTAGATGGATTTCTGACATGATGCTGAAGTCTTGACCTATTATTATATTCAAAAACATAAAAAAGCTTAATCAGTGTTGAATGCTCATAGTTCAACAACAGTGAAGCTTCTCAAAACTGAAATGAAAATAAACCGCAGCATTTAACTTTACAGTACTTCGATATAAATTTCCAATGGGACTTTCATTGACAATAAAAAAAAACAGATTACTAGAATGAATCAGACTTTCCAAATCTAAACACAAGAGTAAAACAGTGACACTAGTTTGATTGCAAGTTTTAAAATATTGCGAGTTTTAGGATAGCGAGTTTGATTTTCATTGTTGCTGAAATATCATGACACTAAAAAAATATAGTATGCATTATTCACACCCTGTATAGAACGTAATTATTTTATGCAATATAGTTCAATAAACAAGAAGTTAATTTTGAGTATCTTTCCTTGTAGATCCTAGTTGCTAAACTAATACCAAAATTTAGGTTTGTGCCTGAGAAAATATGCACAATTTCAGCCATATTTCAATGTCTACATTGACAATAGCATAATGATGTATGAAGCACAGCTCACTCAAAATTCACTTTCAAACCAAGCAGCTTTCTGTTGATCAGCGCAGCGGATTGACGTGACCAAACTGAACATGAGTTAAATCTACGTGGGGAAATTTGTCACCTACACCTCTTTTACCCACAAAATTTCAGAAAGCAACGGTAAATGCGACTGCACCTGAATGAATCAGTGCCTTTGAACAAAATGTTTGATTGAATGATTCAATGACTCATTCATAATTGCAGATACTTGTTGCCACCTACTGGCATATTGATGTAAACTGCAGAAAGATTAACTGAAAACCGCTGACATTATAAGAACATTTGAAACGGGATTTTTCTTTTTATCATCTTCAATTTTTGTATTTGTGATTGATTTTGTAAACCTATATGCCATACTGCAATATCACATAGCATATAAACACAATGCCCTTTCAAAAGCATTCAGATCCTAATAATGTCTCTTGCAGAATGATGCAACGATCAGTCAGTGTTTCTCTGTGATGTGCACCCTCATGCTTCGCAGAAAGTTCATGATCCAAAACACCAGGCCAAATTAACACCGCAGTGGCTCATAAACAATTAGATGAATGTTGCATTGACGCAGCCAAAGCCTTGATCCTAATCCAACTGGCCTGGCACCATTTGAAAACTGCATTGCATAAGTGCCATCCAACTGTAACTCAGGCTACCTGGAGTGAATATGCCTAGAAAAATGGGCTGTAATGTAAAAAATAATAAAATGTATTCCAAATAAAAACATAATTCAGCTTGTTAGTTCAGAAAAAGGGTTAGTTTTGCCAAAAATGCTTTTCAGACACAAATCTCTTGTTACATCCCAAGAACTGGCAATTGTTCTATATATTAGTCCATCTGCAAATATCCCATCTGAAGTGCATACTTTTAGTGCATAGTATACGTATGTGGATGGGGATGTACCCTCTGTCTGCCCTAACTGAAAAATGTGCTAAGTGACCTTTGGCCTTAAGTAAAATATTATTTTACATTTAGAGTAAATTAGATCATCTTGTATTTTCATCTTGTTGTATTTTCTTCCGTAAACCCAAATATGAAATAAGCTACAGCATTCTCCTTAATCGCATTATGAGCAGGTGTGGTAGCACCTGTCAGTGGGGAATGTTGACTTAGACATGTGTCCATAGCTCTAAGAATGATTCATGTTTTCAGAGCTCAGGGGTCAGGACAGGCGGACACAAAACACCACACAATCCTCCCGAGAGGGGGAACGTGTGTCTGTTTATCCGTGGGGTGGGAAGGTCTTGTGAACGTTTCCCACTGTGCTGTCTTTTTCTTCACCGTATTAGAAATCCTTTTAGAAAGACAGAATATATGAAAGTCAGATTCAACAATAAACGCTTTGAGGTTAATCATTTCTTAACCTAACGCACTCAAACCTAAACCTGAAACTAAAGCTTTATTTACACTACCGTAAACTTTGCGGCTAGTTTTTTTTAAAATAAGAAATTAACACGTTTCTTTGGCAAAGACACATTGAATTGGTTCAAAGTGACAGTAAATGACATTTCTAATGTTACAAATGATTTCTGTTTCAAATAAATGCTGTTCTTTTCAACTAACTATTCATCAAATCACTCATTAATCATCAATCACGGTTTCCACAATACTATTGACATTAATAATAATAAATGTTTCTTGAGCAGCAAATTAGTATATTAGAATGATTTTTGAAGGATCATGTGACACTGAAGACTGGAGTAATGATGCTGAAAATGCAGCTTTGATCACAGGAATAAATTATATTTGATAATATATTTAAAAATAAAATCGTTATTTTACATCGTAATAATATTTGTATCAAATAAATGCAGCCTTAAATCATTAAAAAAATAATTAAAGCAGACCCAAACGTTTTAAACGGTAGTGTGTGTGTGTGTGTGTGTTAACACCCGTACCCCCCCGAACACCCTGGAAGTGGTGACTTTTGCCCAGGCAAGCATTCCCTTCAGAAAATATAAAATGTAATTCTTAAGGTTCACAACAAGAACCAATATATTTATCATAATGTTTTACATATGCAAAGAGTCAAAGAAAAGATACCGTCGTGATTGCTTGATTGATTCCCCGTGGATGCTGCTATAGTTACACTGTAAAAAAAAATTACATCCCCAAGTCAAAATTTTCAAGTGACTGATAACATCTAAATTTTTCAATTAGATATTATTTCTCATTGAGCCACTGTTAACAGACTATTGCAACAATTAATTAAATTTATTTTACAGAATTTCACTTGGGCCAATTTAAAAATTTAGATGTGATCAGTCACTAGAATATTTTGACTTGGAGAGGTTAATTTTTTTTTACAGTGTTATAATTATGTTTATTATAACCTTGGTGTGAATGGGCCTTTAGAATTTACCATCTGGAACATATTTTGTTCAGCACACCGGCTACGAAAGAAAGAAAAAGTTATGAGCAACACAGCATTTTTATGTTATAACAAACCTGAAGCTGAAATAAACTGAAATTAAAGGCTCACCCACCAACGCAATTTTCTGAAAGGAAAATCTTTCTGAAAGTCTTTAGTCTGCTGAATAGGGTGAAATGAGATTTTATGATTCCTGTCTTGAGTTCACAGAAGCAGCATGTTTCTAATTAATCTCCTGAAACCTATAACCAGAACCTATAACTCTTTCGCTCCTTCTTTCGAGGCATTTTATTTAACACTTATTTCCTCACATCTGCTTCCTCCCATGTTTCTTCTGCAACGTCACGTCTTCGTTCCTGTCTAGTTCTCATGCTCACAGCACGTTGCAGTCTCGCCCTGATGAGCTCTTTGAGCAGTAATAATGCCAGTCTTATCTCACTGAGATGCTATCCGTGCTGCTTTGAAGCCTGGTTGATGTAATCTGTTGCCCTCCGCACCTCCTCTTTATTAAACCCACGTTAGAATGACGGGTTTGACAAGGCCCTCTCCACTAATATAATCCCATAATAGTCTGGTGAGACATGCTGTCTACTGTCAATGCTCTTCAGAGAGCCTGGGGTGACAATCTTCACTTCGTCTTGAGTGCTGGTCGCTTTATAATTGGAATGTCTTTTTAAATTCCTGAATTTAAATTGAATTTGAAATGTAAAATTGTAAACAGATTTTTAAGTAGAAACATGTAAATTTCAAAGAGAACATAAAATGGAATTGAATTTTGTAAATAATTTAAAATCGATCTTTTAAATATCACCAATAGTGTCTGTATGTGTATATAAAATTTAGCTTTTCATATTTATCACAATTTAGTGGAAATGTTGTGGTGCTGTGTCTGGCACAATTAATATGAATTTCATTGCTGTTTTGACAGTACTGAACTATGAGAAATGTACTAAATACAATTTTTTTTTAGTATTAATATTATTTACTAAATAATAAAGTACATATTTTAGGGATGCGCGATATATCGGCCACCATATCGGTATCGGCTAGTTATGTTCATTTTTAATGTTTTTGTTATTGGCCTAATAAGAAAATTTGCCCAATATATTAATGCCAATAAATCATTTGAATTGGTTGAAATATGATTGGAATTGCTTCAAAAAAGGAAAAAACAGTTAAGTGGTCAGGCTCTAAAAAATTATATACATATTTAGATTTTCGGTTTATTGGCCAATATATCGGTTATCGGCTTTCAAATATAAAGATTTATCGGTATTGGCCCAATTGTTCATATCAAATATATTTTTAAATATATTTTTAGAATGTTTTTATTACACATTTTTAAATTCCTAATTTTGCCCAATCCTGCTGGTTTGAATAGGAAGCAGGGGATGGAGATATTAGTCATGAGATCCACTAAGGAAAGTGGGGATTGCGCTGGTTTTGTCTTCATAAGCTTCTCTTTATTTTAGGATAAAAAGCAGAAACATGAAAGGAAAATGTCCGCAGAGAAGATAAATGTGACTTTGATTGGAACTGGAGGGAGTTTTCTGAACATTGAAGAGAAAAACAAGGAGGGGTGGCTTTAGAAGAGTGTTAAAAAAGAATAAAGATGAGGAGGAGGGTATCAATGTGGCCTCCGTTTCTCTCTATACATTAGTGAATGACTAATGAGAAACAACAATGAATATTCATGAGGTCACTCTTCATTAGAGAGACTTTGATGGTATAGTGAAGGGCCCTGCATCTCTGTAGAAGTATGTGAGAGTGTGTGTGTGTTTTTGAATAAGATCAGGGTTCGGCAGCCTCGTGATTGTCAACACCACAACCTCACTCACTCACACACACACACACACTAATGCAAAATAACATGTTTGTGTTTGCATTACAGACTTGCAGAAAACCCCGTCCTTTGAGCACTACGCTTTGTCTGAGAAGGCCATGGACTACAGGATTCTTTTCATGGATGAGGATCAGGACCGCATGTACGTGGGCTGCAAGGACCATGTACTCTCGATGGACATCAATAACATCAGCCAGACCACGCTGAAGGTGAGAGAGCAGTCAACACTCCTCTATATCAACATGAAATGCAGCAGAACACTTCTGCAGCTGTTCAAACCAAACGGTGGCCACATTTCTGCTTTCACATCTCATTTGACATATGGGAGAGATGCAGTTTGTTTTAACACAGAGACACAACGGGCACAAAGTATGGAAGTTTATCTTTCCTCTTCCAACTAAGGCTGGCAAAACTTCAGATTCCTTGCAATCTGCTGGTCTATCCTGCAGGGCTCAACCCCAATCACATGAGTTTGCCAGTAAGCCTTAAGCCTGAGGACAATACAGCATGTTTTGTTTTCTTTTAAAAGTGTTTAGAGCTTGTGATTGCTAAATAACTCCTAGGCTTTTAATTGGATATAGTGAGTTGGTATTTCCATGAAACACAAAAAAAAGAGAAATTTTGCAGAATGTCCAGGCTGCTTTTGTCTATACAATGAAAGGTGACCTAGGACTGTTGATGACAAAAACAAAAATATTAGGAAATGTGCCATATAAGCTTTTTATATGACTCATTTTCTATATTTGAAGTCTTCTGAAACTATAGATTTTTTTCCCCTCTGGATTCTTTGAATATAAAAGTTCAAAAGTGCTGCATTTATTTGAAATTGAATGTTTATAACATTGTAAAAGTCACTTTTGATCAACTTAATGACTCCTTGCTGAATAAACACTTATTTCTTTAAAAAAAAAAACTAACCAACCTCAAATCTTTGAATGGTAGTGTAAACTTTCTTTTGCTGAAGATCTGAACACCCCCCACCACAGCTCCCAAATCTAATTTGCGGTTTCATACGTTCAAATGTGGAGCATCAAGACCTGTCATGCCAGGTTTGGTGTCAATTTTAATTACAAAATGGCAACTATTGATTCAATATCAACAATAACACTTGTCTAGTAGTATTAGACGTGCATTATAACGAAAATTTGTCAGTCAAAAACACTATCATTTCTAAAGTTCTTTCATCAATATTACAAATCTCACATTGCTCTCCTTATATTTTTTCTCTATCAGATCTTCTGGCCGGCATCCACCAGTAAAGTCGAGGAGTGTCAGATGGCTGGCAAAGACCCCACAGTAAGAACATTGACTCTTTTAAACTCCTGGCATGTTATGGTTGGCCACCTTTTTATGCCTCCGATTCACACACAGCAGCAGCAGCATTCTTGATTCAAACCCTATTTTTCTGTTGCTTGGTGAAGTGATCTTCCAGTGAACTGTTTTCACAAGCATTATTCTCCCTACAATCACAGCAGTTAATTAAACTGGTCCCAAATCAATCAAAAGAGCACCAAATGGGCTGATTCTAAATCAGTGTTTAGACCTCGAATTTCAACTGTTATGGTTGGATCAGGAACAGATGCATGAGTTTATTCAAAATAAAGTTTTATTATTCCAATTTCTATCAGTCATGGCTGGATCAGAAACAGATGTTTTTTGCCCCAGTGCCCACGAGTAAAAGCTGTCTCTAGATGTTGTCTGTGGCGAGATGGGAGGTCACAATGTGTCATTAATTACGTGTGTTAGAAAAAAATAAAATGTAGGAATGGACTAATGTTCTCTTTTTCTTCAGTTCCAAAAGAAAAATACTGTACTTAACACACTTACCATAAATGCCAGATGCAAATGATCATTTTAAACCTGTATTTCCCGTAAAATAATAACTTTTCCCGCAGATTTGCGAGTTATAAATTTGCAATTGCAAGAAATAAAGTCAGAACTGCAAGAATTCAGACTCACAATTCCGAGTTTATATCTCATAATTCTGAGAAAAAAAGGTCAGAATTGCGAGGTATAAACTTGCAATTGCAAGTTATAAAGTCTGAATTGCATGATATAAACTCACAATTCTATGAATTGAACTCCACAAATCATGTGAAATGAAAATGTATAATTACCTTTTTGTATTTTTTTTATTCTGTGGGAGAAGCAAGCTTCCATACTTGATTTTAAAAAAAATCTGACAGGCACAATAATTATATAAAATTCTACACAATTCAAAAGCATTCCAACTCTATGATAGAAATAACATAATAGTAGTACTTTATAAATAGCAGTGAGGTATTGTGGTTTTTTTATTATTCACAAGACAGTATTGTTGGAACGAATTGGAGGAAAATGCACTTAATTTGTCATAAAAAAAATAATAATGTCAGAATGCAAATAAATACATAAATCAAAAATTATTCAAAAAATATTGAATTATTCAAAATGTATTTAAATTATTTAACAAAAAATGTTTTAATTTCTTTTGCTTTGCATTGTAGGGTGAAAAATGCAAAATAAATGTACTTAAACGTTTTCATAAAATTCACCCAGCACAGTGGTTTAATAACTTTAACAGTGGGGCTACAGAGCAATGCGTCACCCAGTGAAATATGCAGTTCTGCCTTCCTGCTTTTGACAAATATTTGTGTTTGAGCCCTTCCTAGAGTCTGTTTTCCCTCTATCATTGAGTGTTCATGTTTAAAATACATATTTTGCACAACATATTTCCCTTGAAGTTTTATTTGTATCTATAGATCTGTATTGTTGCCCACTTGTTAGGTTTCCCTCACAGGGATACACCCCATTCGCCTCCCCTGATAGGATCATCAGCAGCGCGTGACCTCACATCATCCGAATCCATCGACATCATTTGGGAAACACTGAGGCATTTCTTTAACAGAGCTGTAAATGATATTAAGACGTGTTTATAGAGCTTGCTCTTGTTCATTTTGCCTGATCTCTACGTGAACCGTAAGCTGTCAAGACGTATTTTCAACCTTTGCGGAAGAAAGAGTTTACAAGCCAGAAGAGGATAATGTTGATATGTGCCACAGAAAAAGAAATATTAATGACAAACATGTGAAAGGGAGGAGTAGCTGGTGGGGTGTGTGCTGTTGGAAGTGCAGTTATTTTCCTGGAGTTGCTCATGAAGTGTGTGTGCACATGCTAACCGAGAGCTCATGCAGCTGCTGTTTTGACACACTTAGCCAAGTTCCTAACTGCTCCCCTGGCGCTTTTCTTTTCTCAACTCATCCCTCTCTCCCTCTTTTTCATGTGCAGTTGGGTTTGGCAACACTTTAGTTTGGGTTTCCTGGATTCCTTGAATAGGCCTTGAATTCCTGACCTATATAAACTTTCACTTCCTGAATTATAGGTTTGGATCGATACAAGTCACCTTAATTTTAAGATCAAAATTTGGCATTGACTGGCATTTTCAGTTTCCAAAATGAAAGAAGTCGGCTTTCTTGTAGCATCAGCGTTAAATGACTTTAAAATTAGATTGTAAAATAAGATTGGAGTATAACTTTTAGGATCAAAAGCAATGATCTCGGTTTCTTTTGTTCTCCTCAGCATGGATGTGGAAACTTCTTACGGGTGATCCAGCCTTATAACAGGACGCATCTGTTCATCTGCGGCAGTGGAGCCTACAGCCCAGTGTGTGGATATGTCAACCGTGGCAGGCGTCCTGAGGTCAGTTTACACTCACTAATGTAAAGCAGTCAGACGGTCTGATTTAGTTCAGTTTCACCTTAATTTTACTACATTTGCTTCAGATTTCCAAAATGTTGTAATGAGAAATGGACATTAAGCCCATACTGCCCTACGTAGCCAGACCTTCAGACTGACGGCTGAAGGTCTGGAATTCATAGCAGCTTTCTTTGGCCAAGGCCCGCCCATAAGGCCGTTTGACCGACATGTCAAACAACCAATTACAGTTCGTTTCGTTCAGCGTCACGTTTCGGGGCGTGGAAATGTCCCCACAACAACAGACCGGCGTGCAACAAGTGTCCACTAAGTGCCTCAAACAAAACTCCTGGACATCTCTTAAAGAGTCTATGCCGTGAACCTCGCATACTTTCTACGTTTAGCTGATCTTGATAAATGCTCATTGTCACTCATGTAAACACAACAGTTTTTCTTCATCAATCACACGTCTGCGCTTTGTTTCCCGACGGACCGAAAATAAACGCGACACTCGCGCCCCCCCCAGAAATCCGATAAAATTCAACCAATCAGATGACGACTTCGACATCAATCGACATTAATTAGAGGTCAAAAAAAGAGAGAAGACCAGATGAGACTCTCCATTAAAAGGAGAGCAATAAAATTAATTGTAATGAGATTAAACAAGAGAAGAGATGAGACCAGATGACGAAACGAGAAGAGACAAGAGACAAAATTAGACGAGGTGAGATGAGACTAAACAAGACAATAGACTAGAAAAGACGAGGTGAGATGAGACTAAAGACAAAAAAAGATGTGATGAGATGAGATGAGACTAGACTAATCAAAACAAGAAAAGAGATGAGAAAAATGTGATGAGATGAGATGAGACAAGACAAAACAAGACAGGAGATGAGAAAAGGCGAGGTGAAATAAGACTAGTCAAAACAAGAGAAGAGACGAGAAAAGATGAGGTGAGATGAGACGAGACTAGACGAAACAAGACAAGAGACGAGATAAGGCAAGGTGAGATGAGACAAGACAAAACAAGACAAGAGACGAGGTGAGATGAGACTAGACGAAACAAGACAAGAGACGAGATAAGACGCGACTAGTCGAAACAGGAGATTAAAAAAAGAAAAGAGACAAGAAAAGAGGAGGTGAGATGAGACTAGACTAGTCGAAACAAGAAAAAACAAGAGACAAGATGAGATGAGAAAAGGTGAGGCGAGATGAGACAAGACTAGACAAAACAAAACAAAAGACGAGATGAGACAAGACGAAACAAGAAAATCAACAACCAGATAAGATTACAACTTTTGATCTAGCTGCAACATGTGAATACATAGTTAAAGGTTAGAGAAGAAATGAGACAAGATTCAATTAAACGAGTAGAGATGAGACAAGATGAGATTAAAAGACAATAGAAGAGAAGAAATAAAAAAATTAAGAGACAAGACAAGGCCAGATGAAACAAGACAAGAGATGAGGAGGCAAGATGAGATGACAAAAACTAATAACCAGATAGGATGATACGAGAGGTGACAAGCCGTGACACGAGATGGAAATACACAATCAAAAATGAAAGGAGAATGCAACTAGATGAGAATTAAGACAACATGAGATGAGACGAGACAAGAATCCTTAAAGTTTCAAGATAAAGCAATGAGACCAGATGAAATAAAAAAAGAATAAGAAATAAGTAAAGAGACGAGGTGAGATGAAACCTGATGAATTAGGTTGAATGAAATGATTAGAGACAATATGAGAAGAGATATAAGATAAGATGAGGCAAGGCATGAGAAATCAATGAGAGGAGAGGAGATGAGGTTAGTTGAGATGAGATAAAACAATATAAGCCTACAGTAGAACCAGATGAGATGAGACAAGAGAAGACAAGCCACAACAGGAGACTTGAATACATCAAATATTAAAGGTTAAAGGAGAAGACATGTGATAAGATGTGACAAGACTAAATGAAATGAGAAAAGATGAGACTAGATTTGAGATTAAGCAAAAATAGAAGAGATGAAATTACAAGTGATATGAGTTGAGACAAGACGCAGCAAAGTGAAACAAAAGACAAGAGATGAGGTGAGACAAGATTAAACAAAATGAGACAAGACAAGGTTTATTCTTGAAAAGAAAAGGGGAAGGAAGAAGGGGTGAAGAGAAGAGACCAGATGAGATGAGTTGAGATGAGGCAAGATCAAATGAATTAAGAAGTGAGATTTGATTAAACCAGAACAGAAGATAAATAGATCAGAGTGAGACCAGGTGAGATGACACAAAATGAAACTAAAATCCTTAGAGGCAAAAAAAAGAGAAAAGAAACAAAAAATGAAGAGAAGAGACCAGGCAAGACCAGATGTGATTAGAGTTAGTACTGCTAGCCATCTGAGTTCATCATCTTGTTTTCTATCATTCTTTTTTTGTTTGAAAAGCATTTTACTCTCTCAACCCTCCACCCGTGTCCAGTTCTCTTGGCTGCACACCAGCTGGACTATTACAGGAGCAGAAAACTCCAGAACGGGGTGACCTGTGACCTTTAAAAGTGTGCAGTGTAGCTTTGTGACATAACAATGATTAGGGCCACCCTGGAGTCACCATGTGACTTGTTTCTTTGCCTATAGTTGCGTGTGATGTAAAGAGGCAATACATTAGTTAATGAACACGCGCGTCCTCGTGATAAATGAGAAGCTCTAGCACCAGCGGCTGTATGTCCTGACGGAGGCTCTCTGCGTCTCTGGTTTCTCTCACTGCACGTGACTGGCCAACATCCCCACACCAAAGGAGGGGATCAATTGGCCTGGCAGTCGGAAACCTGGAAGCATCTGGGCAAGTCTGTCCAACCAATCAGAAGAAAGGCAGCTCTTCAAAACCACTGCACAAATGCGTGCGAGGAAATTCCTCAGAAATCTTTTCATATAGATTGGCTGTGAAACATTTCAAATTGAAAGTAAAGAATGCATTTGATGATGGGAAATGGGATAAAATGATAGCAAGAGCATATGTCAGAGTCATTTTTATTTATGAAGACTATCTGATTATCAGCCTTAAGTCTGGTGAACTTTGCAGCTTATTCTGGGAAAGAATAAGAATAAATCCAGCCGCTTATAGGGTAAAACTGCTTGACATATAACAGACTAACTACTGTTTTTTTTATGTTTATTAGGGCTCTATTTTAATCAATTCTCATTTTGAAGAACTAATATCGATTCTTAAAACCCAAGAATCAAACTTTACATTGTACACCCATCCAATAAATCTCATTCATCTTTGTGCTTTCTGATATGAAAAAGTCTCAGCTTTCAAATTCTGTTAATTTTATTACAAAATTCAAATAATAGCATTTTGTTAAATACATTCACTATATTACATATTCGTTGTATTTAAACTGTTCTTCAATATTAAATGCATGTTTGAAGAAATCTTCATTCTTTTATGGCAGCCACCATTAAAAATGTTTATATAAAAAAAAACAAATTAAACAAATTAACAATTATTTGTGTCATTTTAACGCAAGTAGTCTACAAATAAGTTAATTTTAATATTTAATATTATAGTGATGTACCAACTGGGGTTCCCTGTATAGTTTACAGCATTAGTATTATTTTTTATCTTTAGACCCCAATGAATAGATTTTGAATCGAAATCGAATTGAATCGCAAGCTTGTGAATCAAATTATAATTGAATCGTGAAATTTGTGTCAATGCCCAGTCCTAATGTTTATACATATGGCTTAATAGGCAGGTTTGTCTGAAATAGTTGATACCATAATAACATTGTGATTGTGAAATTCGAAGATAATGAAGATTTGTCTTTGTGTTTTTCATGTCATTGGCAGGAGCAAGTGTTTCAAATCTCTTCCCGAGCAGAATCAGGGAAAGGGAGGTGCTCCTTCAACCCACAAGTCAACACCGTCTCGGTCATGCTCAGTGAGTGCTGGCGTCTTATGTGTCTTTATCCACAGGTGCCATTTTGTCTTGCACACTTACTAAAATTCATTTTCTCTATGATCTCTTTGTTCATGACCCCATAGCGCATTTTGTGGGTGTCTGCTCCCCTTCCGATGTGACAACTTTGGGTCACTCGCTCAGTGCCGCCCCCTTAATCCTTTGATCTGTAATTGGCTAGTTGGTATTGGGTTGCTGTTGACACAGCTCATGGGCTACATTACACACACACACACACACACACACGCACACACACACGGCCATTAGAACAGCAATATAAACACACCAGTGATATTTTAGTATAATTGATATACTATAATTTTGTTATATATATATTTTACGCCTACATCAGGGGTGTGATGAGATCTCGTTCCAAAATATCTCACAATATTTCTAGTTGACGTGAAAAGCTGTCTTGCGATATCAGCATGACAGAGTTGAGTTTGTGGCAAAACCTTTTACAATGCTTGCATTATATTGTTCTATCTTTGACTGTATTTGATCATTCATAAACCGAAGGGACATTCATTACAAGACGATTTGTTAAAACATTTCAAAATGCACCTACATTGTTTTGCATTTCGTGTCTTTCAGTCGAGTAAAATATATATTTATATCTAGTCATATATTTCTTAATAGTGCTCAAATATTGTCTTGTCTCTTTCCTGTGAACTTAACATTGTGTATCGTCACACCTACGTAGTATTTATTCATTTTTATTTGATTTAGCTATTTTAGTTCATCAAGTTACACTAACATCAAGTTTTATGGTTTGAATTTTATTTAACTACAATAACCCTGAAACAAATCTCTCCATTTAACAACAGGTGCCACATATAATCTCCCAGGAAATCACACACGCACGCCTAAATATAATATGCTATTGGTTATCGTTAAGTCATCTGTATATGAGAAAAAGTTAAGTGGTTATTCCATTAAGTAGAACAGTTCCTAACCGTCTAGACGGCATCAAAGACTGACGGCCCTTGACATGACAGCCTACAGCTTTCTCTGTCTGACGTCTGTCTGCAAATTTCCATCATGCACTTGGCCCTTAGTTGTACATGTCAACCACGGGCCCAAGCAAGATGGAGTGATGAAGTGATAGAGTAGTGGATTGATGAAAGGAAGGAGAGCTTTGGGGAATGGAGATTTGAGCAGGTCATTAGTAGAGCACACCGCAGAGAAATGTACAGCCACAATAAATCCCTATGTCTCATATTCAACAGAAAGATCCGTTCAGCAGTAGCAGAAACCACACAGTTATATGCAGTGGGTTTACTAAATAAATGTGTTTTAAACAAGGCTGTCAAAGTTAATGTGTTAAATTAAAGTTAATTAAATGTTTATGCTATATATATATAGATATATTAGTGCTGTCAAATTGACTAATTGTGTTTAATCGCATCTAACATAAAAGTTTTTGTTTAAATAATATATGTGTGTATATGAAGACTTCAGATACAAAAGCCTCTACATGCCATATGAAATTTTCTTCTAAAATTTGCATTTTTATCAAGTTCATATATTCAGGTACAGTAATTTCACTTTAACGACAATTAATAGGTAATTTTCATTGCCATTAAAGTGAAATAACTGAACATAAACATACAAGCTTGATAAAAATTACCATTCTAGAATATTATTATATTTATGATGTAAACACATGTATGCATATATATATATATATATATAATACTGTATATACACACACATTTTTATATCTAAAACTTTAGTTAGATGCGATTAATCGTCGATTTGACAGCAGCACTAATTATATATATATATTATTATTTTAAAAAATGTATACCAATATTACATTTATTTCATTTGACATCATAACTGTTCCAGTCTGTTCTGTGTGATTTTGTGCGTGAACACGAAAACATCTTTAAGCATGTAATATTAAGTCCATAAAGTGCGGGGAACATGTTATTATTGAATTGTTAATTTTTTATAGAAGTGTCATCCACAATAATTTAAAAAAATACTTTTTTTCTTAAGAGGAACTGAAAATATGAAAACTAAAAGGACAATCACTATTCTTTTGAGAAGATATAGAATCCACAAATCTTAAACTACTAAGTTTTCGCAAACGAAAATCTTTCACCGAACATGAAAAATCTGTATAAAGCAACTGTGGGACACGTTTGTGTTTGTGTCTATGGTTAGATCAGGAGCTGTTCTCTGGCATGTACATCGACTTCATGGGGACAGACGCGGCCATTTTCAGGAGCCTGACCACAAGAAACGCAGTGAGGACGGACCAGCATAACTCCAAATGGCTGAGCGGTATACAAACCCTATGTTATTTCATCCATCTACATTCTTATGCCCGTTCAATCAGGAAATTGCTCATAAGGTTTACTTGAAACTACAAATAATTATATATGTGTAGCTGGCATTAAATTACATGTTCACGTTCCATGGCGTTTCAGTAAAATAATACACAAATCACACAGCAAAAACGGTCTTTGCCCACATCAAAGGAAAAGGCTGAAGACAGGACAGTCTGTTTACAATAAGTCCATCAGGAAAGTGAAAACATATTGTACATGCATAATGGGTTTCTCAAGGGGTCACATTATCTTTTGTGTGATGATACTATCCAAATATACACAATGAAGCACATATTTGGTCAGGTATCTCAGTTCGCCAACAGCTATATTACATTTCACATAAACTCAGGCATTAGCACCATTCAGAGATGTTTGATTTTTTAGGAGAGAAATGAGAGGGTACAGTCTTCTTATTTTTTGTGTGTGTTTCATGTAGAGCAAATTGAGTGTTTAAGCTGTAGTTATGCTTCTATTTTGACTAGAGCCCGTGTTCATTGATGCCCACTTGATTCCTGACGGCTCAGACCCAAACGACGCCAAACTCTACTTCTTCCTGCGTGAGAGACTGACAGACAGTAGTGGAAACACTAAGAACATCCACACTATGGTGGCTCGAGTGTGCCCTGTAAGTCCCTGTGTGTGTTTGAGCATCTTGAGTATCTTGTCAGTTTGTTACAGTTTGCGAGTTACGTGTAACGATGGTCTGGGAGGTCAATTTTTTCAAAGGAATTTAGATTTTTTATTTCAGTGCAATTATTAATGAATATCATTAACTCTATAATATATACATGTATTACTATAATTTATTTGATGTCATTGTAAATTCTACTTAGAATGACACTGGTGGTCAGCGCAGTCTGGTGAACAAGTGGACCACGTTTCTGAAGGCTCGGATGGTATGTTCGGTACTAGAGGAAGACGGTACCGAGACCCATTTTGATGAGCTTGGTGAGACTACAAACACACACGCTGGATTTGTTGTATCATGTGGCCTTTCCAAAGACATTATGATTTTATACTATACAAACTGTATATTCTCTCCCCTACCTCTAAACACAACTCTCACAGAAAACTTTCTGCATGTTTACATTTTAAAAAAACATAATTGAATGTGATTTATAAGCCGTTTTCCTTATAGGGACCTAAAAATTACCCCACAAGATCAAACGTTTCATGGTATAACTATTTGTGTTCTGTCCCCACGACATAGGGAATACCTGAACCAGACACACACAAGTTGTGTTTTCATGTTTTATGGGGACTTTCCATAGACATAATCTTTTTATATTGTACAAACTGTATATTCTCTCCCCTTACACTAACCCTACCTGTAAACCTACCCGTCACAGAAAAGTTTCTGCATTTTTACATTTTCAAAAAAACATCACTTAGTATGATTTATAAGCTGTTCCTCATGGGAACCAGGCCAAGGATTTCAGATATTGCATGTAATGTAGGGTTTACCAAGTCTCTCTCTCTCTCTCTCTCTCTCTCTCTCTCTCTCTCTCTCTCTCTCTCTCTCTCTCTCTCTCTCACACACACACACACACACAAAAGCAAAATTAAAAGAAAAAAAAACTTTTTTTAAAAAGCTTTAAAATTGCATTACAATAATAGACTATAATTTTTTTTTTACCATATCACTATTGCTCCAATATCTACAATATATCACTATAGTCCCTGGCTGTTGGGTGAAGAGCTACAATCTTAATTAAGGTTCAATAAGGAGGTTTTTGCACAGAATCTTTCAACGAGCAGTTCTTAAAAGAACCATTTTTCTTAGTGTAACATTTTAATAATCTAAAGAACCTTTTTCCACTATAAAGAACCTTTTGTGCTAATGGAAAGGTTCTATCTTAAAGATAAAGATAGAACTATCTTAAACTAAGTTGGGCTTTAACCACATTGCATCCTAATTAGATAAAGGCCCGGTTTCACAGACAGGGCTTATATTAAACCAGGAGGATTAGACCTTAGTTCAAATAGTTAATAAACGTGCCTCAAAAAAAAAAAAACATTATGCTGTGCATCTTGAGACAAAACAATGGCACTGATATACTTTAAGATATACCAGTGCAATTTGCTTTCAGTTAAAATGCTCAAAATGCATATTAGTCTGGGACCATCTTAAACCTCGTCTCTAAAAACCAGGGGATGGTGTCGTAACTCTGTATTTAACCCAACACATTCCTTTAAAAGCCTTACAAATTTCACATTCTAGTTAAACAGCTTCCTATAATAATTGGTCATTAACCATAAAACAGTCGTTTGTCAGCATTACCATTCAACAATGGCCCTAGGTCGTTTGTAAAGCTTTTCACCTCATTAAAATCCTTTTACGATCATAAAACACTCAGCACAAATAGTTTACACTGGATGTTTAAAGCCCATGATGGATTTACACTTTCACCTGTTTTATTCTTGTTAGGCTGCACTAGAACCGTGTAACAATGTTGTGGGACAGATGTTCAGCCATTGAGTGAGTGCTTGTCTCTTTCCTTCCAGAGAATGTGTTTTTATTGGAGACGGACCACCCAAAGGGCCTCCTCATCTTTGGAGTCTTCACCTCTACAAGGTAAAGCCAATAGCAATATTGAGCTTGCCACTAATGTGTGTGTATATGCATGCGCATGTTTTTATGTGTGTATTTGCCAAATATAGGTCAGGCGGGGTTGGAGCTGAGGGGACGACGGGGTTTCTGGGAACATGTGATCACAGCTAAGGGTGGTGAGGGGAGGGAAAGGTCACTTCTTTACAAACATGCATCTAATGTTAGTTCAGGGGGTCATCCAATAGCTTTTTACTGTGATGAATTTCAGATTATGAGGAGGTCTCGCTGAATGATTCAAATTGGTCTGTCACACAGAAAGAGAGATAGACAAGTGTGATGTCACTCAGGCTGTTTGAATATCTCTATTGGTGTTCTCTCAGAAATGATACAGAATACTTGACAAATGAGACAACTGGTGACAAATTTAGCATTTAGCTAGACAGACATTAACCATTAAATTGAATCCCCCCCCCCCCCATTTTAATGATGTATTACTAAAATGTAATTAGGTTTAATTATAATAATTTAAACCAATATTTTAAGTTTATAAATATTTATTTATTTTATATTTCATATATTTATTTCATTATATTCAATTCTTCCTATATACAATATTATATTCTATTATACTACAATTAATTGTTATATTTAATTTAAAACAATAGTATGAGTTTATAAACATACTTATATTACTTTTATTTTAATTTATTCTTCTATTTTCCATGTTTGTGTATATTTGTATATTCTATTATATTTTAATCTATGTATTACATTGAATTACATTCATATTTAAATTGAACTAATGAGTTTATAAATATATATACTTTTAATATAGTGCATACAATATAATTACATTTATTTGATAATATTTGATATTTTTTTCTCTATATTGAGACAGCAGAGTTTGAGATATAGTTGCGATCTCTTCTGAAGCTCTAGTGAAGAAACAAATGAGATTACTGAGGGTTTTTTCTTAAGAGAAAGATCTGAGAGGCCAATGGAGCAAAAGTCTCCATTTGTGATCTCATTGTTTAGGAGAAAACAGTTATTTCAGGTCAGATATGAAATCTCATTTGTGATATTTCCTATGGGTCACTTCATTACATTCGTTCCAGTGGGTTTCTATGTTTACTTGTGTCAGCAGTTGCATGTTTGTACGCGAGCAGTGGTTGAATGTGAGGTGAGATTTCGGTCAAGGTTTCCGAATTGTGGCTCAATCTCCAACCACGTTCAGCCGGTGTGGTTTTCCTAATGAGGGCAATCCAGACAGCAACGGCTTCTTTGTCCATATGCCCTGCTCTGCTATTTATCATTATATGTCGTCTCTTTCCCTTTGTTTTGCGTTCAAACAAAGAAACTCTGTCTTGCTGTCTGATCAAAATGTGCGATGTCCAGCCAAACCACATTTCATCCCAGAGTGTAACCAAAGTGGTGTCCCCTTTCCTTTATGCGGCATTTTTCTCTCTCTGCGGACTGAGTCTCCAGTGTAACCATGTTACCTCATCCTTTCCATCCACACAGTCAGAAAGGATGTGCAAGAACGTCTTTTTACTGTCTGACTTCCTTCCATGTCAAATATGTGTGTGTTTTGTGTTATTCCCTCCAGTTCTGTATTCAGAGGTTCTGCCGTCTGTGTTTACAACATGGCCGACATCCTGACGGTCTTCAACGGACCGTTTGCACACAGGGAAGGGCCCAACTTCCAGTGGGTGGCTTTCCAGGGCCGGATCCCTTACCCACGACCGGGAACTGTGAGTCACACACACATTAATGTCCTGCCTTGGTACGGTCACTCTGTTTATACCATCATTAAACAGAGTCAATGTTTGTGCTTTACACAGTTTAGATAAAAAAGCAAATAATTATGGGTGAGAAATAATAATAATCAACATCTTATTTTCAGTTAAGTTTATATATATATATATACACACTGTATATATTAGTGCTGTCAAATCGATTAAATGCATATAAAATATATTAGGGCTGCACAATGTATCGTTTTAGCATCGATATCGCGATGTGCGCTTGATTAATTATTTCCAAATAGAGCTATTCAAGTCATTGGTGAAATTGTTTTTATATCGCAATCTATATAGCAGAAAAACTAAATAACGCAATGTCATTTTTTTCCAATATCATGCAGCCCTATTGTATATAGGTTAGACATGTCTATATCCACTATAATGTTAAAGGTCCCCCCACCCCCACTTAAAACCTTAAATTAACAGTACTTTGGAATTTATAACATTACGTGCATGTAGACGGAGACTCGCTCACATTAGTTTGACTCTGTTTGATGAAAAGACCCAATTAAAGTGACAAAGCTTCACTGAATAAAGCGGTTTTAAGCTTCAGCATGATCACCTAATCTTCTCATTTTTATCCGTTCCCTGTCAGTGTCCTGGTGGCGCATTCACTCCTCACATCCAGAGTACTAAAGAGTTTCCAGATGATGTGGTGACGTTCGCGAGGAATCACCCTGTCATGTTTAACCCCATTTACCCGGTCGGCAGGAAACCTCTGGTGGTGCGGACGCATGCCGATTACAAATACACCTCAATAGCCGTGGACCACGTCACCGCTGCAGACGGACACTACCAGGTTCTATTCCTAGGCACAGGTAAAGCCCCACAGCACCACACATCTCGAGAGAAATGAATGACCATGCTAGAACATTTTCCTACTCAGAATTAAAACCACCAGACGAAAAAATGTTAGAATGTGCCACAATTTATTTCTACAGCTACCTCAGATCATATGTTCGTGGAAGGAGCAAACTTAACTTTCTCCAACTACAACGACAAAGACAAAAAAGTTGTAAAATCTTTTACTGACTGATGTTTTACTTAAGGTGATTTGTCAGTAAAATTATACTTCATTTACTATACTGTAATACATTATGGAATGAGCACACATTCGAAATGCTGAAATTAACATTAACAAAGATTAATAAATGCTGTAGAAGTGCAGTCCGTTATTAGTTCATGTTAACTAATACTAATGTTGACCAATGAACCCTTATTGTGGAGTGGTTCTGTTACCACAAAAACATTACATAAGACATTTCTCATATCTTGAACTTTAGAAGCATTTTAACTGCATTTTAATACGCTTTATCACGCAGCCAGTCCTTGCCCCGCATCATGTTCGTAACTAAATTGTATGCAATGTAAGATGATCTGGGCCGGGGTCGGAGTACATTAAAGGCGTTAATATTTGTAATGCATTATTTTTTCCATAATTAGTCAAACCAAATTAACGTGTTAAAAGGACAGCCCTAATAAAATTTGATATACAGTAGATGTAGTCTTATAATATTATCTATTTTTCAAGCAGTTACTGTAGCACACATACATACATGCTCATGTGGGTGATGCAGGTTTCAATGTGGCCTACAACATGTCATCATCCCATTCTCCCAATATATTCCACACATTTCCATACTATAAATGTAAAGCAGTTGCTTTCAACCAGGGAGCCAGGACCCAGTAGATGGCCTCAGCAAACTAATAAGGGTTTGTTTTTTATAATAACTATTGTTTCCATTTATTTCCGGTTTCTGTTTATAAAAATAAAGATTAAATTACAATTCAATTTAGTCAAAACATTATTCAGGCATGAATATGTGTACCACTAACTACCACCAGGGGGCAACGAGTCTACACAAACCTTAAAGCCTAATCATCTAACAATAAACATATTGTTTGCTATCCATTCAATATTAAGTGGAGGATATTAAGAGCCCTGCTGTGTCACAGGACCAATACATACTATTAACTTTTGGGATGAGTATGCAAGAATGAAAGAAAGAGTGCGAGTGTGTGTTTATCTGAGAACAGAATCAGAGACACGACAGCAGACAGGCTCTGCGGTTACTAGGGAACGGGGATAGGGACATTTGGAGAGACTTCAAAATCACAGCTGTTTGTATTTGCCTATCAAAATTCCTGATGGGAAGCCAGGAGCGTTGTGCGGAGCGGCCTGGCTGCTCCTTGGCAGGGTTACGTCTTGAAATGTTGGCCATTTAAAATGGGAATTTCCAGAGTTTGAGCTAAATTCCCCATCGTCCCTCTCTCTGAACGTCTTCAGTGAAATATACACACCTATGATGATCTCACAGAATTAATGTCATTAGCAGCTAGTGACGGCAAACTCATCTCTTAAAACATTTCTACAGCTGAAGAGATCCAATAAATAATTTCCACCAGACAGATGGCAAAACCCCTTTACATTGAAGGAGGGCCACGGGCCAAATTTAGAGACTAGAGTGTCCTCTTTTGACTTGAACCAGTTCACCTGAAACCACCCAGAACACCTTGGCAAACCACTTTCATTTTCTTCTGAAGTCTAGTATGCAGGTCTGTTTCTCAGAACAGATGCTCACTAACATCAAAAACCAACCCAGATACACGCAAACACTTTCAAAGAGAAAAATATGTGAACAATGGAGAGTTCGTACGCAGTTCAGACTAAATTCCCGAAGTTGTTTTTGCTTCCCTGACTGTCCGATATACTCTTCTGATGTTCTGATATTCCGCTCACAGATAAAGGCACGGTACAGAAGGTTGTGGTTCTGCCGTCAAACGGCTCTCTGGATGAGGATCTAATCCTGGAGGAGCTGGAAGTGTTTAAGGTCTGAGTTCACGCCACACGTCACACATCAAAGTATCTAGAGGGCAGACTGCATGAGCAGGGCTGGCAGTGCCACAAAGCGTTTATTAGAACTCAATGTTGTTCTAAGCGAAGGCACATTTTTATCGGGAACAGAGGCTTGAGGTGAGGAAAAGGTTGCATTGTGAGGTTTCTTATGATCTGCTTTGACGGCTTGAAATCGTCAAAATAGGTTTAGGCATCATGGTCATCAATTTATGGACCATGAAATGCCACACACGTAGCTCAGTGGACTGTTTAATTTGGCATCTCATCACACGCTCGCATATTTGCAAATTCAACGCTGTGATGATCATTATTGGATCAATGACAAATGTCCTTTTTTAATGATAAGCAAACGATTTTTAAAAGTCTAGTTTAAAACACATATGAAGAGCTCTTAGAAATGTCATTAATGATGCAATGTAACGGAAATAGGGACAGATATTTTCTTCCGTATTGTGACATACATCTGAGCAAAACGATTATCGAAAAAGAAGGGGGAAAAAAGAGAGTAGGCCGGGTATTGTTGTTGTTTGGATGGAGGCAGATCTGAATACGTGCTTGCAGTCGATTGTAAGAAAAGGGCGGAGTTTAAACAGACTAAATGATAGAAGTTTGGCATAAGTCACCGCAAAAATTATAATATTTAAATGAAAACTATTATTTAATAAAACATGAATGGATGAGTCTTAATATGTATATGAGACAAATATGTACACCACCCTGCCTCTTTTCGATTTCATTTAAAAAAACTTAAATGTATTAATATCCACACAAATGTGGATCAGGCAACGTGTAGATTGATTTATATTTATTCCAAAACGAAATATAAAACACAACCCTGCCTCTTTTCGTTTTTATTTTTTAAATTTGAAACATTAATATGTGGTTCAGGCGATATGTTAATTTTGTTAAATGCCAGTTTTAATCAATATTCATTATGAAAGCATAAGTATATAAAGTATAAGAAGCTATAAGAAATAAAGACAAGCAAACAATTCAGTCAAACGTACAAAGTACAACTATGTCTGAGTGGATAAATGCCGCTACTGTAGGTGGAACAACCTATAATTTTCGCTACTGTCTGTTCAAAATAAATAAAAAGAAACCTAGCATTGAGGTTTTAAGGAAGAAGATTTTGAGCCTTTTAACGTTTTATTTTTTCATCTCTATGAGCTCAGGACAGTTACAACATCTTGACATTTTTGTCCACAAAAAATGTAGACATTTAAACATGTATATAGATACATTCATAGGAATAGGTATTGTATGCAGAAATTGTATTTGTAATGTGTTTTTTTTTATTATAAATTAATAATATACTATTCCTTTTCTGATTTTCAGAAGCAGTCTCCTATCACCAACCTAAGAATCTCTTCTAAAAAGGTAACTTAATTTCTAGCTGCCTTTTCTGACTAAGCGCTACATATAGTAAGTGGGGGTGGCAATAAATTGTGGCGGGGGAAATGGCTGCTTTAATTCCGGGTAATTAAAGTGTCACCAGTCCTGTGGGTTAAATGAACAGCTTTTGTGATATGCGGCTTGTTTGCGTTACAGCAACAGCTGTATGTTAGCTCTGAGCACGGAGTGTCTCAGGTGTCTCTGCACCGCTGCGACGCATACGGCTCTGCCTGTGCGGACTGCTGTTTAGCGCGGGACCCGTACTGCGCCTGGGATGGCCTCAGCTGTTCTCGATTCTACCCCACTGGCAAGAGGTACACACACACTCACATTCACACAAACACTAACACTCAAGGTGGCGCAAATTGCAGCAGCAGTGGAGCAGATATAAATGTTGAGGACAGTTTTGGTTTCATTTGGTTGTAATGTAGAGACACACAGTCTGGGCTGAAGATTATTTGTGGAATTTTAACAAAACCCTAACCCAACATATTAAAATTGATTTAGACAGACACTATTATATAGTGTTTAGGGTACACTATTATATAGGGTGGGCATTTTTGACTTGGGCCGGTAAGTGACCACCTTGTATGTATCACTCTAGCACATAGCAACACAGTAAAAACACTCATGACACTTTGGCAACTGTGTGGCAACACTTCAGAAAACCATCCAGTCTTTGGCATTCGGACCCCACACATACAGCCGGTCAATCAAACAGAACAGCCCACATATTGCATATTCACGAGTATTAACATTGTGGATTGTTTCAGAATGGGACATGTTAAAAAATAATCTGATACTTTAGCCAAACAGCTTCTCTTGAAGTCAGATGTGTTGAGTTGGGAAAATATTGATGGAAGGAACACCCATCAAAACATCCTTCCCCGAAGTAATGAAGTGGAAAAGACAGACATTTCACTCCACTGCACTCGTGACAGCTGAATCATGTTAATTGTGAGAAATTAAGCTAAAATGTGTTTGACTTTCATGACAAGGAGTGTGTTTTTTAAAGGTAAAAAGTGTGCAAACATTCAGACAGAGATGTTGATATAAAGTGAGAGAATGTAAGAGGGAAAGGAAAGAATGCATATATGAAAATATGTTGGATTAATCCTGTGTAAATGTTATTCCAGGAGAAGCAGAAGGCAGGATATTATGCATGGGAATCCACTGACTCAGTGCAGAGGGTTCAATCTGAAAGGTAATAACTACCTGCATGTCAACACTTGGGCTAAGCAAATAATGTCACAAAGTTATGTGCTGAGATGAGAATTTAGATTCTCAGTAAGCAGTTTCAGTTTGAAAACAGGTTTTTTTTATTTAAACGTTTTTATTTAAAAAAATAATTATCTATGTGTCCATTGAAAGGAGCATATTTATTTTATGCGCAAAACCGGAATGTTGCATAAAACATTTGCGAATAAAGCAGCGCTGTTTCCATCCCATGTGTTCAAGAGAACTAAATTGTTACTTCCTGGGAAATTGGTGCAAAATATCTGTAATAAAAATGGAGGATACTGCAATCGGGGAAGCAACTGTGGCTCTTCTATCCTCCATCATAAATGACTTGCGTCTCAGAGCTCGAAGACGAAACGCAATAAACACTGAAGTTATCTTACGTTCGGATGCCTGGTGTTTGTGAACGCAATTGTGTGAGGCGCTTCTGTCAACTTCTGCTGTAAATCGTTACCCCTTTTTGCCCCTAGAAATCGAATTGGGAACGTAACAGATCCAGAGGTCATTATACCAAATCATTCTGATGACAGGCGTTTCAGTATAACTAAAACAACATTTGAGATGCTGTGCAATGAAACTGATTGGCTGGTTAGTCCAGTTATCCAATCACATCCACTGACGAGGCAGTCACTTTTTTTGTGTGTGCATCGAGTGATTTATTCGGTAAATGTGTTTCTGGTTAATGCGCATGTCTTCTTAGATAAAAAAGTATCCGTCTTAATTGAGCGCATACGTTTTATATGCACATTTTTAGAATGTATGCGCATATTGCCGTTTCTATCAAGCTTTTTTAATACGATATCCCAAAATTAGCATAAAAATAGATGAATTGTAACATAGCTGTTGTGAGTTTGTTTCATGTAATTGCAACTTTTTTCTGTAAATGTGACTATTTCTTTATATTTCTTTTATATCTCTATATTTCTGACACTGCTTTTTTTCATGAATGCAACTTTATTTGGTTAAACTTGTAATTACTAGTTGAAAACTCATGAAACCTCAACATCATCTGGCAGTGGTTTTAACAGTTGGGGTGCTGGTCTATTATTATAAAAAAAAATCTATTTTTAATCGAGGTCTAATAGTGTTTCGGTTAGTCAATGCGGTGAATCTGTGGCCAACCTGTTGCGAAATCTGCTTGTGGAAAATTTGCACTCGAACGCCAATATATGTTCAGATTGGCTGTGAATGTGCCACATTTTGCCGCATTTTTGCTTCTAAATGCGAGTACAAATTGCTTATTGCTAGAAACTAAATCTCGTCTGTGTAACGGTTTTGTTTATTGTCATGTTTGTGGTTTCACTGTCTTTGGTTTTTTGCATTCAGTTTGTATCTTGTTTCTCTGCCTTGTTCATTGTATCCCTAGTCATGTTAATTATTAGTTCCCTTGTTTCAGGTGTGTTGCCTTGTTAGTTCGTTTGGTCCCTCTCGTTGTTCTCATTTGCCCCAGCTGTGTCTCGTTCCCTCATCCCCTCTGTGTATTTAAACCCTGTGTGCTCTTTTGTTCGTTGTCAGTTATTGAATATATGTACGTTTCTGTTCCGAGTTTTCCCGTTCTGTGCTTATTAAAGTCTGCTGCATTTAGATCCGACTACCGCCTTTGCTTCCACGCAATTCATGACAGAATAACTGACCACACCAGGATCTAGCAGTTAGTAGCCTACCCGGGGACAACTAAGCAAGAGGTATGATGATGGAAGACGGATTCTACCAGAATGGACGGTCGCTTGATGATTACGTGGGGGCTTACCTAGAGTTTTATCATGAGACCAATTTGAGTGAGGAAACACTCAAGTATAATTTCTGGAGTGGGATGGACGACACGCTCGGCGCAATGCTTCTGTTAGATGCGGAACACCTCTCTTTTGTGCAGTTCCTGGACCGAGCGCTGTGGGTGTGCGGTTCGTCTCTCACTGTAGGACTCGCTGAGGAAATCAGCTGTGGTCCTAAACCAGTGCATTCAGTGAAGCCCAAGCACAGTTCACCTAAGAGAGTTTCTAACCGAGCACTGAGGAAGCCCGATCGCCGCATCCGCACAGCCGAGCCCGCTCATCGCATCTGCACAGCCGAGCCCGCTCGCCGCATCCGCACAGCCGAGCCCGCTCGCCGCATCCGCACAGCCGAGCCCGCTCATCGCATCCGCACAGCCGAGCCCGCTCGCCGCATCCGCACAGCCGAGCCCGCTCATCGCATCTGCACAGCCGAGCCCGCTCGCCGCATCCGCACTGCCGAGCCCGCTCATCGCGTCCGCACGGCCGAGCCCGCTCGCCGCATCCGTACTGCCGAGCCCGCTCATCGCGTCTGCACGGCCGAGCCCGCTCTTCGTGTCAGCCCTGCCCAGTTGTCTGAGTCCAGCCCTGCCCAGTTGTCTGAGTCCAGCCCTGCCCAGTTGTCTGAGTCCAGCCCTGCCCAGTTGTCTGAGTCCAGCCCTGCCCAGTTGTCTGAGTCCAGCCCTGCCCAGTTGTCTGAGTCCAGCCCTGCCCAGTTGTCTGAGTCCAGCCCTGCCCAGTTGTCTGAGTCCAGCCCTGCCCAGTTGTCTGAGTCCAGCCCTGCCCAGTTGTCTGAGTCCAGCCCTGCCCAGTTGTCTGAGTCCAGCCCTGCCCAGTTGTCTGAGTCCAGCCCTGCCCAGTTGTCTGAGTCCAGCCCTGCCCAGTTGTCTGAGTCCAGCCCTGCCCAGTTGTCTGAGTCCAGCCCTGCCCATCCAGAACCATCATTCTCTGCAGCGCCCCCTCGCCGACGTAGGAGGAGGAAGAGAACCCCCTGCAAATCCCGAAGTCTGGAGGTCATGCAAGTACGGTCTGTTCTTCCTGTCACTCCTGTTGGGGAAGAGGAGGTTGCCCTGTCTGTATATGTTGCTGCTCTTATGTGTGTTTGGGCTACCCACACAGCAGTGGATTCCTGCCCAGAGACTACCCCAGAGCCTGCTACCAGCCCAGAGACCGTTCGTGAGCCACCTGCTACTTCTGTCAGCCCAGCTATGGCCCAGAGAGTTATCCGTGCCTTTTATGCCATGATGGCCCTGCGTGCCTGGACAGCACACACCTCCCAGCTGACTGTCTCCTGCCCTTTCCGTGTTCCAGAGGCCGTCCCAGAGCCCGTTGCCTGCCCGGAGGCCGTCCCAGAGCCCGTTGCCTGCCCGGAGGCCGTCCCAGAGCCCGTTGCCTGCCCGGAGGCCGTCCCAGAGCCCGTTGCCTGCCCGGAGGCCGTCCCAGAGCCCGTTGCCTGCCCGGAGGCCGTCCCAGAGCCCGTTGCCTGCCCGGAGGCCGTCCCAGAGCCCATGTCTCTTCAGGCCCAAGAGGCTGTTCCAGAGTCCTATGCCAGCCCGGAGGCTATTCGCTTTAATTTCCCCAAGAACTTTTTGGGGGGGGGCAGTAGGGGTCCGGTGGGGACCATGAAGGCCACGTCGACATGGTGCTTTTCCCTACTGTCTTTGCTCCAATCCCCTTCTGTGTATGCCCTGCCCTGGTCCCTGTCTGAGTCTGCTCCGCCGTGGCCACCGGCACGTCCTGCTCCACCGTGGCCACCGGCACGTCCTGCTCCACCGTGGCCACCGGCACGTCCTGCTCCACCGTGGCCACCGGCACGTCCCGCACCGCCGTGGCCACCGGCACTTCCTGGTCCTCCTTGGTCACCTACATGTCCTGCTCCGCCACTCACCGGTACCGTCATGGAGTCTATGGTCCTGACTACCCTGTCTGGGACTCCATGACGCCCACCCCTCCCGCCCAGGTTGTGTTCTGATACGGCGTGAGGCCACGCCTTATGGAAGGGGGGGATAATGTAACGGTTTTGTTTATTGTCATGTTTGTGGTTTCACTGTCTTTGGTTTTTTGCATTCAGTTTGTATCTTGTTTCTCTGCCTTGTTCATTGTATCCCTAGTCATGTTAATTATTAGTTCCCTTGTTTCAGGTGTGTTGCCTTGTTAGTTCGTTTGGTCCCTCTCGTTGTTCTCATTTGCCCCAGCTGTGTCTCGTTCCCTCATCCACTCTGTATATTTAATCCCTGTGTGCTCTTTTGTTCGTTGTCAGTTATTGAATATATGTACGTTTCTGTTCCGAGTTTTCCCGTTCTGTGCTTATTAAAGTCTGCTGCATTTAGATCCGACTACCGCCTTTGCTTCCACGCAATTCATGACAGTCTGGTTAGGACACAAAATTAAAAAAAAAATTTCAAGAGCATCTAGACGTGAATCAATCTAGTGACTAAGTATTTTGCTCATCAACAACACAGCCACAAATGGATCCATTTTGGCGTTATGAATGTTGCCATAGAAACTAATCATTCCGAACTGCTCAGAGTAGAATCTCCAAGTTGTCATCTTGTAATTATGCTAATTCGGACGTGAACGCAGCCAATGCTAATGCTAACATGCTCATGCAACAAAGTCATTTTATGATGTGTTGAAGTAGTATTCCAATACTAGCATGTCCAATACTATTGCTTCCAATACTAACGGTTACAAGTACACACTACATGTCATTTCCCAATGAAGTGCATACTTTCAGTGCTTATCTTGTGCAAATTCCTCACACATTTCTCTCTCTCTTCTTCCACCACCATTGTTTCCTTCTTCCTCTCTCTGTTTGTCTCAGTCTCTCTGTCCTTGTGAAAGCATCTGTCATGGGACCAGATTCAGAACACCTGCTAATTTGAATACAATTGGCAGTGATGCTGTCAGTGATCCAGATGACTCAGTTCAACACTTGGATGCATCAGAATTATTAAATAGCAGTCTTAACGAAGAGTGAAAGCGTTATCCCAGCTGTGTGCACAAAACAAAAGTAGCATAATGTCAACACAGATGTTGAATGTATGATATCATTGGCCAGTGTACAGGGTCACTTATCCAATTATACGCTATTCTGGCCCACTACTCTTCAGAGCATAAGTATGTTTCACTGCATACTCAGTGAACTCGGACCCCATCATGATCTGCAGATGTTAGCGTGTCTGCTGAATAACAGCAGTACAATTACAATTAGTATATTCACTAAGTGTGTGAGAGAATTGGCTAACACTTGATGTCTGGT
The DNA here is from genome assembly GCF_949152265.1 of Phoxinus phoxinus. Lineage (NCBI taxonomy): Eukaryota > Metazoa > Chordata > Actinopteri > Cypriniformes > Leuciscidae > Phoxinus > Phoxinus phoxinus. The sequence goes on from NC_136884.1 coordinate 14,508,706, forward strand.
TTCAGCCTACAGGAATGCAGTGGAGATGACTCAGTATGGTGTCAAAAACAACACCACCTTCTTGGAGTGTCAGCCCAAATCTCCTCAGGCCTCGGTTAAATGGCTCATTCAGAGAGACAACGATCGCAGGAAAGAGGTCAGACAACTGTCCAACATTAAACACTGATCCTCAACAGGCGGCCTACAGTACAGTACACTACTCCAGTGCTTTCAATGAAACATCATCATGTGTTTGTAATCATCAAACTGCCCCATTAGACTGACTCCTCCTAAACTTTTAATGCTTCCTTTGTGCTTGGAGAATAAGAAAATAAAAGGACGCACAGGGATGTTCAAAACTTCTACAAATACATCTGACTTACAATAAATAATAGGGACGCACACACACAAAACATTTACATTTAAGAAAATTATGACAATTTTTAGAATGTAGACATTCTAAAAGGACTTTCTTCCCATTAGAAAATACAAAGTATTTTTTACTTAATTAATCATAATGTAATCATATATCATGAGTTTATATAAAAATAATGATATTATAATATAATGAATACATTAATATCATTATTAAAATATTATAAATAAATGTTTTATATAAATATATTTATAATTATTAATATTATATACTACAAATAAAGTATTCTTATTTATATAAAGTAATTCACACATTATAATATTTAAATATAATATAAATGTGTTAATTATATTATAATAGCATTATTTTTTATATATTCATTATATGAAATTATTTAAAATTAAATTAATTATAATATAATTAACAAATTAATATTAACTGTGAATGAATATAAAAACATATACAAATTTATTTTATATAAAATAAATTATTGTTATTAAGGTTCTATATAAAATTATATAAAATGTATTAAATGAAACATTATTATAATATTTTAATGTTATATATATATATGTATATATATTTGTTATTTTTTTTATTACTATAATAGCATTTATACAATTTATACATTTTCAATATACTCATTATACGATTACATTATTCTAAATGTATTAATAAAAATACAATAAAAGTACAATGACTGTTTTCAGGACCATTGAACCTTTTTACCATTCCAATGAAGTAAAAAATAAATAAAAAAATTCGACCAAAAACTACAGAAAAACACCAGAGGGTTAATGTATAAAGCAAAAGAGCAGGCTATATAAGCAAATATTTTATACATTTTGAGGATCAATGTATTATGTTTTTTTTTCCGTTTTAAAGTATTTTAGTATTTGCTACGCATTTAAAAACCATGCATTCACCAGTCATTCTTTTCTTTGTGTGCAGGTGAAGCTGAGCGATCGTGTGGTGTCCACCAATCACGGTTTGCTCATCCGTTCGGTGCATTCTTCAGACCAGGGCCTGTACTACTGTCTGGCAACAGAGAATGGCTTCAAGCGCACTCTGGCTAAGATCCGTCTCCAGGTTCTGAGCGAGGCTTTGGTCAGCGCCCTGAGCAATAAACAGCAGTCACCCTGGAGCTGGGCAGCCGCACTGCACCCTAAAGCCCTGGTGTCGGCCTTCAGCCCGGCTGAGACGCTGGCCATGCACCAGTACTGCAAGGAGCGCAAGCAGATGCAGAGTCTGCAGAACATACAGATCCCCATGAGAGGCGATCTGGGCAAACTCAAACCCCTGCTGGACCACAGGAAGAGCAGGAACCGCCGGAACCACTTACTAGAGGAATAGAGGTGGAACATAGTGGATGGATATTGATGTAGAGATGATGAAAAGGAATAAAGACATGCATCCGGAGATAACTCGAGTGGAAAATAGAGGAGAATGTTGGAGAATATTCCTCCGATATGAACCTCAACTGTTTTTTTTATATATATACATATATATATATATAAGGAACGGCCAGAGCAGAAGACTGAGAAATGCTCAGACACACACACATGCTAATCTGTGTTTCATGCTAAATAATATAAGATGCCACAGTAGTGCAGAACAAACCAGAAAGTAACGCTAAGTCATTTATGGCTTGACAAGCACATTTTTGTTCTTGCTTTGATGCATTTTCTTTCGATACAGGAAGTTGGGGTGGAACATATCTTAACGGCTCATCCTTTTAAATAGCCAATAGTCTTTAGTTTACGTCACAGCCATGAACCGTTATTTGCTTTTTGCTAATGCTAGCCAAAGGCAGGTGGTACCAATGAAAGGGACATTCTCGTTCTAAAGAGCATTTGATTGGACAAAATGTAGCATATGCTCCCGAGTGCAAGATGACTCATCGATATCTTTGTTTACCTGAAGAGAAAGACTGTAAATTTCAAATGTGCATATGTGTTAAAGGTTTACGTTGTCCAATTTTAGGAGTACACTAGCGTTAGCATTAGCCTCAAAGCTAACAGACAAGGACTAAAACGTACACATTTTTCAGTTTTGGCTTCTAGTACTACATATCGAATAACTTTTTGATCAGATATGGATCATAAGAGTATTTTATGTAAACTAGCATTAGTCTCTAAGCCAACAGAAACTGACTAAAAGCCACAACATTTCATATTTGGATTTCTAGGTACATATAGCTGCTAAAAGTTGTCAACATTTAGAAGCACAGAAACATTAGCTTCTAAGCTAATATAAATGGATTAGAAGCAACAGAATTTCATGAGAATATGAAAGCAGCTTTAACTTTTAGACAAACACTAACATTAGCATTAGCCTCAAAGCTAACAGAAATGGTCTAAAGGTCACACGATTTAAATTTTAATTTGGATGTCTTGGTACATACCACATATTCTTGGCACTTTCTCAAGTACTTACTCATCTCAAGTAAAGTAAAAGCTTGTTTTCTAACTAATTAATTGTTTATTGTGACTGAATGGATCATGAGAATTATTCTTGGACGCACTGACCAAAGTACATCAGCCCAGCTGCACCACAGATGTTCATAAGGGAAGAGAATATGGTTTGGAGACATTTCAAACGGTACCAGACAGGTGGCTCTCTGAGCCCATAAAACTGTAAAGAGTGTTGTGTGTTTGCCCAGTTTGCTTTGAGAAACATCCATAATCCAAACTCATAACTGCTTCCTTATGGATCGTTCAAACCCCTGACAGTTTCATCATCATTTACTCACCCTCATGACCTTCCAAACATGCAGGACTTTCAGGAGCTTGACAGTCACTGGTCATGCTTTCATTGCATGGAAAAGAGCAGTGTGAACATTCTTCAAAATACCTTTTTTTTGTCTTTCCTGAAAGAAAGAAAGAATGACGTAAGTGTAAATTAAGACTTTGGGTGAACTATTGGTTTAAAATGTGAGTGTATGTGCACGTTTTCCTCTTTTATTAATATACTGAACCACAATAAATCAGTTAAAAGCCTGTTTACACCAAGGACAATACCTACACAGTGCAGACGACAAAACAGCACGTTACTGTCTGTTGGTGTGGACGCTAATATAGTTATTCTACAGTAGTTATCTTTATAGTTATGATTGATTGGTGTGAATAGGCCTTAAAGCAGATTTTTTTTGTAAGGTAGATTTACTCAAGCCCCAGTAATACCAGTGTTTAAATCACATAAGGATAGGCCCAATGAGGCATGTCATCATGCATGTTGTTTCATTGTTATACAGACACATGTTTGATAATGTTGAGAATGAATGATACTGTATGATTGTCTCTCATTTTAGATGATGTATAGCATTGTACAGCTTAAATTGTGGATTGATGTCTGTGTAACTTATATTTTGTTTTGTATTTTGAATGTCTGTAAATAGTTTAAAAGCTTTCTGCTATTAGATGCATTTCATTCACTATGCATTTTTTTTCCCTCTGGAATTTAATTTTTATGCCAAACTTGATATTAAGTTTGACTTTTGACTTAATCTGCATTTCGCAGAAGTTTCATGTTTTTGTTTTTTGCTGTGGCATTTTGTGCCCTCTATAAATGGCATTTGGAGTAACGATATAATAACGTTTTAATATTATACTATAGAAAATATGCTGTATTTCCTGTGAATGTTAATTTTATTTTATTAAATGTCTTGATTCGTGTATTCCTATTTATTAATAATATAAGATTGAACAACTGCATTAAACAACTTCAACATGTCATGTTTTAGGACTCTTTACAAGAGGATCAGAGAATTCCTTTTATATTTGTAGTAGCCTACCGAAAAATTGTCAAAAACAGTCAAATTAAGTTTGCGTGCATAATACGGTTCTGTTGTTCACACTGAATTTTTCAAGAGAGTGACAACTGAATTTTACTCGAACCCACACTCTTAAATTTACAGGACTTTTCTGTTCGGTTAATATGTTGTGTGAACGGAACCGTGCTGGACTGTTAGTCTGTCACGTAACGTTGAAAGCGTCATCGTCGTGTGTGTTTTTGGTAACTTACAGAGTTTTAGATCCAGTCATCTTCCAACGGAGCTGCTCCAGTCAGTTTTATGGTCATCTTCACTCAGGAATTAAATTTGCTGTCGGTTAATTAGACTGTAATCAGAGAATGTCTGCTGTAATTGACTGATAAATTCGCGCCATTGCCTACCGGTTACAGGTCAGTTATCGCGAGATTAGAAAACATTGGGCAGCTGTTATGAAATGCAAAAACATGGCTAATATCGACTTTGATAGTCATACAATTTACAATGTTACATACTTTACATTTTCTGCACCAAGACAGCGGATATACTACACTGTAAAAAAAAAATATTGTCATGATTTATCACAACATTTTTTCTTTAGTTCATTGTATTAACATAATTTCAATGAACTCAGAATTTTAAGGCAACCAGGTTACTTACTTTAAATTAAACCAGCAATATTTTTTGTGTAATAGATCTGTATATTATTATTAAATAGTTTATTACAGTATATAGTTATTATAATCAACATATATTATATAATCAACATAATCATATATATATATATATATATATATATATATATATATATATATATATATATATATATACATATATTATATATATCTTATATAGATAAAATATATTATACCCTGATCTTAATAGTCTGCTTTGACTGCTTTACAATATTATAATCATATATAGCCAATATTATAAACTTGCCTTGCCTACATTATAAAAATAACATTAAAAGCAATTTTTCCTAATGGCCTGCTTTAACTTCTTTAACTGCTTTACAATGACAGATAAATGGACGATATCTTAACATTATAACACTGAAATCAATTGTTTTAAATGCTACAAGGGAATTAAGGTACCACAGCTTTATAATGGACAGCATGAAAATGAATACGCAATTTATTTCGAGATTTACTAAAGATTACATTTAACGCTGTTATTATAAGGCCTCATATAACTCAAGAAGTTATCAGAATGTTATAATTGTTTTTACGATTATGCACATTATTATGTTAGTAATATGAACATTTGTCTCCAAGCCTGTATTCCAAAACCTACATGCTGTTCGCTCTGGCCTTTACCAGTTCAAAACCCATAGGTCAAACCGATGACCAGTGGCAATTCAAAATTCATAAAGCAGAGAGAGGGTGCTCCCAGCCATACTTTTAATATTAAACAAGCCCCTGTGTGTCCCACTCAACCACGGGCCTCTTATTCTGCAAACCCTCTCATTTTGATTTAGCAGTCATTGGAGAGTGGAAAATAAATCGTATGGATTTACAGGGTATAACAGAGAAATCTGTTCCAGAATTTCTTCTGTTTCTCTGTTCTTACGCATGAGAAGCTAGAACTTGAATGTATAAAGTGTATAAAGCAACAACCATGCAAATAGTACAGAAAGGAATTACAGAAAGAAAAACGAAACAAAGGCCAAGTTTCACAGTTCTTTGTTTTACTGAAATTCTGCTGACATACAAAACGATTTAAAATTAAAATCAACCACACTATGACCACATAATGGCAGGATATTTACCCTGATAACTATTGAAAGTATGACTTGATACAATATCAAGCAAATACAAAGAAAACAACTCCTCAAAATTGCAGATTATATAAATGATATAAATAGAATTGCGATACTCTGAGCTCAAAAAACAATTACAATATACAATTCCCCCAAAGGGTGCTATCAAAAATCAAAGACACAAAGCACCAAGCATCCCTCCCTTTATGCAATCAAGCTAGGCTTTTTATTCTTGGTGCACACCACTATCAGTCCGATCATACAGCTGACAAATAAGAAGGAGCCGGCCGCTATAAGTCCGATCTGAAGCCCCTCCAGCAGGTCCATTCGAGAAATCAGCTCTTTCTTGAACATGTCGGCCGTCTCATCGTCCAGGACCGCAGTCTAACACAAATAAGAGACAACAATCTTATAGTCAGCAGCGAGGCGGCACCTAATCCTGCTCAGATGAGACAATCAGATGGTCCAGGGGTCAGACATGTGTGAGATTAGCTGTTTATGGACCGTAATAATTCTTCTGATATATCAGATGTAAGATTTCAGAAATTACTCCGTTGGTCCCAATGGGTCTAAAGTACTTAGTGGAGATAATGGATCTAGAGAGGGCTTATTCTATCTAAATGCTATGTTCATAACACACAGCGTACAATCACGCACTATACATATCACATTTGCATATATTATAAACTTTTGCCTGTTATATATATTGTTGTATTTATAAAGATTTAAATATGATTTTACTGACTTGGGTCAATGGTTGAACCTAAACACTTTAGTTGGACCTGAATGCTTTGATTCAACCAATACTGTATGAGCATAAATGCTTTGGTTGGACCTAAATGTTTTATATGAGCTTAAATGCTTTAATTGGATCTATATGCTTTAATTCTACCTAAATGTTGTATACAATCCTAAATGATTTAGTTGGACCTAAATATTTGAATAAAAAATAAATACAAATAAATTATATATATATTTATTTGTATTTATTTTTTATTCAAATATTTAGGTCCAGTATAGATACTGTATGTATGTATATATATATATATATATATATATATATATATATATATATATATATATATATACATATATATAGTTTAGGTACTGTATATACAGTATATATACATAAACAATACAATCCATCATTCAATACATTTTGCCTGTACATAAAGTAATCTTAACGTTATGCCATCGCAAATTAAAATCCATAAATCAAAATATTAATTGCATTTATGAAGAAAAGGGCTCAGCACCCACAACTCTATCGCCTGTTGCCTCAATGGTATACAGTGTGTTTGGGTGGATTGCCAGCAACAGCCATTTTAGGATTGTTTGTGATTTGGTCCTAGTGACATAGTGACAAGCTGGTTTTAGCGCTAAAATACTTTGTGAAATACTCTTAGAGCAAAAATGTAGGAGTCCTAAAATTAGGACTGACACGCCCATTGTTTTTAAGAGTTTCTCCAAAATCAGGAAGATAGGAGCTACTTTTAGCCTTAAGATGCTTTGTGAATACGGCCCCTGGTTTCTTTATCGGACTCTTATTGGACTTAGATGCTTCGTTAGCACTCACCTCATTCACCCATAAAATAGGGAAAACTGTGTGTTCTGTGATGTTTCTCAAAATTCTGTGAGAAAAACACACACACAACATCATGTTAGGCCAGGCATTTATGAATTCTAGCAAAGCTAAACATGAACGTTGTTCATGACAACGTGTGATGTCTGTTTACATACACAATATCATTCGATGGGCCGTACAACATGTTGAGCTGAAGCCTTTTTGCAAACCTCATAGTGAAACCTGTAATCTACAAATGACACAAGATGCATAATCATTAAATTATCATATCATCAAGCTTCCTGCTTTTAAAGAAAGAAAACTTATGTAAAGTGAAATGAGCTCCTCACCGGTTCCACGTCCAAAAATATGGAGTGCTCATCAGGGTTTGGACTCAGTCCGACCACTGCCTGGACGAGATCATTGGAGCCATAGAGGAAGTGGGGTAGAGAGAGGAATACTGGCACTCCTGTGGGCAAATTCACAAATGATTTTGCCTTCAATAAATTTTAGTCTCAGCTGACTTTATAAGAGGCTCAAAGCACTGACCTCTACACGGAGTGAGGTCGAGAAGTCCTGCCGTAGAGCAGTTTTTGGTGATCACCGGGTCTGTACAGTAGCACTGGTTATCTGGGTTGACCACTGGAGAGGCCAGAGTTTCAGCAGGCAACATGTACCGATACACATCAATTCCCTTCAGGTCCACAGTGCTCTCATATACAGCAGATATTGACCTAGAAGACAAGCAGAATATTTACTGCAAAGGGACAAGGTGTGCTTCATCATCATCATACTGTTTGACAAGCAGAAAGTGTCTAAATACTTTTTGTCTTCATTTTAAACAGTTAAATGTATATCATTTGTTTTATGATTGATATAATACACTCAAAGTTCAAGACTTTGGGGTCGATAAGATTTACTGTTACTGTTTTTGAAAGAAGTCTCTTATGCTGACCAAGGCTAATTGAATTGTTTAGAAATACAGTAAAACAGTAATCTTGTGAAATATTAGTACAATTTTAAATGTTTTCTATGTGAATATTAATTACTTTGATCAAAGCTGAATTTTCAGCATTACTCCAGTATTCAGTGTCACATGATCCTTCAGAATGCTGAATAAAAGTATTCATTTCTTAAAAAAAATCTTACTGACCCCAAACTTTTAAGCGATAGTGTATATGAATAATATTTTTGTATTCAATTTTGTAATTGTTTTCATTATATTACATTCATATTTTTGTGACATATTTTGCTTTAAGTGTGCTATATATTTGAAAATAAGTGCCATTTAATTTAATATTTTGTGTATACACTGTATATATATATATATATATATATATATATATATATATATATATATATATATATATATATGCAATAACATTTTTAAGTGTGTTGTAAGTGTGTTAAGTGTCTAAATATTTTTTGCATGAATGAAAACATGAGGAAAAAATACATTTCAGAAGCCTTAACATGTGGTCTCATACATTTTTAACACTTATCATGTGACTAAAAGACAAAAAGACACTGTCTAGCTTTGATCTCCTCCAGTCACAGATGATGTATATTGATGAAAGTGAAGGAATGTTGGCATTGCTAGACTCTTTTCTGACATCTCTGACCCTGCTGAAGAAAAGGAGTGGCCTGACCTCTGGTGGTAATGACAAACAAAAGAGTGGACGCATGAAACCTCCACTTGGATTCATTATATCTTATCAGGATTCAAAATCAAATCTAATTGGATGCGAAGAGATGAAAGTCCATGAACCATCATGGAGGTAACGGGACTTTAATCGATAGATTATGAGAATATTGCTGATGTGTGGACATTTCAAAATACTTTATATAGTAGCCTCATAAAATATGTAGATAGACACTAATGTCACACGTAATGTATAAATGTCATACACCATGTCAAACTAAATGGCATTTATTGTACAGAAAGCTAGCATCAGCAGTTTTCAAGCAAAACATTTTGAAGTGTGTTTGTTTAAATGACAAATCAATAGATATACTGTTCAGAAGGACATTTTGTGGTCGTCTAACATTAGTAAAAGACACATCATGTTGTTCAAACAGCTGTTTGCAGATGGTTTCATATTTTGCTCTATAAGGCAATGACATAATTTATAAGTGTGGTTAAAATACTTTTTCTACTGGTTAACATAGGGAACGAACTGAAAATACCTGCAGATATCAGAAGAAAAGAAGTATAGATGTTCTTTCTTGTCCAGGAACGGGTGGAAGGAGGAACCATCTGTTGACATAAGTGAATAACAATGAAATAATGTATGAAATATTACATTTGTAAAATAAATCTTAGAATAAATTGTGACTTATAAGTGCTGAAGGCCCTATAATTAGATGATAAACAAAACTTTGAGCTCTGCACACATCTACCAGTTTTAGGCCAAGAGCTTTTGGACAGAAGTCATACCATATATTTTCATATGTCAATAGTAACATAATTAAAGTTAATTCAATATAAATGTAATATATTAGAGGTAAACTTGCCTGTTCCGTTAATCATGTTGCAATAAGAGTCATTCCAGTAAGTCAGTGATCTGTACAACAGTTTTTTTTGTTAGTCTGTGTTTTACTACCACATCTACATTTACGGTCTGGGGTCATTTGTCTCCAAGAGAACAACAAACAGCAACAACTCAAAGAATCACATATATGTTCCATGTTGCACGTATTCTTCATGCTAATGTAACATACTTACGTTTCCCCCATCCAGCGTTCAATCGTGGCTACCTTTTTGATGTCATCTTTGCCTGTGAACACAGTGTATGGTCCATCGGTGGTGTCATTGTACTAAAAAAAAAGAAAAAAAGAAGTACTTTCTCTTGAACGTTAAAGCATAAATAACACAACAAATAGGGCAATACCAACTAGGAACATAAGCATTTTTAAACTCTGAGTTTTCAATGTATCTTCGAGGCTATAATATATATTTTGTCAAACCATGTCATGGGGTCTTTAATTATTACATCGAACATTCTTATTCTTGGTATTCTTACATACATATTTACTTGGTCATGTCCAAATTTGCAAATGATTTTTGCACACTCACAACACAATAAATCTTATGTAATTGCAGTTCTCCTGTATATACTTATGTATACTTTATCAATAAATGGGGCTATAAAGGTGCTTTATTAGCAAGTGAATGCCATCAAGTGTTGTCATCCTTACTGGAAAGAAAACTCCCATCATGGTGTTCAGCATTGGGTCTTTGTAGCCCCACAACAACTCCTTAACAGTCCTTCTCTGGAAAAGTTTGGATTTGGATTTTTCGATTAACGCATTAGCAAATGTAGAATCAAGTAAACGGTAGACACCCTGGAAGAGAAGAAAATAAAGACTGATCAAGTATGGAATCATAAATTCATCTGCCTAATAAAACATTGAAATCAACAACTGTATTCAACCACAAGCAAAGTTTATTTGCGTTTATTACTTGTAAAGCACTTTTATCTGACTGAACATCACCTGTAATTATAAATATAAGCTATTCCAGTGAATATGGGATGATGGTTATACAACTTTGTTAGTTATGCATTAACATACAGAGTCAAGTGCTGTGCTGCCTTTGGACAGATAATTGCAGATATCAACATTTTATCTTTTGTTTTGACTGACTTGCTTTAGAACTGAAACCAATGCTGAAACAGTCGAATCTATATGAAGGGTCAGTACGTGAGTGAAAAGAGTTAACGATTAATATTACATATTTTATATATGTGTATATGTATATACATATACAATGTAAATTCATGTCCTAGTTATACTTATTGTTGTCACATATTTATGGTTAAATAAACATTACATATAAAAGAGACACGAAATACAATTCTATGTTGTAGTGTCGCGGAGCGACCATGTTACGGATACGTTGTGTAACATTTTTAGTAATCTAAATGTCTAATTAATTGAAATCATGAAACTTGTACAACATTTTAAAAAAAGTCCAGCATTCCATTCCACAGGCCACAATCAAAAACCTGATCAACTCTATGCGAAGCAGACACACTCTGTCAGTTTAAATCTAGACTAAAAACTCTTTAATCTAGCATACAAAAAACACATTATCACATTTCTATAATTCACAGCCGTTGAATAATTCCCATGCTGCATAAATGAAGTTAACCAGAACAAGGAACACTTCCTATAATACACAATGTCAAGCACATTACATCGTAAGAAGAAAAGCATCTACGCTAATATTAGTCTCTCTGTTTATCCCAAGGTCATATCCAGATCAGATGGTGGACCTGCACTCGACACAACCGCAACACAGCCCTGAATGTCAGCAGAGATCCTGTCAACTAGGCAATCCCCTGGGAAGGCCTCGTCTACAAGACAACCATCGGCACAGATCCTCAGCAAAGACCACAAGAACCAGATAAGACCTACCATCAGCAATCCATTTGTTACTGTATTTGTTCATCTTTGTAAACGTTAGTTCATGTTAGTTCACAGTGAAATGATAGTTAACTAAAGTTAACAAGATTTTAATTAAAGGGGTGGTTGATTACGATTTCACTTTTCTAACTTTAGTTAGTGTGTAATGTCGCTGTTTGAGCATAAACAACATCTGCAAAGTTACGACGCTCAAAGTTCAAAGCAAAGGAAGATATTTGCTTTTAAAGAAATTGCTTTTTAAGGACTACAACAAACGGCTGGTAGGGACTACACGACATTCCTCCCGACATTCACCTCTTGTGAAAAGGACATTATACCACCCCTTTAAGTATCAGTAAATGTTGAAATTAACATTGACAAATATTAATAAATGCTGTATACGAGCAGTGTATTATTAGTTCATGTTAACCTTATTGTAAAGTGTTACTAAAGCACTTTATAAATAAAGGTGACTTAACTTGACAAAAGTGTAATTTATTCTTGATGGCAAAGCTGAATTTTCAGCATCATTACTCTAGCAGTCTTCAGTGTCACATGATCCTTCAGAAATCATTCTAATATGTTGATTTGATGCGCAAGAAACCTTTCTTATTATTATTATCAATAAACAGCTGCGCCGCTTAATATATGGAATATATTAATATATGGAAACGTGATAAATATTTTTGGGAAAATGAACAGAAATTAAAAGAAAAGTAATCGTTTGTAACATTATAAACATCTTTACTGTCACTTTTAATCATTTGATCATCAGTCTTGCTCGTTTCGGGTCGGTAAGATTTTCGGTAAGATCCCACTTTATTTTACGTGTATTTAACAACTATGTACTAACATTCAAAAATAAATAATTTGATACAATGCACTTATTGTGTAGATATGTTTTTACATGGTACTTGTATTATAATTACCTGCATGTAATTACAGATGTAATTCATTTCTGTAATTACATCTATAATTACACATTTGACCCTTTCCATTACCCCTTAAACCTACCCAAACCTGTCTCTAACCTAACCCACATCCCACCTCAACAGCAGCTAAAGTGTTTTGCAATACAACATCAAAAAAATTATTACTAAGTAATGTACTTGTTGTCTTTATGTATGTATGTACATAGTAAAGACACCTAATATAAAGTTACCAGATTTTTTTGTGTCAATGTTCACCAAGGCTGCATTTATCTGATCAAAAAACAGTAATATTTTGAAATATTATACAAATTTAAATAACAGTTAAAAATATAATTTATTCCTGTGATGGCAAAGCTGAATTCTCAGCAGCCATTACTCCAGTCTTGAGGATTACTCATCACATTAACTTGGCATGGAGGACGAGGGAGGAAAAGAGCTTAGGAGGAAGACAGAAGGGCAGAGAGGGAATGCAAGAGATGGTTGTTAAAATACATACTACTACAGCCAGGTTTAGTGATGTGAATATGTCATCCTCTGTTCCTACTGACATGCCAGGCTGAAAGATGGCTCCCATCGGCAGCACAAAGGACACAGTGAAGTTGTCATTGAAGTGGATATTTCTTTTGGGGATAAAACGTGTCCTGGAAGACAACAGAGAGGATGAGAGCATATCAGACCAGTAAATACATCATGACCATTTAATGGCTAAAAATTGCAATAAAAATGCTAGTTATGTGGTGTTTTACTGGTTATATTACAAAGTAATGTCATATTTTAAGAATATATAACATCACCACATTTTATAATTAGCTTGAAGTGCATTATGTTGATCCTGTCTTTTTTTTAGGCAAAAATAGTCTATACTTTTGGCAAAAGTCTGATGCACTGAGATTCTTTCACGCGGTTCAAAAGACGGAGATCTAGTCAAGTACATTTTAAAGGGGGGGTAAAATACTTAGTTTCAGTCAATATCATGTTAATCTTGAGTACCTATAGAGTAATAGTGTGTCCTTCATATCTCCAAAAAGTCTTTAGTTTCATCATATTTATAAAATAAAAATACAGCTTTCCGATTCTATCCGGAAAAAGCCGAGGTCCTTGATTCTGGGCGTGGGCGGAGCTATAGAGTCAAGCGGGAGCGCGTGATACCGTTGTACTTACATGAATGGGGTGTTTTATCACTGGGACCGCGCCAGGTTTTAATTGCAACCGGTTTGCAAATCCAGCGACGACCTGGGTCTTGTTAATAAAACATTCGTCACTGAAATGACCAGAACACAAAACCGCACTTGCCGAACTCCTTTGCTGTCCCGGAAATACAAACTGCATCCACTGTTCCAGTAACACTGGGTTCTTTGGGAAGCTGAACAAGGTAAACTTCCCTCCCTCACATCCCAAAACACACTTTTTTGGAGACATTCTTGACATCAACCATTCCTATTTAGCGCTGCTGATGATGATTTCCGGTAGTAGCGCGTCATGAGCGCGTTCTTTCTCTCCTCTGGTCGACGTGTGCGTGAACGCGCTTTTCCGAGAGCAATGCTCATATAAGGAGTTCCACTCTGGTCTACGTCATTAGATCTACGATAGAAAAAAACCAGCCGAAACGTGTTGCAACCCGGAAGTATGATTTTCAGCACAGAAATTCTCTGTTATTCGTTCAAAATAACTTTTCAAACTTTGGCCATTATTAGCATGAGAATCCATCTCTTTAACACTGTAAACAACTCTGAATACATGAAACACCATTGTACCCCCCCTTTAAAGATCAAGAAGCGAATTTCCTGGATTTTCTTAACCCTTGTGTGGTGTTCATATTTTTGTTATTCAGACAGTGTTTGAGGGTCTGGTGGACCCGCTGCATTTTGGGTTTTTTAATTCAACACAATCAAACAATTTTATGTTAAAACACTCAACAGATGTTTACTTCATCCCATTACAAGCAATATAAACAGCATATATGGTTCATATTTTCTCTTTAACTTTGTTAATCACATTTAAGAATTGCAACCTTGTGCGGGAACGGCAGGGGTAGAAACACAAAAATCACAGGCGTAATGTTTTTTCTAATGTACAAACTGTATAATCTATTCTGTATAATCTATACTCCTACACTAACCCTACCCCTAAACCTACCAATCACAGAAAACTTTTGCCATTTTTTGAACTTCAAAAAACACCATTTAGTATGTTTTTTATGCCGTTTGGTTTATGAGGACACAGATGTCACTATACACATTTGTGTCCTCATAAACCATATACAAGAACACACACATACACATACTAACAGCAGGCCCTGACAGGAGGAGGACATTGTAAAGGTATACAGGACCTAAAATATCCACACTTTTATTAGCTCCGGGTCCAGTGGACCCGAACATGCTGTGTGTAATATAAATGTGTAGGGGTGGGGGGTGGGGGGTGGGGGGGTGGGGGGGGTGGGTGTACAGTGTGTCGTCATTGAAAATGTGTTCTTATATATAATTATCACAGAAAATGGCCAAGGCCAATGAGTCTGAGTTTGAAAAAATAATTAATCGTATCATTTTTCTTTTGATAAAAAATGAAAACGGGTCCAACAGACCCGAACACCATACAAGGGTTAAAGAGAAAATGAAGAATGTTTTTTTTTACACGAGTATTGATTGAATATGTATCTATATGGCCACAAGCCTTACCTGTACGTGTACGGTCCTTTCTGCACCAGCACAGGTTTGGCCCCTTGGCTTACAACTTCATCGGGGTTTTGAACGTCAAACAGCCAGAACTGCCTGTATATTGCTACGTCAACAGACGTCCAGGTGTCAAATGCTAAAGTCCCGTTTTCCAACACCGTTTCCTTTAGAGACACAAAACACACTTGGTATAAGATACTCTGTACATATTTGATACCTTTTTATTCTTGAGTACAGTTCAAAATAGGGGAGAGTGGGGCAAGTTGTCACATCCCAATGAATATTTCTCAACATGAGGTTATTTTCAGTCAGTTTCTGTCTAGGCACACGCCCTAAAATCTTGCCTATACTGAACATTTATAAGGTTTTGCCTCAGAAGAAAAATACAGCTTATTTAACACACAATCACTGACCTTGACACTATGAGGCAAGGCAAGAACCTGCTGTTTAAATATCTTACATACACACAACATATATTTACATTGTATGAGATGTCATTTGAATGGCTTTTCAGCCTATGATTTAAACATTATGACAGTTCATGATTTAATAAAACTCTAATCAATAAATTCTTACATTTATAAAAATAAAAATGCCCTTGACCCCAAAACCCCATTTGATTTAATTTTATACATAATTAATAGTACGTTGTACCTAACATGGGCTGTTCCTAAATTATTCAGAATATTTCTCCACAGCAACTTCATCATGTACCGTATCTGTCTGTCTGGAGTATCTGCAAACGCATGTGCGCCGAATACTGATATACAAAAACGACGGCTTACCTTGTTGACGGTGTCTTCAATGACCATGTTGCCCACAGGGAAGAGAACCCCTCCCAGCACGGCGATCAGGGCGCCCAGCACGGCCCCTGTGATGAGCGCGCATCTCTGATCACAGCAGGTCATGATGGCGAGCACGAGCAGCAGCCTGGACCAACACTGACCGGTGGCGCGGCAGGTGCGAGCATTAGGTCGCCCAGGGAATTATGTAAGTTCCAGGGATCGAAGGTTGTAGAGGAGGAGATAGAGGACTGGATTGGCGTTTATCACACCCGGAGGAGACCCTTGTTAAGACGGAGTTATCTCCGCGCGATAACGCACTGCTGGGCGGGGAGCGGGCGCGTAACACACGCCACTACAGATGCCAAGGCCAATGTCACTTTCAGTCGAGAGCTGATGTTTACAAATGTTTAGATTCAAAAGTGACTGAAATATCTTTATCGACTTCGAAAAGATTCAGATGACTTGGAAAACTCAGAATCAGATTCAGAAAATACAAAAGTGTCAAAAGAAAAGAAAATAACATTTTCTGTTTAAGAATAGATATAAGAAATGTAATAGGCTATAATAACATGTAGGCTAATAGGATTTAATATTATTAGCTTTTAACCTTTTTAACTTTGATTTTAACTCACTTTGAATATGAAAGGAACTGAATATAATGGATGTTACAGAATATGACATTTCGGATAGCCATATATATAGGCTATATAGCATTTTTTTAAAGACGAATATAGAATAGCCTAGAATACAATACAATAATTTGGACAGCCATAAAAAAATAAAACAGATATAATATAGAATAGCATAGAACAATTGAATATCAGACCACTAAATGCCAATCAGAATCAAGCACTCCACACAGTCATGTAAAAAGCAGACCATATAATTCAGAATTTATGATTGGTGAAGGCATGGAAAAAGTAATTGTGCAATGATAAACCTTGCCAGATGAATATCATTCTCGAACATTTAAAAATGCAGGAGTATAAAAACATAGCTCAGATAACTGACATTTCATATAGTAAACCAATAAAAAGTTCAAGGACTGTTTTTATTAGTTATTGCAATTTGCTGCTAGGCTATTAGATTAATATTTATCTCGTATTGCACCTCCCCTCTCACACGTGTGTTATATATTTCAGAGTTATCTCACTCTGAGTAGTAATATTACCATGTGAAGTTTTAGCTTCTACTGTCCTCTAGTGTTCACGGGTCTCACGTTGTCCACACTGCAGGCGTTAGTGTGATTATGTAGTGGAGTGGATTAAGACACAAGTTATATATTTATATAATAGGTAGCCTATACGTGGGTTGATGGGTCATTTCAGGGAACACTCGCTGTAAAATGTGTTATAAAATATAAAGCTTGAACTTGCTGCTTTTGTTTTATTTTCTCGTACACATTTCATTTGAGCTTCATGCCACTGTTGACTAATTAAGGAGGCGAATCATTGCAAGTTTGCATCTAGGGCACTAGAGGGCAGTGTTCAAGTATTTATGTCAATTTAGCGGTTACGGACAAGCCGTACCAAATCTAACGTGAATTTCTTAGCTAGTTGCTGTAAAACGGTAAACTGTCATATTTGTTCACTGTGCATTTACAGATACAACATTAGATTAAAAAAAACATGTTAAATGCTGAAGAGCAGTAGTGTTCATTGATACCGCATGTTAACTAATGTAGCGTTTACCATATTTTAATATGGTAACATTGTCACATAGCCTACCGTGTTGATTACAAGTTATAGACTTATTTATGATAGACACATTTTTGAGTAAAACCTGTGTGTTTTTCCAAAGCATATTCTGTCTAATTTGACACCAGTTATACCAAAAGTTTGAAGTTAGTAACGTTATATGCTAACCAACAAACAATCTAGATATCACATCATTGTTGTTCGGTTCCAAAGCTTTGACAGGAACATAATTATTATCGTCTTATCATCACCTGGCTCGTGTCTTTGCTGAACAGCAGAACTGAAGCCGACAGTCAAATAGTTTGCATACAACTGTAATAGCCTCATGTGACATGTAAATGTGTGGTTACAGTGGTGTAACCCTCTGAGATCCAATGCAAATGCTCACTCAAAAGCAGTTGTGCTTCCCATACAGCTCAAAGCAACTGTAAGGTCTGAGGTCATTGCCTAATTTATCTGCTTTAAACTCACAGTCATGCTCGCATATTAAAAGGCTGAGCATCGGCCAAGGAGAGGAAGTGTAATGAATTTTCAAGCTCTTTCTGCAAGCTATACAGGATCATCAGCAGTGTTGGTGTCGCAGTGTGGCATGGGCACAGTTCATTCGACCTTGGAACACATTGTCCAGTGTGGCACATGGCATCTGTGATGGGTCAGGGCAAATGCATAAACCTGAGAAAACACAACTGATGCTGAGATGACAGGACAGAACAGAACTGAATAGAATAGAATATAGAAAATCCACTAAACAAATAGGCAAATATGCAGAAATCAAACATGTGCAGTTGAGGAGTAAAAGAAAAAAACCCATAGAGAGCATTAGTCAGATTGATTCAGTAGAATCATTCAAATCATTTCATTTTAAGGTTTCAAGCCATTATTTGACTAGATATGTTTACAGTGTAGGACACCGATGATCCATCCAAGACCTCGATAAAATAATTTAATCTATACACTGTCAAAAATGATCTAGTTATGACAACAAATGTTTTTACATTGCTTTAACTCATCAAAATAAGTTAAGCAGTTTTCAAAAAAAATCTGTAGGCTATTACACTTAAAAAATTATTTATTTAGCCTATTCATTTTTGAGTATTGAAACTTATAGGCTATTACCATTAAAAAAAAAATATATATATATATTTGCTTTATTATTGTCGTTTTTGTATTTGTTAACTTACTATTCCAAAATTCAAATAACTTACAACTTTAAGGAATTCAAGCAATGTACTGTGCGTATATACTTTTACAAAAGAGAAGGTGTTGTGTGTGTGTGTGTGTGTGTGTGTGTGTGTGTGTGTTGTGTGTGTGTGTGTGTGCACTCAAAGAGGCCTACAAAGGGTTTTGTGAGTAAGTCCCATTCACCTTCTTCCCAGCATGCACTGGAGCATGAATAATTAATACGGCTGAATTGTTTGCTGCTTTCATTTACACTGTTGTAGTTGATTTAGTTGCTATGTTGAGTTTGTTAACCTTTGTCGGTTTGTTGTCACTCTTGTGTTTCAAGTAGCAAATCTTGAGGTCTGATCGTGGCAGTTTCAAGTATATTATTATTTTTTGTAGTTGTTTATTTATTTATGATGAGTGTTTATGTGATGTTGTTAATAATTTAACACTGCAAGCTTGCTATATGAAATAATAGTCAGAAAAATATAATATTTTGAAATGGAATAGTTTATCGAACCTTTTGACAAAATATAAAAGAAAAGCTCACACTTAAAGAAGGATAAACACATACATGTACATTTTAGTCAGAGGCCCAAACTGAGCAACATTGGGTGCAGATATTGTGTTTTATGTTGCTAAAAGGTCCCATGAAAATCTGATAGCTCGTAATGCAAATCAATCAGATTTTTATAACACTATAACTGACTACTTACATAAAACGCATATAAATAATTGTCCATATGTCTCACAATAATATGTCTTAAAAACAGTCGTTTTCATTTTACATCTAGATGACAGTTATTAAACGAACTTTAAACTTTTAGTAGCTGGTGTCAACTATGCTTTAGAAATACACACCACAATTTAAAAGAAATCCAAAATTTTTACTCAAAAATGTGTTTATCATAAATAAAAGTATATCATAGTTGTATGATAACTTGTAGTTCACTCTATATGTGGCAATATTTTGCCTAGAAAACATATGAAGCACATAATACTGAATTTAAAACCATGTAACAGTTTGACTAGAAACAACTTAAGCAATCTTCTTTTACTTTTTTTCTTTTAAATCTCAGTTACTAACAATTTAGGCAGGTTTTAAGTCACGGCAGCTCAACATTTTAAGTTCAGCCAAGATATTTATTTAAAGTAAATTAATAAAATGTCTAAGTTTTAGACTACAACTAATTTTTACATTGTCAGTGGAGGATAAACATAAAAATGAAGCCTAACTCTAACTCTTAGTCAGTTTGAAAGTGGCCGTCGCAAAGCAGAAGCTCATTGTCACGTCCCGCGCCTCGCCCTGCATCATTCATGTCCTCATCATTCACTGCTGATGATGATGCTGAGGCAGAGCGCGCGTCCACTCGCGCACGTGAACGCGCCTGCATGCATTCGAACAGGAAGCAGCGCGAGCCCGTGAATAGACTGACGCGCTGGGGAACGGATCGCTACGCTTCCACGGACCCCTTTTTCATCCCTTTGAAGGGGTTTACGGTGAAATAAAGGAGGCAAACGGAATAGTTTGATCGAACGAGGCAAGAGCCAAACCATTTCCTCTTGTCTTTTGATTTTCAAGACCCCCTTTTGCGTTCGGTTGTTGGGTATTTTTTTTTTTAAAGAAGGGCGTGTGGTTTTCCGGAGAGGGAGCTGGTGCATGTTGAACACTGTGCGTTAGATTTAAACGGTTCGGATCGTCGTGAGGAAGGATGGGCTGTACGTTAAGCACGGAGGATAAGGCGGCGGTGGAGAGGAGTAAAATGATCGACAGAAACCTGAGAGATGACGGAGAGAAAGCGGCCAGAGAGGTCAAACTCCTGCTGCTCGGTAAGAAACAATTAAACATAGGCTACATGAGAGGCCTAAACTGTCCCGTTTCTTTGCTATAACTGCTTTATAGACGGTCACTACAGCGTAATATTGTTTTAGTGGCTATCAAAACTATAACGGAAAGTTTGAGTTTGCTGTTTGGTGGTCTTCTGAAAAATTCGGGAGTGTTACTTTGTAGCTATCTTTATATTGCTTTATATGTTTTATAACTTTCGAGATGATCAACATTTCACTTTGTACAGAATCCTTATACATTATTATAAACAGAACATTTGGACAGAAGGAAATATTGATCGTTCCCAAAAATGGCCACAAAGTGACAGAGCTGTCAAAAAGAAAACTGTCGCAATGCACTCAAAACAAACCACACACACACTATATGTGGTGCACTGGAAACTAAAAGAGGAGCTTTAAGTAGGCGGAAATGCATCTTTTGAAGGGTCCATTGGTAATGAGATGTTGGGCTGATGATGCTTTTAAATGTAGGAGGGGTCTGAGAATGGCGACCTGTTGCTTCATTGCCTCCTCATTGTGAAATGATGGTATGGTACATTTGATCATGATGTCTCGCGCAACCGAGCATCTGTGTGTCAGCACGTAAATATGTGATAGATTAAATAGATACA
Organism: Phoxinus phoxinus; assembly: GCF_949152265.1. Classification (NCBI taxonomy): domain Eukaryota; kingdom Metazoa; phylum Chordata; class Actinopteri; order Cypriniformes; family Leuciscidae; genus Phoxinus; species Phoxinus phoxinus. The sequence goes on from NC_136884.1 coordinate 14,530,275, forward strand.
CATTTCCATGCAGGTCCATGATAGATGAAGACAAGGCTTGCTTTGAGGTGTAGCCTAAATTCATTTATGGGTGATCTCTGGACTGCTGTAGCAAAACAAGCCCCCTTCATATATAACTATTCAGATTCAACAATAAGGACTTCACTGGGCCAGGAGACTTTTAAGCCAGTTGACCAGAGGGCCATAGTTTCATTCTACATTTTTATCACGTATAAAACATAAATACAATTATCTAACATAAATCAGATTTTCCCTTTGATGAAAAATTAAATAAAATACGGTGACCTGGAGGGGACATGTTCGGTTCATTTAGTTTTATCGTGGTCATGACACATTAACTCGTGATAATTTCTTGGTCACAAGATCATTTTGTCGAGGTAACGTCATCCTTATGTCGTGGCCACGCGATGTGAAGTCGTGTGTTGTGGGAACGACATCCTTTTCTCGTGGCCACGAGTTTAAAGCATAAACACACTTGCATGACCACAGCAACCTGGGATTATCAGAAATGGATATTATTCATAAATTAACATTTTATTCGGAATAAAGGATGACAAAAAAGTGCGGAATTGAGAAATTATTATATTAACCTGTATTATAGTCCGACCATTATATTAGGCCTAAGCCTATATTAGCCTATATTTTTTGTGATTTCTTAGACAGCAGTCGAATGAAGTTTGTTATTATCAATAAATGTTAAAAGAATATTATATATAAAGACATAAAATAAGCCTACAATAAAACATACTGTATCCTTCCCATACAGCCGTTTAAATACATTCACTGAACCATGACTTTAAATTTGAAACATTTGTATAAAATTATATAACATTAGGCTACTATTATTTATTTATGTTTCTATCTTTCTTTGTATGTATGTTTTTGTTTTGCGGGCCATTAAAAATGTTGGCAGGGCGAATAGAAATCTGAACTATTAACTATCTGAAAAAAAATCCTTACTGTTGAGCCGTGCTAATTCATATCCATTACTTTCAATCATTCACCAATACCTGCATCTAATGCTATTTACAGTACATTACATTTCTAACCCATATCTAACTCCGTACTGTACCAACAATGATCTAACCGTACTGGAACTAAATATCCAACCTTAACCCTGATATAAAACTACTAACCCAATGCAACTCTGATTATTCATAAGCCATTAACTGTTATGAAAAGCAATTATCAGTTTTCTGCTTTAAAACATTAGTCCATAATGCTAGTGATGAAATTGTTTATGACAGTAAGGCTAGCATAATAGAAACAATTTAATTAAACGAAACGTTGGATTTTTTTTATCTCTTACTGCCATACACATAATTCAGATATTAACAGTGTGATATATCTAAGAACTAGCCTACAAGATAATAGTTTTCATTTCTCAGAGCTAGTTACCAAAAAAAATGGCTAGATATCATACTGATGCCAGACAAGATACAACATTTGTGTCTGTTATCTGTTTGTCTGTTGCATTAATCTGTAATTCTATGTTCAAGAAGCCGGTAATGTCTGCAGTCGTTTTGACCTCAGTACCCACTGCTTCCACCGAGATGTTAGCTAGATGGTATCTCAAATACGTCTCCAGGCAACACGCAGACGCACACAGACACACAAACTCAGACTCAGTGTGTTCAAATTACCCACACCAGTGGCACCAATAGAGTCTGGTGAAAGAAAGGAACCAACACACACATGCACACTCACACTCTGAGTTGTAAACATGGAAGTCCTCTTTGGTTTGCAGAAATGACCAGCACATGGAGGGTTTGGAGAGTTCATGTGTTTGTCTAAAGCAGAACCGTATCAGGCACTGGTCGACCCCGTGAATATCACGCTGGGGTGCATTGACACCTGACGTGGTTTAGCTGCCAGAACACACACGTGCCGATGCAATCGCTCAACGTGCCAAATGTTTGGCTCTAATATGCTGTAATATGAGCATTTCAATAAGCGGTTCAATTGCAATAAAATCCAACAATATTTTAAATCTAATCCATTAGAAATGAGAAAGCGTTTTTTTTTTTTTTCATGGACAGATATGTGGGTTTTTTGTTGTTGTTGCCCAGTAATCTTGTAGATTTATATGAAAGTAATTCATCATACAGAACACATTTGCACAGAGATGGAGCAAATGTGATTTTCTTTCAGTGGCGACGCACATATCTAGATAAGTTTGTCAATGGCGAACATGTAATACTAATGATTTAACTTGATATTATAGCTATTTTTTTTTATTATTTACAGTACTTATTTGATAAGTACCCATGTAATAAGCAGGAATAGGCCTATATTTTCAACGGGGGTTATCACAAAATAAGACTTTGTTTTGGGATACTGACATTTAATGTTCCCATATGAAATGTACACAAATTTGTTTAAACAAACAATTTGTTCGGGCATTTTTTCTCAAAATGTACAATTATTATAACATTTGAAAAACAACAACAAAAGCCACATTATACTATTTAAAAACAAAAAGGGTTATTCCATTGACAAGGCAGTATTTTTTACTTTATTTAATTTTTTACACAAAATTAAAATGACTGTTAAATAGCCAAGTGAGTTCATGTTTTGGCTGGCGAATTTGGCTGAAAACATCACAATGGTCAAATATTGACTGATTGATTTTTCTATCCCTAATACTAATAAAAAAAAATTAACAGCTGTTGCTTTGGGATGATTTCCATTAGATGTTGCTTTAGCAGCTTTTTGGCAGGAAATTGCGAGTGTTTTTGCACCATAGAGGTCGGGGTGTGGTGTACTGCGGATCATAACCTTCGGCTTGTGTTTGATAACCCAACCGATTGCTGGACAGCTGGTCTCAGCGGAGGTGTGTGTGTCGTGTTTGGAACAACAGGGATGAAAATGAACTGACTGGGCCTAATGTAGCAGCACTAATGTCTGTAAACCATGTAAACCTCAGACCATCTCTGATCACTTACACACACACACTGAAGTGATGCATCACCATGCCCTTCAATATCTCCTTTAATGAAAAACACAAGGAATTACGAAGACATTTAGTGTGGAATCTGTTGGTCAAGAAAAAGTTTTTTTTAGCAACGTTAGTGTATGGTATTGTTATCCGTTATAGAGTAGTTGTGTGTCTGTGTGTGGGTGAGTGAAAGCATAGATCAGTCTTTTGGCATGTCATGGTTTGAGGGTTTTAAGAGGCTTTGATGTGCATACCGTTTACATTCCAATGATGTCACCGGAGTGAAAGTTCAGAGAGCCGTTCAATAAATGAACGTCACAAAGCACTCCAACACTACAACTTATCGGTGTTTTCCATTTAGTACAGCTTTAAAGCTTTTAAAAGGGATAGTTAACTAACTAACTTGTTAACTAACCACCAGATTTTGCAGGCCTACGAAAATAAGCAGATTCATTTCTGCAAGTAATATGTACTGACGCATGAACAATTTATAATTAGACCTATAATATAATGTTAAATTACTATAATTATTACTCATTTTACACTAAATTGAAAAAAGTGACTACTTATAAAATATACATTTATATTAAGTATAAAACATTCAAAAAGAATACAAATTTCAATTAATTCAATTAATAGTTTATAAATTAATTAATTTGGTATAATATCTGCGATACTGGCCTTGATAATACTTGGTATAGGTATAATAAAAAATATATTATAAAATATGCTTCATTTATTTTGATTGTATATTACAGTTTTTATCAGTCGCTTTGGTGCATTTCTTAGGTCAAAAGTGCAATTCTTGATACTACTTGTACAAATTCCAAATCATCTAGTCACTTGTGCACATCATTAAAGCAATGTCTTATTCCTTTGAACAAATTGCTATTGCTTTTGTATATATTGCAATTGATAATGTACAAGTGTCACATTTTTTCCACATTTTCAATTGCTCATGTCATGTTGATCAAAATATAGTAGATGGTTGTCTGTTGAATAGTCTTACCCCTCAAAACATCTAGGCATTATTTCCTTGCATAAGCCATTACATGCAAAATTGTTGAACTATTTGTCATAAAGTGTCAAGCATATTACACATTTACACAAAACAAATTCAACTGTGTGTTCTGGGATATAGCGTATAATGGAGTTGGAAATCACCATGTGTGCTGCCATTTCGGAGCATGGTGTCCTAACCCATATCCCCCTTATAGGGCCATACAACACCCAGCATCTCCTCAACTTTTTAGAGACTCTCTACAGGGCTGTCATCCCTGATGATGAGAGGGGTCTGTTTAGAAAGGATTTGCCAAAGTATGTGGTCATTTGTGATAATGTGAGTTTCCATCGATCAAACATCATAAGGCAAATGATGTGTGACCCACCTGAGGATGCTCATAGAATTCATCCCACCTTATTCACCATTCCTTAACCCAATTGAGGAGTTCTTTTCAGCATGGAGGTTCTTTTCTACGTTGCATTGGAAGGGAATATCCGGTGTGATGTGGATGAGAACATGTGGGCCGACAGACAGGAACGTCTGGATGTGTAGATACAGCACTAGAACAGTGATGCGGGCAAAGGGGGTGTTTCCTGTGTTTCTTTCTAATTTAGTTTTTTTTCCCTTTGTGCCCCTTGTCTTTTTCTTACTGTAAATTATTTTGTTTTTTTCTTTCATAAAGTAGCACTAGTAAAAGCTGTGAAAAACAAAATCCTGTCCAGTCTCTTTCAGTCAATAACCCACATACAGGAATATGTAAATAGTACTGTTGAAATTGATATGCCATAGAAGTGCTGCCTTGTGCATTTTCAATACAGTAACTGTCATCCAAACTGTAGACCAAGTTTACATCAGGAAATACTGTCAAAGTACACAGTTACATTGACAACATGCCTAAACATTTTGAAGACCTTGTTCGTGAACAATGACTCAATGACTTATCATTCTGATGACACTGACATGATCATTGGCATGAATATTTACGTTTGAGAGATGTACTAAAGATTTTTAGTGACCGACTAGCTTTAGAAACATATCTATTGTATATTGCAGTTTGTACAAATTGTACTGAGAAATGCACTTATTATTTTGCACATGTTAGGGATGATGTAAAAAATGCACCAAAGCGACTGAGAAAAACTGTAAGTTGGGAGTCAGTGTGTAAATACACAGTATTTATAATAACAAGTTTTAAGGTGTGATTAATAGTTTTAAACGATTTACATTATTTAGACTAAAATACTTGCCTACTTTTGTAGATGATGCAGTCTTTGTAAAATACTTCCCAGCCAATTCCTGACCTAGCCTAACTGAGTCCCATCCAACATGTTTTTCTTCTCATTGAATATCTAGTTTAACTCAGAAAACGGTCACATTTCGACTTCAAGGTTAATCCAAACCCTGCAAAGGAGACAAGAATTTTAAGAAATGAAAAAGCCAAAAGTACTCCTCTGAGTGTGAGCTGTTTGATGACTCTGTGTGTTTTGTGAGACGTGGATTCAATAGAAGATGTTTTGGGAATACCAAATGAGATTGTTAGTCTTCATTAGGAGTTTACGTGCTCAAATTAGTGTGCGAGTCATGATTTTATTGGGTTTCAAAAGAACAAACTGTTCATCTTGGGTCATCTAAGAGACTCTTTGTTTCAGAGATGCACTTGTGCATGTGTCTGTGTGACTGTCTCTTTCTCTCTGTCTTTCCCCTGGATGGGTACATTGATACGTCCCTTTGGGCTCCAGGTCCCTCTGGTGAGACATAATTAAAATATTGTGTCCTTTCCCACTCCCGTTCTCTTCCTTCTGAAGGAGTCTTTCCAGTAACAGGTGTCTGCCCATCTACGTCCCTGCCAGGTCAAATGTTTAATTGGAGCGGTCACTGAACAGCTACTGTAGCTACTGTAGAGTATGCTTTGGGATTTAAAGGAAAAGTGTGCTTTTTTCCAATTTTAAAATATTGTTTTCCCAGTTTAAAGAGTAGAGACAGATACAAGTAAGCCATTTGTTGGTTGACTTTCAACACTGTGGCTCTGTGGTGCTTTCAAAACACTGCTCAGTTTGTTTAAGCAGTCAACTGACTCAACCAATGGTGTTTTTTAATATTATTATTATTACATATTATTCGTAAGACCCAATATCATAAGTTGTTTTTGGAGCTTGATTTATTATTTGATTGGAGCTTTGTTTATTATGACTATGAGGAGGACGTTATAAGCTATATGAAACTTGCAGGATGTTTTAATGGTACACAAATATCTCAAGAGATCAAGGAAAATTGGATTTCTCATGCCATGACTCCATTAAATATACATACAGAAAAAGAAAGATATAGCACTGAACCAATAGGGCACATTTTTTGAACCAAAATGTGAAAAGAAATTACATGGATATTTATTTCATCTTGTGAAAATTCAGAGTTGAAATGTTAACAGATCTCCCCGGCAAAAACAACACGTGAAAATGTATCTGCATGTGAGGATCATTACAAGGGCTTGAAGTGTGTAATATAATACAGAGCGTGTGTTTGCTGTAATCTAATAAGACGGGGCAGTGCGACGAAGCATTGCATTGGAGTTGTCACATGGTGTCAGTGTGTTGAGACATGCTGGAGTTGTGTTTCACAGATAGGGCTGTGATGCAAGTCCGTTATCGATTGCAATCTGTACAAAAATGGGGAGAGGTATTCTCGAAGGGGCCAGAAAAAAAGTGGTCATTGTGTCAAATCTCAAGGAAACCTTGTAGATAGAAATCGGAGATTGTGAAGTGCGACAAGCATGAGGCCAGCTGCTATCAATTATTAAGATCATTATGCTATTCATAAAATGTATGATTAGTGGAATAATAATAAAAAAGCCTTGTGATCTTTCTCAACGCTAGGTGGCTGGCTTACATAATCACACAGGAACTGAAAACAACAGATGCACTTTGATGATGCCTGAGGTGAAATGTGATCAGATTTTTTCTTAATACTAAAAGATTGCAAACATACATAAGACATGTTTTGCAGGATTTAGAGTGCTGTTGTTGTTCTTCTAAACAAAATGATGAAATCCAGCTTTCATCATATATTTTATTTGTAATAACATATATAGAACAGGAGACACATAGACCTATGTAAGAGAAAATATAAAAGCATTTATGCTAAAGAGTTTTCATGCCAAAGTCAATTTTCTACAGTATATGTCGCATAAAATGTTATGTCAAAGCACATTTGCCCTGGTCTATACAGGAGGATATATATATTAGGGCTGCGTGATTTTGGAAAAAAAACTGGCATTGCGATATATTTAGTTTTTCTGTGATGTATATTTTGTGCTATTAAATAAAAATTCACCAGATGAATTGAATAGCTCTATTTAGAAAGAATTCATAATTTTAGAATGATTGGGGTGATTTTGTAAGGGAGTGAATATGCATAAATAAACAGTGCTACATGTTTTTTCAGGTACATAAATTGAATAATCAAATGTAAAATAACAGTCTTCTCTGTATAAATTAAATATTATTAATCTTTGTTACAGCTTCAAAAGTGATTTTCTCTTTGTATTTTGTTGTTTGGTTAACATTGACTACAGACAGGAATATTAGGCTGCTGTCACTTTAAGACCGGATGCACGGATCCAATATAATGATACGCACTCATTTTCTTTCTAAATTGTTTACGTTCACGTAAGCCATAAGCGACTGTGTTTACGAGGATACTCACGAGAAGGGCATTTTGACATAATTTTACATGTATTTGTCCGGTGATTTGCCCATGTATCAAATTAATTATGACATGTAACATTATTTTTTAAAATAGTAGCTGACTACAGTAGCTGGGGGTAAAGCGTATCAGATACGGTTGGGTAAGCATCTGATACGCTTAGTGAACTAGATCAAATTGAATGCTTTTCTGGTTACAAATAGTTTGCCAGGCAGCTTAGTGAGATTAATATTAATTTATTAAGATATGCGTTCTTAAATTGGCTCTAACAGAACAAAAACACATTGTGGACACTTTTTTTAAATGCAAAATCATGTGTTATGTTGTTTCTTTCATTTGTTGACATTTGTTTATCACACCGCAGCTGTCGTATCTGCAGGTTTGCTCACAGTGTCACAACATCTTTTACCTAATTTGTAAGTTTACAAGGTGTGTCGTCATGGCGGGTGTTGTTGTGAGAAACCATTTGGCTCATTCAACCCACAAAAGTAGATGATGATACGTCAGTCAGGCTGAACAATCGGTTGATATTTGCTTATTTTTTAACTTATTTTATTTGCTAAATTACAAACCAAGTGAATCCTTTTATACTTTGTTTCCTCCCATGAGGAGGAGAAAGCATTAGAAAGCACTGTTATGTCAGCAAATGTTTACAGTTCAGTTCTAACAAGTCACAGCTCATATTTGCCTCCAGATGGACAATGGCCACCAGAAACGATGATCAAGGAAAGGAGTTTTATCTGCCACAATGAAGTGGCACATGCTTCATGCGCACAATCAGCAGGAAGCCAAGCAAGTTACTATGACAAATAGGGATTATCATGCATTACTGGAAACGCATGCATATGAGCGATACGCTGCGGAGCTGCTTTTCACTGGCATGCGCCCATCAGGTATCGGAGCCCTCTTTGGCAGCATGTCCTCAGAAACCGGGCCGGTTGCTATGGCAGTGTGACGAGAGACGGGGCTCGAGCATGCGCGCGTACGGATGCATGCATATGTGTGCACGGTCGCATTTGTGTCAAATGGACAAAAGCAAGATGAGTGTAATTGTGCCACAGCTCACAGCTCCTCCACAGTTCATTTTCACGAATAGAAACTGGCTCGCACCTTGTTCCTCTAGTGGCACATTCTCTTTGTTTGTCCGTAGCTTTATAAAGATTTCTCCCAGGTTGCACAAGCCCTGGAGGGCAGTTTCCAGCACTGCTCATAACACAGTTTCTTGTTATAAAAACATACACCTCTATTTTCTGATTCAGTGGTTTAATATTCTGCCACAGCCTGCATGTGGGAATGCTTCTGTTACAGGTGTAATGATGTTTTAGTACGGAAATTAAACTTCTGTTTTGTTTTCCATGGGAGAAGCTGATTTTACACACTGATAACACCGCAAAACTCAAACAGATCTATGACATGACCCTCATCTTTTCCTATCTGTTAATTTATTCAAAAATACTGTATGTTACAATTGCAGTTCATACATTCAATGAATTAAATACACCTCCTCTATGGTCAGTGTTGTTATAGTTAACTAAACCAATATAATATTTTTTTTTTAATAAAACTGAACTAAAATAAATTATTAGATGAAAAACTTAAACGGAAATTAGAAATGTCTTGGCTGAACTAAAATAAAAAAGTACTAAAATTACTAAATAAAAAGGATATTATAATTAGAATATGGTGCAAAAGTTCATTTATTTCAGTAATTCAACTTAAAAGGTGAAACTAATATATTATATAGACTCATTACATGCAAAGTGAGATATTTCAAGCCTTTATTTGTTATAATTTTGATGATTGTGGCTTACAGTTCAACCTCAAGTTCAAAATGAGAATATTGTGAAAAGGTTTTCATAAGCTTTAAGCCACAATCATCAAAATTATAACAAATAAAGGCTTGAAATATCTCTCTTTGCATGTAATGAGTCTATATAATATATTGGTTTCACCCTTTAAGTTGAATTACTGAAATAAATGAACTTTTGCAATTTCTTTTTCTTTTGCATATTCTAATTTTCCGAGTTTCACTTGTTTACACACACACACACACACACACACACACACACACACACACACACACACACACACACACACACACACACACACACACACACGAGTATATAGATAGATAGATAGATAGATAGATAGATAGATAGATAGATAGATAGATAGATAGATAGATAGATAGATAGATAGATAGATAGATAGCATAAACTTCAGGAATGACAAAGAAAAACGGGAAATGTAAATTAATACCTTTGTGTACTGTGTTGTATAGATCAATTACCACCCACAAAGTGCAGGTCTGTTTTTAGATTGTATTATATTGAAATGGCCGAACCATTTTTCCACACTCTTGAACATCGGTCACCATCCACTTACTCTTGGTTTCCATTGTAACCCATAATAAGCTTATCAGATGTTGGTCTTTGATCAGCTACTAAGCCTTTGGCAAAGAGCTGTGCACATTTTGAGTGCATATATGTGTTTATATTAAAGGAATGTTCACAATGTCCAACACAAGTTAAGCTCTACTGAAAGCACCGTGACCATGTTAAACTGGTTAACGTTTGCACAATACGAGCAAAGATATCGGAAAGTGATGTGGCGTAGCAAATGTAATTTTCTCAAAGTCGATTTTAACAGCTGAAATATCACATTGTTGTATTGCTGAACCCCTTTCCCCTGTCTGCCATTGGTTGGACAACCAGATAGTCTTTTAAGTCCATGGGGTTTTTCTGTTAAGCATATCAAGACAACACACACACAGCAGTGTAGTTTTCTGTCTCAGTGCTAGGGAACGATATCCCAGTAGATAAGCTGGCTAAATTGGATTCTATAAGCGGAGCCGTTATTGAACCAATCGATGTAGCAGTAGGAGCTGACAAAGTTTACCAGCTGTGCACATTTGTGAACACACACGGGATAGGAACAGTTAGGTGTGGTCTGATGATTTTATCTACACAGCATTTTATTTACTCGCCATCATGTCGTTCCTAACCCGTATAACCTTGAGAATTGCGTCTGTCTGACTCAATAAACCTTCTTCAAAACTACTTCACGGAAGATAGAAAGCCATAGGAATGACACGAGGGAGTAAATGATGACAGAATTATCTCCTGAGAAGTTAATAAAATATTCATACCAGTGTTGTAGTCGAGTCACCAACTGTCGAGTCCGAGTCGAGTCTCGAGTCCCAGTGTTCGAGTCCGAGTCCAAGTCCGAGTCACCAAAGAAGAGTCCGAGTCGAGTCCAAGTCGAGTCACCATTACCTGAGTTCGAGTCCGAGTCGAGTCTCGAGTCCCAGTGTTCGAGTCCGAGTCCAAGTCCGAGTCACCAAAGAAGAGTCCGAGTCGAGTCCAAGTCGAGTCACCATTACCTGAGTTCGAGTCCGAGTCGAGTCTCGAGTCCTGTGTTCGAGTCCGAGTCAAGTACACTGTATTTACTTTTGTAAAAAAATTAATAAGTTTAGAGATTTTCATTGTAAAGGGATTAAACAATGTTGCGGTGTCCAACTGAGTATGTGTGGCTGTGAGGAAAAATCAAGAGAAAAAAGATTGACGATGTAAAGTAATTTTAACAGTTAACAATAAAACGACAAGCTTCTTCAAGGCTTGGTTTCTTCCTGAATTAATCCGTTTCTCCCGAAATAAATGAAAGTAAGAGGTCGGTGAACTGGGAGAAGAATAAACTTTATGGTTGACTTACTTACACTGTGTATATCTGATATGAATTAAATATGTCGGCAAATATATTTGAAAGGATTGTTTATTGCTACTTCCATAGACACCATTGTATTTTACAAACTATAAATGTATTGTTTTGCTATAAATTGTATGTATTTAAATATCTGAAATCTAAAATAAACATAATTGTGTTATGGTATGATAAGCGGGATTAAAAGAGAATTAAAAAAAAAATGAGCTCAATGTTAAAATTGACCGGAGTTCTCCTTTAAGCGCTGAGCGCGTCCGTCTTTGGCTCAGCGCCAGCCATAGCACGAAAGCACAGTTTGAATTTGGCAGTTATGTCACTGTACATTCGCTCCTTAGTGGTCAGCTCAGCTGCTGCAAAGCGTGCCAAAATCGAAATTGCTGATGAGATGTAGAGGGACTTATCTACTGTTAAATGAATAATGCTCGAGAATGAAGCGTAAAGTGAGTGACGTCAGTGAGTGTGTTGTCAAGCAAGGAGAGCGAGCGGTAGCAGTGTCTGTGAGGGAAAAAATAGATCACGGCCGGTCTTGGAGCACGAAACAGATAAAGTTTAACATCTTATATCAAATTTTTATAACCTATTTATTCAGAAACAACGTCATTCATTTGATGAATGCTCAAGCCCGATTTTATATATCCTCGGCTCGAGTCCGAGTCCAAGTACGAGTCATCAGTCCGCGAGTCCAAGTCGAGTCACGAGTCCAGAGAATGGAGTCTCGAGTCGGACTCGAGTCCAGGGAATAAGGACTCGAGTCGGACTCGAGTCCGAGTCCAGGACTCGAGTACTCCATCACTGATTCATACTGCATGCAATAATGAAAAAATTAAACTGTTAGAACAACTATGTACAACAATGTTCAGTCTTAGATCTTGTATTTCCAGGACTAAAGAGACAGCCGTTGTGTACATCACTCTACAGGGTTTGAAAAATTCACGCAGGGGCTCAGAAACAAAGCACTAAACTGAAATTGTCAGGCTTTTTGAATTTTAATTTTGGTTGTCTGTCTTGAGGGGTTCATACGTGTGAATACATTAACCCAGTCATTGTTCTTGAAATTCATGAAGTTTTACGCTAGTTGTGTTGTTTGTAGACAAATGTTTTAAAGCGAGACACGACTGGCAAAAACATTGGTTTTTTTTTTCACTGGTCAATTTTGCGATTTTTGTCTTCAATAACATGTCTTCTTTCAGACTTGTGGTGAAAAAAGTCAGAAATACACATTTAGGTCTTTATTTTACTACACTTTGTCTGTTTGCGTCTGTAGATTTCTCATAAATTCAACAGAAGTTGGCGTTCTGAGTCATCCCTTGATCCGCGATCGCTGTCTGCTCGCTATCATCACAAACACCATTAGAAAAGCGCTCTCTCTCCTGTACAATGCTGTCGGATCCAAATATGGTCATTTCCTTTTTATCAGCAACCAATCGTGAAAGTAAAAGGGCTGAATGCGCAATCTCATTGGCTGATGATAAAATCTTTAAAGCCCGTTTTCTCAAAATGACTTTTCTCTCATACTGAAAGGTCTGAAATCTCCACTTCAGTAGCACATATATACACCAAACCTTGCAGTCTTGTACCTAGTTATATTATGAAGACATTTACTGAGGTATTTGTAAATATATTATTCCTAGCCTGATTTATATAACATTTTATTCCAAAAAACATGCACAAATCATTTTTTTAAGGCTATAGACAGTATATTCTGATTTACAGGATAACAAAAGTAGATATCCATAAATCCCCCTGTAATCCCCCCCCCCTCCCATCTAATATGTGAACACAATGAAAAAATAATTTTGAACCTGGCTTTAAACTCAGATTTAGCGCATATTTAATGAGATATTGCCTCATTTGCATATTTAAACATTAAATTACAGAAAACTTGTAATACCTTTTTTTCTCATCTTAATGTAGGTAATAAATACTGGGAACGTTTCATGGTGATATCTGCTAGTTAAAAATATTACCCTATTCACCTGTAGTGTCTCGCCTTAACTCGTACGCAACTGCTCTTTTACAGGTGCTGGGGAGTCTGGGAAGAGTACGATAGTCAAACAAATGAAGTAAGTGTTTTGTTTTCATTTCCTAATCTAATTACACTTCCGTTTTAGGCTGAATATCATTTATTGGTTACTCTTATCTCTCGGTATAGAATCATCCATGAGGCAGGCTACTCGGAGGAGGAGTGCAAACAGTACAAAGCTGTTGTCTACAGCAACACTATTCAGTCTATCATCGCCATCATTCGTGCCATGGGGCGACTCAAGATCGATTTCGGAGACGCAGCACGAGCGGTGAGTCACAGGATTGGTGGCATGGTGTGCTTCATTTCTCCCACAGCCAACTTGTGTAGATTCATTGTAAAAATGAAAAGATGGACCACTTGTAAAAAAAAAGAAAGAAGAAATCGTAACGGCCAATATGGCAGCTAATGGAAGTTCTGCCTTTCAGTTAAATAAAACATTGTATGCATACAGTATAAAAAATGCAATTCATATACAGTGATGGAAATACCTCTTCTACTCTCTAAAAAAAAGTCTGTGAAAATAGTGCCCTATGTACTGCATTAATACTGTATGAGGGAATACCCGTATTTTGAACATGGCACATTACACATTCCATTGTATTGTGTTATAGGGTTTAAGGAAACTTTAACAGATAATGTTCTGGCAGACGATTTTTCTTACAGTGTATGATGGCCACAATTTCTGTATTAAAATTGTGATTTATTTGGGGGGAGCATAAAGTAAGTGAAATGTCAGATTTTTTTAAACCTTTTTAATGACCAGGAAAGGTTGTAAAATGTCATATGGTACAACCTCCCCTACAAAAAACAAAATGATATTTCTTAATGAATAATTCATGATTATTTGTAAAAAATAAAATAAATAATAATAATAATAATAAAATACCTTGAAAAATGTATGATTTAAAACTTTTTCTGTGTACACAGGGTGTAAGGAAAATATGTTTTTACTTATTTTTTTTTTAAATAATTATATTTAAACTATAATACATTTAACGATTAAACAATATAAATGGTATTAAAATTTCTAGAAGTTAATACATGAACATGAATACAAAGAGTACATTTCTAATAACATATATTTTAATTAATTGTAAAATATTTTATTTTCCTTTATGCACTTAAACTGTCTAAAACCTGATCAAATTTTGATGTTTTTTTTCAGTTTGTAACTGAATTTTAGTAACACTTTATAATAAGGTCTCATTTGTTAACATTAGTTATGTATTAACCAACATTACCAACAATATTTATTTATCTGTTACTGTTATTTAATAACAATCCAGCTGTTCATGGATTGTTCATGTTAGGTCATAGTGCATTCGCTAGTTAACAAATACAACTTTTGATTTTAATAATGTATTAGTAAATGTTGAAAATAACATTAACTAAGATTAATAAATGCTGTTAAAGTATTGATCATGCTTAACTCATATTATCTTAAATAGTTAACTAATGAAACTTTATTGTAAAGTGTTACCTGAATTTCAATTGATCATCTTTTTTTTAAATCGACCATTTGTCATTTTCGATAAAGGCCTTTTTTTTCAGATCTGTAACAAACCTATTATCATACCAAAATCAAGAAAAACAAGAAGCCGTAAAGGTTAAAAAAACAAAAACAAATAAAGGTTGCGGTACTAAGTCAATTGTGCTTGGATGATTATTAGGACAATGACAATGCTAATTTAAATCTGCTGTCCTCTGTGTGTCTCAGGATGACGCGCGGCAGTTGTTTGTGTTGGCGGGCAGCGCTGAGGAGGGTTTCATGACAGCAGAGCTGGCTGGAGTGATAAAGCGCTTGTGGAAGGATGGAGGAGTGCAGGCCTGCTTCAGTCGATCCAGAGAATACCAGCTCAACGATTCAGCAGCATAGTGGGTCTACATCTCAGTCTTTCTCTAACCATGCTGTCTTCCTGTATATGTCCTCTGCTTCACCTTACACCACATCCTAAGTACAAATGAAGCGCTAAAACACTAGGCGATGAATCACCCAACAGGAAAAAGACAATCTCTTTACTATATATCAATGTTTCTCCTACACAACAAGACTAAATGAGATTGAGATTTGATAATGACCCCAGTAATCTGTCTCTAGAGTTTCAGAATGTCTCAGATTGTGCTCAGAAATATATATCCATAACTTTAAATCAATAGTATTATACGTTTCTCTATGATTTTACATTTTTAATTCTCAATGCCTTATGGGACTGTAGTTATTCCCTTATTGAAGCTGTTATGTACAGTCTTCTTGTAACCTTTTTACAAATTTTGTTTGTAATGTTGTGATTCACCTCGTAGGTTCATGGCTTAAAAATCTATATAACGAAGACTTTTTAATATCCCTATGGGAAAATACTTCCAGAAAGAAAGTATGCTGTTTTTGACCGCACACATCGATTTCTCATTGTCCCAAGTTGTAAAATAAGCATAAAACATGTATCATTTCATGATTATACATTTTTATCGACTGTGATTTTATCATCTCGCACAGCATTTAGCTCTCGGCAGGGGACGAGGATGAATCACCTCATAACTCTTTGTTTTTGTCCTCCACAGCCATTCTTTATTTATCTTTCTCTATCTCTCTACCTCACATACCATCCTCCCTTCCTATCTCTCTCAGCCGGTTCACCTTTTTGGGTGCTCAGCCGTTCATTCCCCCTTCTGTTTTTTACGTTCCCTCCCCTTCTGTTTTTCTTGTTCACTGAACATCAGCCACTGCCAAAACGGCAAGTTCAAACAGCTTTATCCCGTACACTGCCATCTCCTGTCTTGCCGTATCCAGACTCGAACAGTTTGAGCCTTGAACGAGCTTGTCAATATTTGCCCTGCTGCCTGCTTACCGTGCTACTAGAACATGCCGTTACCCTTGACTCAGAAAACCCCGGGACTAGCCACACGCGTACAATGTTGATTTCACATGAGAAAAATACACAGATGAAAGTGTGTCACATGCTGCTACTGTTAAAGCATGCAAATATGTGTGGGTGCGTGTTAAGGTTTCGTTCTGCACAAAACCGCTGCTAAAGATAAAGTAGTTAAACATAGCAATTACAGATAACAATTATGTAGTGTACTCAGAAATTCCTATTTCTCTTAATCAAATAGTAATCACTGTACAAATAGTAGTCACTCTTCTATAACTGTGTGTGTGTGTGTGTATGTGTGTGAGTTTCTCTAACCAGTACTATCCACATAGGAAGCTGCCTTTCAAGGAAGCATCAGAACTGAATAGAACATTATGAGCGTCTGATTAAATGCTGCACATTGTTTTGTGGGACCGATACTGATACGCAGAAGCTATTTTTAATTATTGCTTCATTTCTTTTTTCATCCATCCATTTTCCAAACTGCTTGTCCAATGTAGGGTTGCAGGGAAGCTAGAGCCTATCCCAGTGTCTCATAGGCATAGGCAAGGAGTCTGATTTGGAGTTTCTTTTTTTAAAATTTAAAACGATAACTAAATATTAGTGGATTACATAAAATACGATATTTAATAGTTCTTTTTATTTTGTATCACTCTCACTTGAGGACTCAATGGAATTTACATAAAAAGTCAAATAATTCAAGCAAAAAACAGTTAAAAAATTATGAATATTTATTATTATTATAGTATCACCACTCACTTTATGAATCAAAAGCTTTTACATTAATGTTTTTGCGTGAATTATGAAAAAAATTATTGAAGTATTACATTCATTTATAATTGTTATAATATTACATTCATTTATACGTGGCACATGGAAATCTTGGTTATAATAATACATTTGGAAAATAATTATAGGTTCATTACCAATGAAACTATGTTAACTGTACTTTCCAGCAGTACTTGTTTTTTCTTTTTTCAGTTTCACCTTACTAGTAAACCCCGTTTTGTTCACAGAGCTTGTTGTGATGCAATCTGGGATTGGCCTTCTCTGTGGCGAATACATTAAAAGTGTTTTATTATTCAGCCAAAATTAAATGTCGTATAAGGTTGCATATATTTTAGAACAGTCTTTGCACCAGAAATGCTTGTGATATCTTAAAATGCTGTCTAGGTGGGTAGCTCACTAGGTTTTGGAACAGAGCTTCTGTGTAACTGTGTGTGTGGTACATGTCTCATTTGTATATTTGTGAGTACATAATGTGGTTTGGCTTTTGTTTAAGCTGTTACTAAGCATTACCAAATAGCAAGCTTATGCGTAGCCTGTGTCACACCATTTTAGTCAGGGCCATGAACATCATATGAAGTGGGTAGTTGGCAGACGTTACGGCTAAGCAGGGCTGTTTCCTGAAAACAAACACTGACTGTTGTGCAATTGTTTGAGCGGAGCAGCGTGTATGTTTATAAAATCTGTTTTAGCAGAAGGGGATTAACTGCAAATCCACCCAGGTCTACCCCTGTTCCCCTGTCTCGTGAGAGACCCAGTCTGGACCTCTGGGTCAAGAGATTTACTGGAGCCAACAGGAACTGCTCACTGCACTCATACTATTTCATTTCATTTGAACTAACCCTTCCCTCCCTGTTATATCTTCACAGCTACCTGAATGATTTGGACAGAATAGCACAGGCCACCTATATACCCACTCAACAGGATGTGCTGAGGACCCGAGTCAAAACCACAGGCATCGTGGAGACGCACTTCACTTTCAAAGACCTGCACTTTAAGTGAGCACTTTAGGTTGCTTTATTACAAAGAACGTACTTTCATTTCACCCCAAAATAAAAATCAAACGGAAAATGGTTGGGCTTAGAGAATGAATGCAAGAAAATTAAGCCTATTTTAGGACCATTAAACATTTCCCCTCTTTACTAATTCTCAGTACAATAATGTGAGAAAATATCATTATTATTACTTTGAGAATATGCTTTTATGTACAGTATATACACAATATTGACATAATCACAATAATTTAAATTGAGAAGTGCATTTATAGAATGTGCATCATGGTAGTATATTTGTTTTACTAAATTTAATTTATGCTGATTTCAATAAAAGTGATACAAATCACTTGCATTACTGTTAAATTTGCATTACAGTAATGAGAATTTGGGAGAAGATGTGCTTAATTGTCATTGAAATGATATTGTAATGCAAAAAATTCTAAATTGTTCACAATATTGACTGATTTCTTTGTGAAATTCACCTAGTCATTTATTAGCTTTATCACACGTAACATAATGATATGCATTTGCATATCCATTGATTGAATTAGGAAGTACACCACAGTAGTTTTGGTGTAAGTAAACTGTGAATATTGGGACAACCCACACAGTGTGTCTGCAATCATGGGCAAGAGTGATAGAAATGAGAAGCAGAGAGCGAAAAATAGAGAAGTGTCATTCTTGAACTGGTTTGCAGCACTCTGATTCAGACAGGAAGAGGAAGTACATAGCGTCAGTTTCTTTGCCCATATTTAGCTTTAGACCTCTGAGCAAGGTTTGAAAATTAACTCAATATTTGTGTATGCTATGTATTTGTTATGCTTAGAGCATCACAGCATTAGCTTAGCAACAAGTTATTTATAGAAATTGTGAGTCAAGTTTTCTGTGCACTTCACGTATGGAAAGCTATTTTTGTGTCACACATAATTTCAGTACCAGATCAATCACTTCTGTGGTGTCATTTTAGTTAGTATGCTTCCTTAACAGGCAGCTGTGTCAGCTAAATAGCTCACTCGTTTAAGATTGAATTTTGTTAACCATTTTAAAATGTTGTGTATTTCAGGATGTTTGATGTCGGAGGTCAAAGGTCCGAGAGAAAAAAATGGATCCACTGTTTTGAGGGCGTGACTGCCATCATCTTCTGCGTGGCACTGAGTGACTATGACCTGGTGCTGGCTGAAGACGAAGAGATGGTGCGAACGTACTCCATGTTATTTAGAAAAATACAGAACTACAGTGCTTGCAAGGAGTGCTGTATTGAAATTCCACTTTTTATTCCTTTTCTTTATAAATTAATTCAAACTGGAAGCGGGGAATGTACAAACTTCATTAAAAACATTTTAGATACATTTTTTTGTAGTAAATGTTATACTTTTAAGTAATTGAAGAAAGATATGAAACTCTCCCATTGACTAGTTAGTTAGCTATTCAAAAATGAACTGACAGTGATGATGTGACTAACATTTGCCTATTGTATTGTGATTGGTTGAACACGGTTACTAACGTTAATTAAAAATAAAGGAAACCATTAAAAACATTTTTGTTAACTGAAATAAAGCTGAAGTAAATTAAATTTGAAGTTAAAGAGTTTCAATTAACTGGAGTTAAACAAAAACTTCATAAATTTTTTATTAAACTTAAGTTATTTAAAAGAAGATGAGTGAAAATTACAAAATAACTATAATATAAAAAATATAAAATGAAATATAAAAATAAAAGCTAATTAAAATTAGTATTTAAAACCTATAATATAAATAATAATAATAAAGTAACATAGGGAATTGTGTATTATATTAAATTGATTTAAATCTATTTAATAATTTATAGCTGCCTGATTATATAAACTGAAGCCTACTGTAGAACCCAACATAACTTATAACTTTAATTATTTTTCTGTCTGGCAAGCATTAGTATTTTCTTCAAAAAAATAAATAAATCTGTATACTGTGGTCTGTTTATAAATCGATAGTTCATAAATTGAAAATTCGTTGTCATTTGCAACTTTGGACATTACGCTACATAATAGGGGTGCACGATTCAGAAAATGTCACGATTCGATTCGATTCCGATTTTTAGGCTCAAGATTCGATTCAAAATCGATTTTCGATTCAAAACGATTCTCGATTCAAAAAAACGATTCACAGTATGTAAATGTAGTTTAATTTTTCCTATGTGATTGATTGTAGTAGACTAGGGGTGTGCAAAGCAGCCGATATTTGTATCTGTATTTGTTGAGGGGGGAAAAGTATTTGTATTTGTATTCGAGTAAAATTCAAAATAGGCGTAAAAAAAATAAAAAATTGCGTTACACTTCTAATTTACGTTATAGTGTAAGTATTCTTTAATTATATCCATTATAATAATTATGGATATGCAATATTGGTTGATGTTTTTCCATAAATCCAGCAATGAAACAAGGAACGTCATTGAAAAGAAAATAACATAACAGCCATTACCTCATCCATGGTTAAACCAACTACTAATGAAATACCATTGTGAACATTATGAAGCCTACAGCCTACATCTTGCTGTCTGCAAAAGACAGAGTAACTTAAACGTACCATATAACTCCCACACGTGCATACAATTCGACACAACTACACAAGCATTTTAAACCTTTTTAACCGAAAGTTAACGTTACTCTGTAAACAAACAGCCTATTGTCTAAATTACCGCGCTAAACAGCTGACGTAAACAGAGCGAACATGAGAGCCCCCGACTGCAGATGTCAATAATCTCCCGATCAATCTCCGCTTCCCGAAAGTTATAAACTGCCTCAGGAACCCAGTTAAGGTACAAAAATCTGTTCAACAAAAATAGTGATGGAGTTAAGTGTTTTTTCGCTCAGCCGAGCCCTAGCTCTCTGTCAGCCTGTGTCCGTCCGTCACTCACTCACTCATCCGGTCACGCACTGCGGTCTTTTTAATCTTAATCTCTGGGTGATGGCGTACCATGGGATTTCTCACGTTTGTGGTGTTTCCAAAATACTTAACTTTTGCTTTGCAAAGCAGCATGAGTCCTATCAAGTTCCGTCTTTCCCTCGAGGTTATAAAAGCCGAAATGCGCCCAAATTATCGCCTTCAGTGAGGATGGAGCAGGTTGAATAATTCTTTCTGTGAGGTTTGCGCCGAATGACGTTTGCTGCAATTCTTCTTTTGTTATGACAAGCGTGTGCAGGCGTCAGTGTGAATTCGACGCAGCGCCATCTATAGGAATGCTGAGCTAAACTCATTTCAGGACAATATTAACACGGCAAAAATATATATATATATGAATCGATTTTTGGAATTCTATGAATCGATTCTGAATCGGCAAAGCTTGAATCGCGATTCAAACGTGAATCGATTTTTTTGCACACCCCTACATAACTCATTTTCCCCCCTGTAAACCTGCCATAGATTTACTGGTGACCCTATTATATACAGGTCCTATAGTTTGAAGTGTTTTTGAATGTGTATCGTGTGAATGGGGGTGAAAATTTCTGCCTGACGAGAAAACCAATTCCTGAATTTATCATAAAATCCATGCCAACGTGATATTGATTCAGTCTAAGTCCTACTTTATTAAGGGTTCGCAAACAGGTATTGATTGATTTAATGGTAAATGGCAGAGGGCTAAAGCACAGTCTGTATTCCATAAATCAAGCTTTTTGAGCAGGGGCGAAAGGCAACTCGATACAAAGCTCGGAACGTAGTCATTAAATGATTGTTAACTGGATGGTGTATATCACTGTGTAATGTAATAAAGTGTTTAAAGATGCTTTCAAGCCAAGATACTCAATCAACATCCATTTTCTAGCTCTTTCTGTCCTTATTTCTCATGTTCCATCAACCAACTTCTCTCTCTGCAGAACCGAATGCATGAGAGCATGAAGCTGTTTGACAGCATCTGCAACAACAAGTGGTTCACGGACACCTCTATCATCCTGTTCCTGAATAAGAAGGATTTGTTTGAGGAGAAGATCAAGAAGAGTCCGCTCACCATCTGCTACCCAGAATATGCAGGTCAGACCCCCATACTGGTTTACTCTCGGTTACATGACTGTTCTTTTTTCAGGGCTGTAGATTTAACGCAATTAATAAGATATGGAAAAATAATGCAAATAAAATAATTGAACGCACCCACCCCATCCCAGACCTACGCAATTCATCTTACATTTCATACCCATGATTGGTGAGGAACATGAAGCAAGGCAACAACTCACGGCTTGATGGAGCCTATAGAATACAGTTTCAAGATATCAGGGCAAAAATCCCCCTGTATGATTTATTTTTATATTCTACCAGTATCAGCACGGAAAGCGTTTTTATCACTCCATTTGCAGCATTTCTCACAGCGAGATCATACTTTTACAAATACAAAGTTGTCTATTTGATGCTTTTCTCATTTAAAACAATAATGGCTTTAAATTATGTTTTAGGGGGTAATTTCCCAGCCAAATTTAAAGAATAATTTGTTATTAATTAGATTCAAAATATGAATCGCTTGACATCCCTATACTGTATATATATATATACATACACAAATTATTTGAAAAGGTTAATGCTGAAATTAAGAAAATTGTATTTCCTCCCTCAGGCCCAAGTATAGTTATTTACTTTTACAAAACCTAAACCGAAAAATAAAGCACTGCATTATTTCAACCCCATCACAGAAAATGTGTACATATCAGAAAAATGTTCAAATTATGATTTCCAGGTCTGAACATGGATATAAATGAAACTCTGTAATATGATGGACATTTCTACAGCTCTAAATTATTATCTATACATTTATATCAGCTAGAACTTGCTTTTTGCAAGGCTTCTGTTTGAAAAATTATTTTTAAATATATATTTAAATATTTCTATCACTTTCGAAAAGACTTGGAAACAGAAATCCATTTATCAAAACGCGTGGAAACCCAGTTGGGATACATGTTACAATTTGAATATAATTTGCATAGACAACTGAATTAATTCTATTATTATCACAATGACCATTCAAGCATTAAACCAAATCAAAATGTTGAATGTTACGGGGGTTGGAGACCAGAGCAAAAAATTACTAAATCACAAAATGTATGTGGACCCTAACATATTACATTGTTTCCAGTTATTTGATGTCACAGACACACCATCCTGTGACATCACTTCCTCATACTGAAACTGTTTCCTGCCCACCTGACAGGGTCAAACACATACGAAGAGGCCGCAGCCTACATTCAGTGTCAGTTTGAGGATCTGAACAAGCGGAAAGATACTAAGGAGATCTACACTCACTTCACCTGCGCCACAGACACCAAGAACGTGCAATTTGTCTTCGACGCAGTGACCGACGTCATCATCAAGAACAACCTGAAGGACTGCGGACTCTTCTAGAAGCGGGCTTGTATCTGGTGAGGCTCAGCTTCCTCAGGGTCACGTGTGCCATGCTGGCTATGCAGCTTGTATTTATGTGCAATGTAATCAATGTTCATATTGCGGATGAAGTCACATCCTGGCCCTGGAGCCATCGTGGAATAAAACATTACAGGACGAATGTGTGCTTAAGGGTGACGTGTGTAGTGGGTTCAATGTTTAAGGGTTGGTTTGCCCAAATTTTTTATTTCTGTCATCATTTCAACACCTTCATGTTATTCTAAACCTATATTACTATAGGTTGACATGAGTGCAAGTAAGTGATGAAAAATAATTTTGTTAAATAATTTCTTCAAGTTAAGAGCCGGACTACTTCTTAAGGGGAAATATCTTTGTATACATGCATTACTCCCCAAAAGATTTTATTTTTGAAAGAAATTAATTATTTTATTAAGCAAGGACGCATTAAATTGATCATTAAATTGATTGTTGGGTTGACGGCTTGGTTGTAGAGTTCTGCACACAATAATGAAAGCTGTGCTTGTTTGTCATGCTTCACTTTTTGAAAAAATATCTTTGTTTCTTGAAAAATCTGAATCTGAATATTTTTTGCCATTCTGTTTAGTGCAATATGTGGCATACAAATTCCACACTTCACCTTTAAATTGTGATGTTAAATGTGGAAAAGTGATGCGTGTAAACAGTAAATAGTTTACTCATAATGCCTAATAATTTAAGTTACATTTAAGTAACTCTTCTTTTTTCTTTTTTTCTAGGTGCAATTGAAGCCAGTTTTGATGTGCATTTTGTTGGAGAAAGATTGCAAGACTAAGTATGAGAAAATTAGTCTTGGAACAGTGCTGTACATTACGCCACTTTTGTCAGCTTTATTTATGGTTTTCGTCTTTGGAAATTTTAAAAAGTAGCATTTAAAAATGAATTGTGTCGAATGTTCGTACAGTCGTTGCTGTCACGGCCATGTTGTTTATTTCCCCCCCAGACACAAGGGATTTCTTTTTATTTTGAGTTCTTGCATCAGAGAAGTTTCCCTTTTCTTGTAAAATGTTACTTTTTTTTTGCCTTTGCGGTTGTTGCTATGGGGAAAGAGGAAGATTGTGCTACTCGATCCAGTCTGTTGGTTCTCGTGCCTTCGCATGCGTTTCTGCAGTCTTTGTCCATTTGCTTGGGTTTGCCTGCTGAATATCTCTCCAACGTCAAAAAAATGTCATACTGGATGTTACTAATTTGAGAGCACAAATCCTCATATGCATTGAATGCGAGTGTGTGTGTGTGTGTGTGAGAGAGAGAGAGAGAGACAGACAGAGAGAGTGTGTGCGTGTATCTGTTTGCGTGTTTATGTATGTATATAAATATATATATATATATATATATAATACGCCGGTGGAGAGAAAGCTAATGGTTAATACAATGAGCGGTGGTGGTCCAAACCTCTGTGTCTCCATGGCAACAAGAGTAGACCAAACAGCCACTTCAGATGGAGAGGAGTCCTGTTCAGCTGTCAGACGCCGAGACGCACGCAGGACTTGGAATCTGTCTCTCAAGCACCTGTCATCAGACACTGGCCGCCATTTTAATGGCTTAATGCTCGGAGAATGACGCGTTGCCGAGGAACGCCATCATCGAGAGACAAAGCGACTGAGAAGGTTCGGGATTTCACAGAAGAAGAAAAAAAAAAACAATATGAAAATGTCTGCAAGAAGACATTTGAGGCAAGCGATACTGTTGATTAATTTTGAAGAAAACTGCCACCTCTGTCTGTGTGTTCTCCATATTGGGGGAACATTTGTACACTCATTTCCCTTATTTTGCTAATAAAAGGCATTTACTTCCTGAGTTGTATCCTGTAGCCTTTGTCACATTACTTACTGCTTGAGAAAAACGCATTCTAAAACAACTTGGCATGTATCTTTTGTGGAGGAAGAAGAATACATTCTTCCCAGAATACATTGCAATGAATACATTGAATACATCTAAAATGTCTGACACAATCTAGAAAAACATTTAATTCTACACCGATTGTTATCGTTAATAATACTTTAGGGCAATTCAAAATTGATTATTTTGCCTAATATTGTTGTGCTATACAAATTAAAATATCACACAATTAGCTTAGCAACACACGCTAACATAAAACTCCATATAAATGAATGATCTCCTGAGTGAACGGAGTCTCCAGTTGCAATTCTGCAATAAAAGCGTCTGTTAAAAGAATGAATGTCATGTGTTGTAAATGTGAGGGTGAAAAAGTTCCCCATGCAGATTTCGCTCGTGTTGGTCAAATTGAAAGTTGGTCATGGAATTACCCACCTTAACCAACCGAAAGTTGCTTGGTGAGAAAGTGACTTCTTTGCGAGTTGTGCTTCATTCATCTCTACATTAGTAACAATAGAAAGCTGAATTTTTTTTGTCTGCAAAATTGTAACTGCGCTTTTAGAAAGCGACTGCCAATGTAGGCAGTGAGGAAGCTCACAAAGTTTTGGAGCATTTCCCAGTGAAATGGGGAAAATAATGTACAACGGTACTTTATTTATCCATCAGGAAATGATTGGATCGTAAAAAAAGTGGGTGTTCCAGACGAGAATGGAGCCAGACTTCAATGAGTTTGCTAACACAATTCCCAAATAGCTATCTTTGCTATTGGTTAACATCATGACTGGCTCTGACTGCCAAGACAAAATGTAATGAAATCAGCGTGCTAATATAAGCTTCAGACAATTATAGCCCCTGTTGCCTCAGATAAAACTCAGGGTGGTATTTTCCTAACCTGTTTATAGTAAAAGCAGGCTATCACTTTTAGTTGCTGGACCCATAGCTGAGTAATGGAAACACTGAAGATTACAAGCTAGCTTGGGATTCACCTAGAACACCTGGCATGTATATAGGTCACAAGCCAGGGGGCCAGTAGAGGAGGATATAGAAATTTGCCTAGAGTACATCCATATGTGTTCATAGTTTTGTGTCTGGTTGATGGCTCTGTTGCAATGTACAGTTGAAGCTTAAAGAAATAAAAATGAAATCAAAATCGGCAATTCCTACTTTTAATTGAACATTTTATTGTTTGTGCACATCATTATTTTTCTCAACCCTCCTGTACCGTTAGCGTGTCGGTCAAAAATGACCGATTTTTTTCATTTTTCAATTAAATTATTGTAATATATGTTACTTTAATAATGTGTTTTATTTTTAGGGGATTTTATGATACTATATAGTATTTATGCAATAGTTATAATCCATTATTCACTTTTTGAGCATGGACCTGAAAATGAAATTTTCAACTTAAACTGTCATGAATCTTGAATGCTTTGGAGCACAAACTTAAGTCCGGTCTTTTTTTTAAAGACGACACTTGGCAGATTATTGCTGAAGTGAAAAAAGTTTAAAAAGTGAACTTGAAAACACGTTTTACTCTAAAACGGTGCAAAAAAGCCATAAATCTAAACAAGCTGCGTTCCAAATTTGAGGTTGATGAGCTTTCAGTAAGAATTTCTGCGCAGTACCAAATGTTTCCACTAGATGAAATTCATCTCTCATTAAACAAAACAAGTGTGACTATTTTTTTCCTGGACCATCTTTTTGAATCATGTCCATGATTTGTGTGTGTGTGTGTGTGTGTTTTCACACAGCAAGTACCAAAACCTTTACCAATTCTCGTACCATTCTGATGAACTAACAAAAAAAAGTAAACAAATAAAACGTAAAATGATTTGGTAAAAAAATAACCAAACCGCACCAGAGGTTTAATCAAAAACATTAACTCTCTCTTTCTTTTCGCAGCGACATCTTTGTTCAGATGATGTGCACGGGTGTGTGAAGGCGGAATAATAACCCCTCCCGACTAGTAACCTGTCACATGACATTGCAGAAATTCACTAACAACAATGATCCAATCAATTCTCAATGGACAAAATAAAGTTCCATCCTACATTTTTTCTTGTTCGAGAAAGCGTTTCACTCGGATATACATCACAATAAGGAAGAAAAGACCATCGCAAATTGCAAAAAATCTAAAACTTCATTTAAAGTGAAGCTTATCTCTGTAGCCAACTGTTTGAAATGGGCATATCCGTAGTAAATTAATGATGTGCTTTTGGGGGATTTTCTCCAAGAAAG
Source organism: Phoxinus phoxinus (assembly GCF_949152265.1). Classification (NCBI taxonomy): domain Eukaryota; kingdom Metazoa; phylum Chordata; class Actinopteri; order Cypriniformes; family Leuciscidae; genus Phoxinus; species Phoxinus phoxinus. The sequence continues at coordinate 14,557,785 of NC_136884.1, forward strand.
GGATGGGATTTTTTTTTTTAGAAGATTTAAGCTAAAGCCAGAAACACAAAGTACAATTGATATAAATCTGTGCCATTAAAACAAATGTGTTATTATTAACATAGCTATCTATAATCATGTAGCCAGTTATTTAACACTTTTAAGAGACTCCAAACAAGTATTGGCTAAACATGTATAATGTGAGAATATTTGCAGTGTGATATCATGATATTTTGTTCTATAGCTAATCCAAAGTGTTAAGCTAGCAGGCTAAGCTGTTAGCTTGCTAATCAACGGCTAACTGGCTAAATGCTTTATTTGACAATTTTTGCTTCACTAACATAATGCGATATGAAGTGTAGCTAGAAGCATGTGTACTCATGTCAATATATTTGGTTTTTGTGCTCACTTGAATATTTTCAGGCCTACATCATCTTCAAACCCCCACCTCCACAGACAGCTGAACCGTGGCGCTGATCCGACTCTCTCTTTCTTCAACTTCAGGTCAGGGATGACGTTCTGAGTGCTAAATTTATGTGAGGATGTGCTGCCTGTGGAGGAAGAACAAGACAAGAAAAGATAATGCTTTATTTTTAGGTTGAAAAAAAAAAGAGAGCAGCATAAATGAGTAATGATGTCATAAGGGGGTGGGGTGTGGGATGATGTAGCAGTTTGACAAAGTAGCTGCATGGCCATCAAACTCTGGCACAAATGAGCGGAACCACTGATGTTTTGTAAAAGAGAACAAATGCATTATTGTAGTGCTTTTTCCATTTGTGTGTGTGTGTGTGTGTGTGTGTGTGTTAGCAGCCCAGTGATAAAGTGCCTTATCAGTGTTGTTCCAGCACTGAACACAATGTCAGTGTCAGGCACCTTCTTTAGCACAAGATGAATGCCACTTGCCTTACCTTTGTCTCACAAAGCCACACAAATGCAATTTAATAACCCTGTTTGGACATTCTATTATCTTTTACTAATGTTTCAGACAACACACTTTCTTTTAGAAGAATGGAACAAAACAAAAAACAGAAATATATTCTATGTTTTCCAATGCTATATAGGGATTTTCAGCAAATAATATATTATTTTTTAATAATACAATTTTAAATAACTTAATTTAATTAGTTAATTTTATTCTGTTTCTCACATAAATCTATCAAATTGCGTCAGATGGTATTTTAGTAAAGTAACAGCTCCAGTCCCCATTCACTTTCATTGAAAAAAGCAGTTCAGAGTCTTCAAAACAGCTTTTTTTGTGCTCATACATTTTTGATGGGACGAGGGGGAGTATGCAAATGAATAAAAAGCATTTTTATTTGAACTATCCATTTAAGGCTCACACACACACACACAAAAAGAGTGATTTAACCACTTTTGGTGGATCCTATACTGTAAACTGGTTGAAGATAATTCATTTGGCGCCTGAGTGTGTCCCATTGTTGCATCCATTGAGCCCCCAGCGTTCTCTGTTGAGCGTGGGAGACGAGAAGCATTAGATTTTCCATTAGTGACCTTCTCATGCAATTAGACATGTTGTAAAGCATTCATTTGATTAATAGATAGCACTTCCACTGAGGCAAGATGCTTTCGAGTGCGTAAATTGCATATCCGACAGGACAAATGAGTCTTCTGGTTTATATTCCCAAAGCTTTTTTTTAATAGAAATTAGAACTTTTGTACAATCTCAAAAAACAACACCACGTTTATGCCAGCCGTGTTTAATGCACGTGTACGATATTCCCTCTTTCTCAGTAACCAGCAGCCTTTTTTTTCATATTAATGCATGCCCTGTGATGTCATCAACTCTGGACTCCATAGCAACAGAGATATTCCTTTGGTCTGATGATGCCTTCAGCAGGCTGTTATTAATAGCTCCTGATGTTTTCACTGTGACATTGGACAATGCGTAGAGGCGCACACGTACGCACGTTCGGCTATTACGGTTCTTCTCGGAATGAGTTTTTTTTATGCCAAACTGAGGTTAATGTCACCTGGACAATGACAAATTTTCAGCATTTTCAAAAAAGCACTGAAAATAGCACTACTTGGAAAAGAGGGCATTTAAAATAAAATGAACATTCATTGACACTGAAATGAGGAACAGTTATGAGCAAACAGTTAAAGTGGGTCACAAAACGATTTTGTCGCCCACTCTGCAATCGGTTTGTTTTTCTTTCTCGCTCTCATGCTCGCTCGCCCTCCCTTTATGCGCTCTAGTGCTAATTTTTCGTGTTACTCATACGTTCATCCCACATTTTGCTGCTTTCTGATACATTAGAGAGGCACATTGCTCATATCATTTTAAGAAAACTCAACAAAACTACAGACATGAATGATACTTATTGAGAGAGAGCTGTCTCCTAAAGACCAGAATATCATATCATGGGACAGTTGACAGCCACTTATTCTTATTATTTTTTAAATGATATACAAGGCTTACCTATATATAGAGTTTTGTGCTCACCAAGGCTGCATTTATCAGAACAAAAAACAATAAAATAATAATACTGTATGAATTTTTTTCAGGTTTCTCTGAAATAAATAACCTACTGTATTTTGGATTTTTTTGTTACAATGAAAAGTCTTACCGTCACTTTTGATCAATACAAATATTTTCTCCTTGCTGAATAAAAATATTAATTTCAAAACTTTAAAACTGGGAACACTTAAGTGCCATTTACTGTAGGAACAAGCACGTCGACCTTCAGTTTCAATTGGTGCAATTATGCAGTGAACGAACGTTCTGTGCCTTTAGACTTTCATTCCAGGCTCAAATATGAAAACAAACAATGAATATTATCTGTTGATATGTATGCATCGTGTCACAGGATGTTGACTGTCTGGATAAAGCAGCATGTGTTTGTTAGGGCAGATGTTTATGTTGTTTTACCGAATCGAGAGATTCTGTGGGAGGAATGCTGAGAGTTCTTGCATGAATCATCTAAAGCCTGGCCTACATTTCTGAGTCTGAGTTCATACTGTGACATAAAGACAATTTATATGCAGAGCGACCGCCTACAAACACTCATGCGTCTGTAAACAAGGGAAAAAAATGCTGTTACGCAAACACACCAAAAAAAGAGTTCATTATGCCATCATTCTGGTTGGTTTTGGTACTTCAAAAAAATTTGGTTGCACTGCTACAACGCAATGGAGGCTCTTTAGTGATCACATGAGGTTGATGAATATTGAGCAGGTCAATGCTCAGTTAGCACAGTAACATCTGTCCTCCAGTCATTAAAATGTGTTGTTTCCATCCCACCACATGGTGCAGGGCACTTAATGGATGATGGTGAGCAGCAACCATCATATATATTTAATCAGCTAATTGGTCAGAAACTCTATGGATTAGAAATGCACATGTTTAATTCATTCCACATGCATGATATATAACCATTTTATGTTCAAGTGACGGCAGCTTCATTTATTCTGACCTTTCATTGACCAAATAAAAAAGTGCATATTATTACATTATAATATAATATTATTTAAATAATATATCAAGCGTTCAAAAGTTTGGGGTCAGTAAGGTTTTTTTTTTGGAAAGAGATTAGTCGTCTCATTCATAAATGACACATTCAAATGACCAAAAGTGACAGTAAAGACGTATATAATGTTACAAAAGATTTCTTCATTATTAATAATAAGAAATGTTTCTCAAAATCAGCATATTATACTGATTTCTTAAGAATCATGTGACACTGAAGTAATGATGCTGAAAAGTCAACTTTGCATCACAAGAATAAATATCATTTTAATATATATTCAAATACAAAAAAAGTTATATGAAAGTGTAATAAAATATCACTATATTAAATGTATTTGTGTATATATATATATGTAGGCCTATATAAATCACATTAATTTAATAATTAACTAAGCTCTCTTTATATCCCCCCGCATTTTTCTAACATTGTGAAAAATACATTTAGCCACAGGATGTAATGTCCTTTTGACACACGGCAACTGTGTTCCAGAAATTGTCCGATTACACAATCGGAAAAGACTTACTGCAGGTCAGGTTAGAGCAATCAGCAATTTCACACCCTCTCAATTTCGAAATAAAAGAACAAACCCCAAGCTGTTCAATTCAGTTCCTCATTCTGATTTACTGAGTGTAACACGCTGTCCTATATCACAGCGCCACCCAAAGGACATGGGACGAATTATATATACACACACACACACACACACACACTATTCTGTCCCCTTACACTAACCCTACGCCTAAACCTACCCATCACACATAACTGTCTGCTTTTTTTTACATCACATTTAGAAGCTTGTTTCCCTCATGGGGACCTCAATTTAGGTCCCCACGGTGACACGTCCCCATGAGTCTGTGTGCATTCATGTTTGTATCCCCACCAGGATAGAAAACAAGCGCACACACAAAACACACACACACGCATGCACACACACATTATTATGAGATTGTTTTTCATCTGAATATGTAGACATCTGATATACTTGTCTTTAAGTCAAGTAATTAAACAAACCGTGTTAATTGTTACATATACTTTGTTGATTGTTTTTCTTTTTTGCTGAAAGAGTCTGTATTAATGAAGAGCCATATAGCATGTGTTGTGGGCTCATAACTAATTCTCAGGGGCTCTGCTGGTTTCCTGTGTGGGAAAGTGAAGCTCTTTAATGGGAGTCAGTAATCAACGCATTAGGGTAAATGCACACTCATCCAGAACAGAGTGGGAGCAATCAGACCACGTGATGCTGTCATTGGAAATTATCCAGAGACCCATTTATCATTAGAAACAGTACTATAGATTATGTAGTTTAGATGTTAGAGAAAGAAAAAAAATAATGTACCAAACAGACCTTATAATTTTAAGCACTTCAGACTTAAAGGGCACCTATTATGGAATTTTGAAATTTACCTTTCATTTAGTGTGTAACATAGATCTAAGTGAACAAAAACATCCTGCAAAGTTTGAAATATGAAAGTGCACCGTATATAAAGTTATTGTCTTTCAAAAGTGAGAGTCGACTCTGAGTCATTTTTATGAATCGTTAGAAGACCGAAGCTTTTTCTCTGACTAGATGACGTCAACTTGTCAAGTTATTTGAATACGATACGCCCCCTTATTGCGCTCCAAGGCCAGGGAAAATATCATGGCGACGAGACGCTGTGTTCTGAAGTGCGGCTCAAAAGCAAACTTTTTTCATCTGCCCAAGGAGGAGCATTTGAAGACTAAGTGGCTACAATTCACTATACCACAGAAGTATAGTCCGAGCCTTGTGCTTTGTTCTCGCCATTTTGAAGACGATTGCTTTTTAAATGCAATCAAACTTGGATTCGCGAGCTGGCTGATATTGAAGGAAGGTTCAGTTCTAAGTGTATTTGCATCAGCTTCCTCCTCCGTATCACAACCTGTAAGTGTTATTAATAATTTTTGCTTTTATATTTTATGTAGCATGCTTAATAATTATTTTGTTTGTTGTGTAAGCACCGTTTAGCTTCTAGGTCTTCAATGACAATTGTATTGAGATATGTGAAGTGTTTGTCGTTGTTTTCGGAGTTGTCTAAAGAATAGAGTAATAACTGTAACGTAACTGCATTTTTTTTTTTGTAAAAACGTTATGTTTATGCATCGGGCTAATGCTAACAAAGACTGATTGTGCTTTTACAATATGAACTCTGGGCTATGCTCGCTAACATAAAATTAAATTATTTATCTTATTTTTCGTTTTTTACTACAAACTATAAAGCAGTGGACTATAATCATTATTATAATACAATTTAATTGATAAAAGCATCATTGTACTCCGTGTTAAAAATAAGTATTATCTCTGTAAACACTGCTGGGTCATCTGACCAATCAACGCAGATTAGCGTCGCGCAAAGGAGGGGTTTGAAAAACGAGTCGTTAAACGAATCATTTGGGAGTCGGTGAGCAAATCAGGTAAAAATAAATGCATATTATACGAAAACAAAAGTGTTTTTTGTCATTGCATGCATGTAAAACTGTTGTTGGGGACTCCCTAAACAACATTAGGAACATTTTAAATGTCATAATAGGTGCCCTTTAAAAAAAGGTCCTATGGCGTGTGCACGAACTGTGATTGACAGTCAGATCTCACACAGCCCTGCGCTGATTGGACCAGTAGAACCGGGAGCGGTGGATTTTTGCAAAATAAATAACAGGCTCTAGGTAGAGGTAGAAGCGCAGGTTGTTTTTCTAAAACCGGCTGATTTATGTTGTTCTGTCGGAGGATAGTGTCGGTTTCAATGAATTATATGATAAAAAAAATCTTGCCGACTTCAGCTTTAATATATTTTAAAATGTACTCTAGTCTTCAGTGTCACATGATCCTTCAGAAATAATTGTAATATGCTGATTTGATGCTCAAGAAACATTGTTCTCAATGTTGATAACTGTTGTGCTGCTCATTATTCTTCCGAATACGTTTTTTTTTCTAGGGTTATTTTGATGAATAGAAAGTACCATTTTTTTGTAACAAATCTATTTAATATCACTAAATTTATTGAATGACTCCTTGCTGAAACTTTTGAACGGTAGTGTATATAAAGGCAATTTAATGATGTAGATATTACAAAATAATTCATTATTTTTTAAATTTCTTGTGATGCACCTCATTATAATTTGGACTTTTGATATAGGCTAATGATAAATGTGAGTGCACAATTTCTTTACACAGTGTTTTCTGGACATCAAACAATATAAAAAGGGAAAAATACCTTCTTTTTAAAAATAATTAAATAATGATAAACGAAAGTCAATTGAGGATTGTGATGCACTAACTCATATGTTTCGTAGAATATATGACTAGCATAATTAGGAGTGAGTAAACCGTTCTGTTAGAAATATAGTCTTGTTAGAAGAAGAAAAACAAAATACTGAAATGCCTTTAATGTTATTTCCTGTCAGTGTTCCTCTTACACGGCTCCATATTTTGCTTCATTACGCACAAATAGTGAGATTTCAAAGTCCTATCTGCTTTCGGTTTTCCATGAACCCAAAATTAACATTTTGAAATGAACAGTTTCCACTAATTAGGCTGCTCAAACACACACAGGAAGTTCGTTAACATTTCCTGCGGTGAGATCAAGCATGTGTCTATCTATTTAGCCAAGTAGCAGTATTTGACCCTCATTAACATTGGATGAAGAGTGCTCAACCAAATCCCCCGGGAAACGGCTTTTGAAGAGCCCTAACAAACTTGTCAAACATCTGCTGATTTGGAGAGCCGGAGAATCTGCTGCGTTCGTCTGGATCCAGATTAAGAAACGCCCCCGTAAGTTTGACACACCAGGGTTCACTGTACTCTTACTTCCTGGCAAGCAATTTGTCTTCTGTCAGAGTAAGTGATTTAAATGGGTTTCTCCACTTACACGGACAACAACCCACAGGATGGGTTGTAGATCACTATCAGGAAGATGTGCTTCAATCCTGTGTCCTGCACATCTTGCACAGTCCTGTGGCAATAATGAACACTTTTCCTGGATTTTTTTTTTTTTTTTTTTTGGGAAAGGTATCAAAATAAGAAAAGTCACATTGTTTTCTTTGCTTATCGCAGTTTTACAAGAAACAAAAACCAAACTAAAGTTCACGTGTTTTTATTGTTTCACTTCGTGAAATCAGAGCCTGAACTTAAAACTGTTTTAGTGAGGGACTGTGTTAATAAAAGATGTATTAAGTTACAATAAAGCTTACCGTAGAATACAATTAACGTAAAAAATTAAATCTGCACATCTTTAAAATCAGATTTGCAATAACATTTGTGAGATACGACTGTTTTCAGATAAAAATGTATTTGTGCTTCTAAATTTTTTTTTTTTATTAAAACAAGAAAATAACACTTAATTTATTTAGTATATTATAATAACAACTTGTGTCCTGTTTCCAATATCTAAACATCCTTAAAATCAGATACCTTCATTCAAAGTAAAATTTAAATAAAGTTTTTTCACTTACCATATTTTTTAGTTTTAGGCTTTTTGTTTGTTTTATTCAAAAGCATGAACTTTTTATAACAAAAAATCTGTAATTCTGTCAGTCTGTGCATTAGTGGTAGATACAATATGCTGCCTTATTTTTTTTAATACAATCAACTTGGATGTTTAAGTCATTTAAACTTAAATGGCATTAAACTGACTTTAAATAAATGAGTTGAATCTTGTATAACTTATAAATACATTTTGTTTTACAGTGTAGAGACACTTTTTGCAGGTTACAGACTCTTCTGCAGACTCACAATTGGTTGATTGGTTGCATTGCAAAAATATGCAATATTGTGTCTAAAATAAACACTAACTTGTTCAGAACAGCCACACTCTTGCTCATACTGCTTAATGACTTTACGGATTAATCCATGTCCGGTAACTGTTACAAGAAGAGTCAGTGGTGGTGTATTAGTGTCCTTATATTATCCTAATGTCATTCTTCCAGCGTTCTGATGGGCTTGACTTTGGACCTCACACAAATCCCATCTGCACTGCAGATCAATCATTCATCCATCCCATTAGCCTCCCATAATGCCTCTCATCCACTTTTAGCTGTTTATTGGAGGGAACGATTGATTTCATGTTTTTAGAGGTATAGGTTAGTGCCGCCTAGGTTTATTCATTGATTTCTGTTTAGAAAATCAATGTGAAAATTTAGAAAAGCAACAAAGCTGCATATTTTTTTATCTTTCAGGTCTGGCTTGAATGAGGTCAGTATCTCAAGATTGTATTTATTTAAATTGTGACATGAGATCAATGAACCAAAGCAACCCAAGACAGAATATTATGTCAAGAAGTTAACAAGGTCAAAGTCAACACAGCTATTTCCCTTTTGGCATGACTGTAAAGGTCAATATTGATGGATCCGCAAGCATTCAAAGCACTTGCATAATTCGTGGCATACAACTAAAAAAGTTAAATATATAAGCCTACAGTAAATAATAATAATTTTAAAAATAGTGCAGGAATAAGGAATAGGCATTTTGGCCTAAATAGCATGCCATTCTTTTTTTCTGTTAGCTTGTAACATAGCCTAGCCTAGCCTACTAACGTTATACCCGCGAACTTACATCCATACATTTTCAGGACTCGGAATTACATTTTCGTATGAAATAAAATAAAAAATGGTTAGATATGAACTCAAAATTGCACAAAAAACAAAAACCCTCAGAATTGTGAGATAAGAAGTCGCAATATTGTCGACCTGCGTTGTGTGGAAACGGAACCGTATCGGATCGCTAACGTTATGTCTGTGACGCTACAGTGCGAGAAAGCACTTTAAACCGCTCATACTCGTGTATTGTGGTTTGGGAAACTCACATAGATGGATGAAGATATGAGCTGTGTGAAGGTTTTAGGACTTCCCTCAGATTTGTGGTCTGCTCAGTCAGACTGTGTCGGTTCAAGTTGACGGATGATGAACTCGCGTCTCCATTGGACGCTGTAAGTTAGTTAAACTGTGAAACGATCCATTAAGTTAATTTGGATTCTGTCGTACCTTTTATTTACTTCACTCTTTATCACAATACTCAGAAAAGGGCATTCAAAACGTCACTAAAGTCGTGTGTCCCCCGTATTTTCTGTCAGCTCAGCGGTTTATAATTAGAAGAACTGACGACGCCCGAATCGCAAATGAATCATTTTACCGATTCTTTTCAATTAATCGGTCTGAATCGGTTCAGTCTGAATGACTCGAACAGCGCACTGAATCGTCTGGAGCGGTTTCTTACTTAGTTTAGATGATCCATGGAAAACTAAATAGCAATTCAAATGCGGTGAAGTGTGTATCTACAACGCATTGAAATCCAATTTCCAAAATCATATATTAATATTATTTGACATTGGAATGTTAAAAGCTTAAAAATAAATAAGTGGAAATAAACAAAAATATACCAAAAAACTCCTAAAAGCCAAAGAACACAGCATTGGATTAAAAACATACCATGCTGTTTCTCTAAAACGATGAACTAATCCTAAACCTGTTACTGAAGTGTATATATATATATATATATATATATATATATATATATATATATATATATATATATATATATATATATATATATATATATATTGTTTAAATAAATAGTTTAAAAATCAGTGTGACTCATAAAAAATACATCTGCTACTAAACAATCAACCAATCTTTATTCAAATACAAAATTACAAAGGTAGATTTTTCCCCCCAAACAGGACTGAGGAAATAACAGCATGAGAAAACAGTGTCTAAGGCTGAATCTCATATCCAAGTGGATCCAGGCCTTTATCCAGCAGGAGTAGAGAGGATTCCCTCATCTTCTGGAGGAACTTCTGTAGCTCCTCTTTAGAGAAAACCTGACAGAGACCGTTCATATCATCAGATAAACAGTTTCAATACAAAACAACACTATTTACTTTCACTACTTATAGTAATTTAAAAGACATTAAATCAATATTATCATATTGTCAAACCATTTTCATGTCTACATCCACAATCATTCTGTAAAAGGTTTTGATTCCACACCTCATATAGTCTGTGTTGGTCAGATGCGATGATGTCAGCCAGACGCAGACTCTCCTGGTGGCGTTCAGTGCGTTGCAGTACGGTTAACAGGAGGAACGACATCATGGGCAGACACAAACGCCGCAACAGAGCCATTTGATGAGTTCGCTCAGAGTCTTCCTCTGCTTCCTGCAAAAACACACATTCAGTAAATCCTGAACATCCTACAATCCAAAAATGAATTTGTTCAATTTACAATTATTATAAAATGTGTTTATATACGGTTATAAATGACCTCTGACCAGACAGTTGTAATGTTCATCAAACCTGTAAATTAATAGAGAACCTCCTCACCTCTCTGACATCCACCATCCATCCTCCATCTACAAACAGCAGAACATTATAGATCCTCTCCTTCACATCCTCCGTCAGCGCTCCCAGACGCCCCTGCCAGTTCTCATACTCCATCTGGAGGAAGTGAAAAGAAAAAAAACCCATTAAAGATCAAAGTTAGAAGTGTTCACCACGGAATAGCAGTCAGCACGGAGTGTGTATGTCCTGTCCTGACCTTATACTCGGTTTCTTTCATCTCATGGGCCACCTTCTCTGTAAACTTTGCTTGAGCAGGTGCTGTGGGTTTCACCGGAGGGCAGTTCATGTGCTTGAACCACTCATTAAATGCATCATGTGCTTCCTGTGGGGGTGGGAATAATTAAGATTTCTTTTTAATCTTTTTGATGTGCCCTATGCTCACCAAAGCTGCATTTATTTGATCAAAAATACAGTAAAAACAGTAATATTGCGAAATATTATTACTAATTAAAAGAACTGTTTTCTATTTTAACATTTTAAATGTTATTTATTCCTGTGATGACAAAGCTTAATTTTCAGCAGCCATTATTCCAGTCTTCAGTGTCATCATAAAATATTTCTTTCAAAAATATAAAAAAAATCATATCTCTTCCAAACTTTTAAACTGTATTTTATGTTCATTACAGGGACTAACAAATCAGTGTTGCACAAAGATGCTGCTTCTCACCAGATAGGCACGGATGCACAGATGCTCTCGAATAGCGTTCTCCTCCTCAGCAGGAAGGGGCGTGTCCATGCCCTGCTCCTCCCACTGCCGGTAGATCTCCCGCATGGAATCTTCCGGCACTTTGGCAAAGACCATCTTAGCTGCATCGTGCTTCTTGGAAGCTACCACATTACATGTGAATAAATGAAAGACAATGCTGTGAATCAAACTTAACAGACCAAAACTAAGCTATAAACCCATTTAAATTATAGTGGTATAAACAAATGTATTTTCTGGAAAATAAGTCACACCTGAATATAAGTTAGGGTCAAAAATGTATTGAGGAAAAAAAAATATGCACAGATAAGTTGCATCATTGTAATTAAACTATTGCCGTACATTCAGAAATGTTGTAAAATAACAGTAAATAAAACTATACATTTACGAACACGTATTTTAGTTTCCTCAACTCCACAACAAATATGTAATGGTATTAAGAACAGAAAAATTATATAAATATAAAATAAACATAAATATTAGTGTCTTTCATTCTAAACAAACCATATTATAAACGAAAATCAATTCTAAAATCAAAATGACAGAATATAAAATGATCAATTACAACTCAATACAACAATTTAGCAGTAAAAGCCTCACCTAAGAACTTCCTCATGATGGCATTGCTCTGTTTAAGGGCTTCAGCTCTCTGGGCGGGATCAAACACCAGCCAGTCAATGACATCAATCTTCTGCCGATCCTCCTGTGGGAACGGATGAAGAGTTTGAGTTTATTCTGTTGGTAATTGGATATAGTTTTATCATTTAAAACAGTTAACGGTTCATTTGTACCACTGTAGTTGCCGTATCCAGGGCAGGGGTCAAGTCATGGTGGGCAAACTCATCTGTGTCTCTCTCTCTGATGGTCTCTACTACTGTTTTTGTGATCGATGGCACGTCCAAACCTAAACACCACAAGGCATAAACATAATTTGTAATAAGCATGTAATGTACAGTGAAGGCCCTGATATACGCCATGCGAAATCAAAGAACGAACTGGTGTGATGTCATTTCGAACAAAATCAGGCCAAAACGAAGTTCATTTACAGATCATTTCGGGAGTTCGAAACAGCTTGTCAAAGTTTCCGGAAAAGTTCGCTCCGGCTGGCAAACACCTCTGAACTACCATTTATTCGTGGTGATGATGTCATAGGTAGGTGTGGCTCTGAGACGCCGACTTCTTTGACGTGGAAAATTTCCGTCGAGGTCAGATGTCCGCGAGTGAAAAACACTGGAGAGCTGCTTTATAGTAGAAAATGAAGTGTAATTCTAATTAAAAGCAACACTGATGCTGTTTTTCATGTTTAATACTGTGAAGCTGTTTGGTTTAAAGCGATATATTGTATAAAGTGCTATATACATAAATGTGACGTGACTTTACTTGACTGGAGTGCCGAATTGCAGAGTTAGTGCAAACATCCACATCGCAATGATCAGATGTTTTCTTAACTGCCGCTCTCTCACTGCTGTCATTTTTGTGTGTTTATTTTGTTATCGAGAGGAAAGTGCGCAGCACGTTTGCTAACAGTATATCGCTGTAAACTTTATTTTTACCCCTAAACGTAGAACGAAAAAGAACTTGTGATTATATCAGGGCCTTAAGTCTGTCATTATCGCAAAAAAACCTGATTCACCGTGATGCAAGACCAGTGCTCGAAGTGGGGCGGTACTCACCGGCACTTCTACATTTTACTCTTAAGCGTACCTGCACTTTTTCTTGCGTACCGCTACTTCTCGCATGTAGCCGGTACTCTACTACTGACAGAAAATGCGGTACGGCCGTTTCACACCGCAAGCATGAGCAGCGCATATTTTTTCCGGGCTGCATGTTAATCAATGAGTGCATTCACACACCGAGCAGTGTCTATTTTTGCTGCGCTGCTCACGCTCAATTAAAGTGAAAGCACAAAAAGAGCCCAAAATGCACAGAATTTGCATGTCTAGTGAGTTTTAACAAGAACTGGAGTAGGCTACGCCAGAAAAGAAAATGAAGACTCAAAAATATTTATAGAAAATGTACCCATTTAACCATGTTTTTATTTTTCAGTCTGGGTGAAAGTAGTGTTTTATAATTTTTTTTTTTTAAAAACGAGTACTCAGAATACGAACACACACACGACTTGTTTAAATACATTTATGTTGTTAATAAATAACAATAATAGTTGTTGTACCAGCAATATCTGCAAGTTTTGTTGTTCACTGTAGAAATCACAAATGTCATGATTTGCCAATGCATGAGTACCAGCACCTTTTCCCCCCACTTCAAGCACTGTGCAAGACTCTTTGACCTCACCTGCTTGAGTTGCCAGGTCCAGACAGTGTTTGCGCTGCTCAGTCTCTGTGACTTCCTCCAGGAACTGAGCGTATTGTGACACCGCCGAGTCAGAAGGAAGGTTACTGACATAGAACGCAATGAGATCCACCTGCTTCTCCTTCACTAACAGAGCGATGTAGGCCTTCAGGATATCTACACACACCTCCTCCTGACAAAGACAGATGAGTTTGAATCAAACATTTGAAAAGGTTTCTCTTTACAAAACATTTGCTAAGCACATGAAGAGCAATACAATCTAAAACTATACAGGTATGTGTACTTACCTTAAGCTGCATGCCCAAACTACGATAAAACAGGACTAAATGTGACATGAAGCGCAAGAGATGAGCTGGCAAAGATGTACTTCTTCCCAACCAATCACTGAACTCCTCCAGAAGACCTTTCAACAAAAGTTCAGTAAATTCTTTAGTTTTCCTTTGAAAAAGAACAACTAAGATCGCTCAAAACATCTGTTCTCAAAGCATACCATCAAGATCTCCAAGAATGACAAACTTCTGAATCACATGGTAATGCTCCTTGGTTGCATCCAGAACCCTCTGTCAATACAAAACATTTGTCCAAGATCAGAAACGAAACATTTCAATCTGCTTAGTCTGTTACAGATGAAACCTCATTCATTCATTCATCCTCACTTTGGATTCTGTTGCTTGCAGCTCTTCAAAGACTTTCTCCAAAGTCCAACTGAAAAAAGCCACATGATAGAATCAATCAATTCAAGACATGAATATGATGTACATTAGAACGTGTTTAAAGTCGTACTTGGTCTCCAGGAACTCTCTGGGCAGCTCTTCCAGCTCCTCGCTGCCCAGACCAGAAGAACAGATCTCCTGCTCTACCAGAGTGTCCACCATCACTCGGAAATACGCCCAGACCGTGTCCTCCCACGACTCGCACGCAGGCAACAGCTGCAGGACACATTCAAATAATGACTAAAACCAAGAGGAAAGAAAGAGTGCAAAAATGGATGAACGACTATTTACCTGTTTGAGGTTTCCACTCAGAGCAGCATAGATGGCTCGTTCATATCTGTTGAACTGCTCCTGAAAAGGCGAAACAAAGAAGAATCTAAATCAGAACGACAAACTAAATTATTGAGACATTCACAGAAGCTGTCTATTCAATTTACAGACGTTTCACCAAATTAACATTTTAAATGTGAGACTTTTATCCAGACAAAGCAAAGGTTTTCAAACTTTTTAATGCCCCAAATTATGATGTTTCCCTCATGAAGCAGCTCCTGTATATATTTTCATATATACAAATATATGTATACTGTGTGAGAATAATTAAAAGAATAATAAAAAATGTAAGAAATTAAAAATAATTTTGTCATTTCAATTAAATTCAAATATATTTGTACAGCCCTTTTCACAATACATATGGTTTCAAAACAGTGTTTAAAATATTTCATATGCCATATTTAGTAGTTTTTGTCCCTGATCTCAAACTTCCTACTGACCCTCTAGCACCCCCGATGTAATTTCCTCACCTCCTCTGCCATTCTCCAACAGCAAACCTTCCACACACTCCGATGAGGATTCCCCTCCACTGGCCGAAGCTCTCCACCTCCTGAACACACACAAATCAACAGGGTTCACTCCACCTGACCAATGAAATTATGAAAAAATAATGAATCATTCTACAGTTATAACAATATTTAAAACCATTAAAATAAATTCTTTCATGATTTCCTTTCGTGACGATCGGGTGTGAATCTCTAAATCAGAGAAAATCATAGGTCCGAGTGGGTGGGTGAATGATTTATATTAACAGCGAATTCGCTTGATGTTAAAACTGATCTGCGTTTCTCTAATTGACAGCTGGTTCTGTAGCCAGTCATGACTCACGTGAGACACCTACTGGTTCATTCATGCGCAATCATTCTCCTAAACATTGCTTTTTAATTTACTTTATTTACATATGTGACCTTTAAGGAATCCAAAAGTAATCAGATTACATTACTTTTATACTTTGGTGCTTGGATTACGTTACTGAATACTTTTTATGAAGTATAGATTTTTAAAGAAACCCTCCCTCTCAACATTCAAATTTTTCAGGTTCCAGTATAAATCTCTTCATTTGTGTTTTGAAGTTTAATGAAAGTCTCATAGGTTTGGAATGACGTATGAAGGGGAGTAAATGATGACAGATTTTTTTTTTTTTTGATTAACTATCCCTTTAAGTCCTACTAAACATAAAAGGGTAATATGTAGTTAAATGTTGGTAAGTAGGTGTGTTGACCTCCGTTGATGTTGGGGTCATGGTACAGTTTCCAGCCTTCCAGAGTGGCAGCACGCCAGGCCTGACCACAGCGCTTACACAGCCTCTGAGCCTACACACACACACACACACACACACACACACACACACACACAAAGATATACAGTGTCAGATCAGAATGTCCAGGCTTGTCTGCAGTCACAACAGAATCTTAAATGTCAGATTCTCTCAAAGCTCTTAAAAAATGTATAAGTTTCTTAATATATGTCATGTCAAATATTTCAGGGTGACTCATGATAAGATCCTCCTTTGCTCTGCGGCCGATATGACACTTTTCTTTGCTTATTCACCTGTTATGCACCACTGAAATGAATCCCTCACCTAACACTGAATGCATTGGACATTGAGGTGATTGAGGTTTGCTTTCAGCTGTGGCAATATTTTAATTTCTTAATGCTATTTTTTTTTCTAAAAAAAACCCATAGGTAGTTTGATTACACTTTATTTGAATGTGTCCTTTGGTCCTACATATAGGACACAGGACAATTCACATATATAAAAATAAAGTGTTACCAAAAGTTTTTTTTCAGTTTTGAAACAAATGTACTGTTTGAGACCAAACCAAAATATTTAAAATGTGTCAAACTAAAAATTACAAAAACAACACAGAATCCGCATCAGACAACACACACACCTCATCAGTCATGCCAGCTCGTATGAGATTGAAGAGGTTTTTGAGCAGGCGAGAGTCGTCCTCTCGGTCCAGGTCGGCCAGTGGTCTCTTCTGTCTGATGGGAGCATCAGGATCCAGTTCTGTGACCAGCGGCCTGCTAAAACCACCGCTGGACTGATTCCTCCTCAGCTTCAGGGTATGGAGAGTGTTTTCCCTACACATAAACAATCCACCATAAGTGATTTACCGGATTCAATTTTATTCTGAAATCTGAGATATTCAAAAAGTGTTAATATTACTTACCAGTACACAGATTTAGCATAGTATTCAATGTTATCAGAGAAGTCTCCTATCTCATCTTTGGCTATACTCTCCAACCAATCCACCACAAGCTAAATAAACACACACACCAGATATTGAGGCGTTTTTTCCACACAGAAACCCTCAGAATGGGTGTAAATGGATGCATGTGTACCTGGCTCTGTCGCACCATACTGTCCTTTTGGAAGAACTGCTCCATTACCGCCTTCTCACTCTCATTGGGCATCTCCAGAGAAAATACAACCACAAGTTCACATGCAGTGGCCCCCAAAAATATTGATGCTTAAGTCACAATTAATGTGTGAATATCACTGCATTGGATACAAAATATCACACCAAGTGGCATCAAAAAAAAAAAAAAAAAGTTTATCAGCATGTTTTGTTTTCAATTTTGGACAGTATATAATTGGTTAATCATTTAAAACCTAGCAAGCAACATTTTGTGATAAAATGTGCTTGTGCCATCATGAGGTTTAATATTTTGTAATATAATGCAATGACATTCATTTTTAAGTGTGGCTCCAAACACCTTTTGGCACCACTGTACATACAGTAGACACACAAGCACTTACAGTTATATCCATCATCATGTCTTCTTCTAAAACTGTCTGGACTCGGTCTCTGTGTTTAAGAGAGTTATAACAATATGTAAGCAAACAAGTAAAACTTTTATTCACATATACATTCGTTCATAAGTTTCTGGGTTGGTTAGATTTAAAAAAATGTGTTCTTAAAAAAAGACTAATGTTCACAAAGGTGGCATTTATTTGATCAAAAATACAGTAAATTACATTTTTAAATAATTGTTTTCTATTTGAATATGATTTAAAGTGTAATTTATTCCTGCAATGGCAAAACTGACTTTTCAGCATAATTACTCCAGTCTTAAGTGTCACATGATCCTTCAGAAATCATTTTAATATGCTGATTAGCTGCTCAAAAAACATTTCTGATTATTATTATCAATGTTGAAAACAGAAGGTTCAAAAGAACAGCATTTATTTTAAATTACGTTGTTTTGTCACATTATTAATGTGTTTACTGTTGCTTTTGATCAATTTAATGAACCCTTGCTGAATAAAAATATACAATTCTTTAAAAAACTAAATCTTACTCACGTCAACGGTAGTGTAAGTCATGTTTGAGTGTGTTGTACCTGTATAAGGAGGTGATGAGTCTCCAGGTTACCATCTCTTGCTGCAGCAACCAGGTAATGCTGACCGTCTTGGAGGATTTCTGCTGACCAGGGGCCGAACGGAGAACCAATTTCTGCAACATACTGACCTACAATACAGGTGAAGTCTCAGTAAGGAGTTTTGTTTTTACCTTGCCATGCCAACATTTAATCAATTATAGTTTGTTCCTGATTATTGAAAATATGGATAATTAAAAAAATCCCCTGTCTATGCACTTCTAGTTTTGTACCTTGTCCTGACAGAGAGTCTCATACTCCTCTAACAGATCAAACACGGCTGTGGACGCATGACGCAAATACGACTGCAGAAATTCAGGTAACAAACTGAGAGACGCTGGGAGAAAAAAAAGGGAGGGAGAGAGAGCTGTAATTCAACTTATTTAAATAAATTGATCATTGAATTTGTGATGATTTTTATGAATATTTACCAGCCTCTCCGGGATCATCTTCCTTCAGCATGAGAGCGCTCATGTTGACATCATCAGTGAAGCTGGTGTCCACCATCCCAGACAGAGGAGACGGGTAAAGACTGTTCGTCCAATCACTGTCATCCAAGTTCTGAAGTGTCAACAAACAAAAACCAGGCAAATGAGTCACCACTGAAATCGTACAAGCAAAATATATGAGGTAATGATGAATAAAGGCTGTTGAATTGTGGTCACACTCACCATGCTCAGACTGCCTTTGGTACGGGGTGTGTTTAAGTAGCGAGGAGTTCTGCCTCCTGTCCCGAGGATGGCTGACACATCTGGGTTCCTGAGGGCACTTCTTGGGGTGTCTGCAAATGATATAAAAAAACATCTGCGTATCAATACAGATCACACTTCACAAACATAACACTTGGAAGAGAACAGTAAACAGATACAGCGAGATGAAAGCTCACAACTCTTTTACTGTGGTGCTGTACAGTGTAAACTGGGCTTGCTCACATGTCTGTTTATGGAGAGATCCAGGTGTTTGGCGCAGTAGGGGTCTAGCAGGGGTAGTGCTGGTGCCAGGAGTTTCATCCTGTGCCAGTGGGACTAAACACACCATCAAGGAAAAACAACAACCTTCCTACAAGTTTAGAACATATTTCCAGAGCATATAAGTGGGCAATCGTGGCCTAATGTTAGAGAGTCAGACTTGTAACCCAAAGGTTGTGGGTGCGATTTTCAATACCATCAGGAAATGACTGAGGTGCCCTCGAGCAAGGATCCTAAGTAACCACTGATCGCCGCAGTGAATGGCTGCTCACTGCTGTGTGTGTGTGTGTGTGTTCACTACTCACTGCTCCTAATGTGTGTGCACTAACTTGGATGGGTTAAATGCAAATACTGATTATGGATTACACATCACTTATAAAGGAGATGTGGATAGTGCTTAACATTATGTCTATTCGTTAAATATCTGACCATTGTACTTAAAACCATCATATGAGAACAAAAACCTGAACTAGGCTGAGCTGGATGAAGACACCATTAAGTCTTCCATACAGCTCCTAAATTAAGAATTTAGCAACATTAGCAATGCTATTTCCATTTTTATTGCTGTGAAGCTGCTTTGAAACAAGTTGTATAAGTAGCGTTGAATTAAATGACTATTGTATAAAGCAATATATTAATAAATTAATTATGGTATTTGATTTTGGTAAGGATACATGCAACTTTTTTGTGTGAACTCTTTCGGCGTGCAGCCCGGGTCACCTCAGTGTCCCGAACCGCTGGACTCAACCAGGTCTGATTCCTGCACAGGATAGAGATAGAGACACCATAATTACATGTAAAAGATTATAACATGTTACTATGCATAGAGTTATTATTGTGTTGCATTACAGTATGTCTCATACACAAATACAGTTGAACACAGATTTGTTAACTCATCATACAAAACAGATCTAAAATTACTTCACCAAACATAAAAAACTCAAACTTTAAGTAAAAACATAAACAAATAGCGAATACAGCTAACAATTTTTTATGAAAGTGTCAAAACAAAAACTAACTATTATTATTTTGCCTAATGTAAAACTGTGTGATCCGACAGGCTTTATTTACATAAAAACAACATTACATAGGTTTACTTGTAAAAAAAACACAACACATAATAGATAATATAAAATATACTATGTTCTTTCATGTGTGTTATGAGTGTTTATATTCACAGAGACAGACATGTGGAGTCGTTCTCATAACAATAATTAAAATTGGGGCAACACACAAACCAGACATAATAGCCAAAATAATCAGATAGCATTTATACACTGATAATGTCATAGTAAAAAGTAATATTTACCACTCCATAATGTCGTAAGCTCACGATTGCTAGCCAATGATGCTAGCGCACTCAGTTTTGCGCCTTCACTTCTGAGGTTCGTTCTTCTTCTGAGAAGCGCGTGTTATTGCGCTCATCACACTGCCGCCTACTGGAGCGGGTGAATGAGTATTACACATCACCGCCTATCAGGTACTGACACCTACTGGCCTCAGAAGGAGTTACATGCATAGCAATGTGTCTTTCTATTTGTTCAATTAAGTCACGTAATCTTTTGAAATGTATAGCCTATTGCAACATTTAATCTTGTCCTGATTATATTGCATTAAGATTGGTCTCTCTTTTCAAAAATAGTTTCACCCTAATCCAATCCAATATGTATCCATTACATTAGTGGCACATGACATGTGTATGATGGGATTATTTTTTAATTTATAAAATAAATTGAAATGTCACGTCTCATAAGTGGTATTCGGTGGCTATTTAACGGATTCTCCGTACAAATGTCACGTAGTTATTAATGCTTCTATTAATGTCAAGTAATTATTTCTCGAATTAGTAGGCCTATAGCCTACATAAGGATGATCGGGGCTATTTGTCACACCAATTCATAATTCAGTTTTAAGGTCAATATCTATATAGACACATATCTTAAATGTTAGGCAACAAAACAACTGAACATCACCGTTATATTCAACTGACCCAATAACGGAGCCTGTTGTTGTCACAACGAAAGCTGCCAAAAAGCTTTTCAGCTACATTTAACTAGCAAAAAAAAATGTAAACAAACTCTAAAAGACAATGGCAAACCAATCATCTGTTTAAATCTATGGTTTGCTAGAAGCTAACAGTTTTTCTTCCTTGGCAAGACCAAAGAATGTCAAGGTTGCAAGAGGATTTTCTGTAGAAGAATGCAAGGACTCTTCTGTGTGATCTAAAACTTGAAAAAGAAGCAGAGCATTCAACATGACAGGCCTACAACAAAAATATGTCTCAAACTGAAATTGTGAGTTTGCAAACACAGCTCAGTTCCACCAGAATGATGTTGTGAGATCTAAAGCAGTCTGTTTCACCATTTACTGATGTTTTAAGCAGACTATATACTATCAATCCAAAGTTTGGGCTCAGTAAGAATTGATTTAAATAAAATAATTTTATTCAGTTAGGATGCATTAAATTGATCAAAAGTGACCGTAAAACTTCTCACGTTTTTAACAAAAATATGAAGCAGCACAATGTTTTCAACATTAATAATATGAAATGTTTCTTGAGCACCAAATCAGCTGAAGGATAATGTGACCAAACTGTCGGGGCGGGGGTATCGCATTATAGGCTAAGTAACGCGACAGTAACTAATGTGACACATTATTTGTAAATTTACAACTAAATACTTTAGTTACTTTTTCAAAATTATTTTGTTTTCAAATATATTGACGGACAGCTCGGCCTGTCCCCATGTTGAGAGAAATCGGGAGTGCAGAGGTGTTGTGTACTGTGTGAACATGATGCTTATTGTAGTTTTAGACTAAATGTGAACATCTCACATGCACAAAAACATATTCAGTATTCCTCAACATGAAATAAGCAAAAATGACTTCAGACAAACATAACATTTGTTTCTTTTTTTATTGCTTAATAAAGGGCTGCATCCCAAACCGCATTCCTCCCTACTAGTAGGTGAAAAACAATATGTGACAAAAGAAGTATGTCCGAATTCACAGTACTCATAAAAGAATAGGCAACAAGTACCAGGATTATCTACTGGCGAGATTCTGAAGTGTGCATATAATGGTTACTTTACTATCCCATGAGGCCACAGGACAGGAGAGGATTTGTGATTGTGAATGGCAGTGAAGCGACGCAACGGATGCTGTAGGTCACATGATAATGACAACATACAGATTACATTCATACTACACACACATACTGCTTCTTTTTTAGCAGTCGTGAAGTAAATACTTATTCAAAATAAGTACCTACTCACGAGAGAAGAACACACACACACACACACACACACACACACACACACACACACACACACACACACACACACACACACACACACACACACACACACACACACACACACACACACACACACACACACACACACACACACACACACACACACACACACACACACACACACACACACACACACACACACACACACACTTTGGTGCAACTACAATATAAGAACTCTCCCGTAATGGTTTTTATACTGTACAAACTGTATATTCTATCCCCTTACACTGTCCCTATCCCTAAACCTACCCATCACAGGAAAAAATCTGCATTTTTACAATAAATGTATTTATTAAATGTACATATTTAAAAAATATGTTTTTTAAGCTATTTGAATTATGAAGACTCATGAAATGTCCTCATAAACCACGTTTAGGTTGTAATACCAGTGTAATACACATGTCATTATACAAATTTGTGTCCTCATAAATCACAAACACACACACACACACACACACACACACACACACACGCTCACACGCTCACACGCACACACGCTCACGCACACGCTCACGCACACGCACGCACACACGCTCACACACACACACACACACACACACACACACGCTCACGCACGCACACACACACACACACACACACACACACACACACACACACACACACACACACACACACACACACACACACACACACACACACACACACACACACACACACACACACACACACACACACACACACACACACACACACACACACACACACACACACACAGAACTGTATTTTATGATGATGTTTGGCAGCCTATAGGCATGCATGTGTAGGCCTACAGCATGTTCTTCAAGCTATAGATCTGCACCTGGTAATCTCACACTATAATTTTCACGCACAAATGACAAAGAACAAAGATACATATCATGTAGTGTTTAGCAAAGTGACCAAAGTTCAACTTTGTGGAGTTACACTTAGTCCTTTTTGTTTCTTTTAACAAACATGTAATTATGTCACCGATACCCAGCGTACACTTCAGTGTCTCCTTTCGCATAAAGACCGTTTAACCATTCCTGGTTACATAATCACAAGCTGTGCGGCAGGAAATCAGTGCAGACCGACAATTAAGTAAAACACTCACAAAACACTTGCATTTTACTTGAATACTTTACACCATGTCAAGGTTTTATTTGACAGTATTTCAGTAAATATCATACAGTAAACAAGAGCTCTGCAAAAGTAAGTATATATCCATTGAGTTGCATTTCATAAAAATAGTAGCTCACTTACAGTTTTTGTGACTAGGTCAGTACATAGTGTCATATTTATCATTTTTAGCTGTACAGGGTGAACCGCACTGTTTTTTTTAAGTTCTACACAGTGATACAGAGCCCCTTCAGGGCATTGCGTTGCCACCACCGCTCCACCGATAAATCATCTCGTTTTAAATCACATTATTTATCAGGTTGAATCATTTCAGTATAGTCTCTTCAGCATTTGGCAAACTCGAGCCAAATTAAATGGAAAGGCAGTGCCAATGCACTGACACTATTCTCTCTCTTTTTAAACAAACTTGCTACTCTACAAAATGAAAACCCTAAGGCCAGAAACAGTCGAAACAAGTGCATGAGTGCGGATGCTGCTAACTACGCAAGCTAATCACCCTTTTTCTTGTTGTTGTGTTCCAAAAATTGTTAGAATGCAATTCATAACATGACACGTGGTACTCTCAACGCGCTTTTATCATAAATTAGTGTCAGTTTTCTCTTTAAGGTCAACTTTTGAAGCTAAACTTTGAAGTGTGTGACGTGATTAGCTAGCTAACTGAATGAATGTGGAGTCATTCAATTTGCATGGGCAAAAAAGCTTCATAGTCTATTGCAATTAATGTCACTTTCAAAACAAGCAGCTAGTCAACATAGTGAATATTTCGCCAATATATTATTTGAATGTAGTCGCCCACTTGAGTACAGAGGTTTGTTAGCATTTGAATGCGAAGGATATATGCTTGTAAGGATGTAGCCAAACAGCTAACATTAGTTAGTTAGCATTTGCATACTTGAGTATGTTTCTGGCCTTAATGCCCTGTTCCTAATTCATTCAACTCTTATCTCCAACTCATTCTTATGCACACACAATCTTTGCTGGTACTCTATGGAAAATACATTTGCTTTGACAATGTCTGCCTGGGATTTCTAAGGTTGTATCACTCAGAAATGAATAGCCACGGAGGCACGCTCCCTTTTGGAGTGCTTCAATTAATTTATCTTTATCCGAGAAATATTAGCACTATCTTGTAATGAATAGATCATTGTCGGCTCTCCTTGTCATCTACAACAGTTGTCAAAGAGCATCAGTAGAACCCGTCATCGCTTTATTTCTGTGGGAGATGAATATAATAGAGACGATATTATGACAATGGATGGAAAGGATGAGGTCTTGTCTGGGGTCCGTTACACGGGAACTGGAGTTGACGTGTATAATTATTCAAATTAACTAAATGATTAAAGAAGAGAGTAATTGCAAATTTTGTTTTTGAAAGAATACACAAGAAATACACAACGAAGCACCATTTGGGGTCTTGATGTGTTTGTTCATTTTTTTAAGGTCATTTTTTGTCATAAAATCGGTTGAACAATGAAGACACTTCCTCAAAATCATGCAACCTTCAAGTAATGCTGAAATGGTGTATTATTAATGACAGTGACATTAATGGGAATGTAACTCACAAATATGTAAATTCTGAAAGAAAATTCAAATACACTGCAGGATAAGAATGTATACTGAGGCCCAGGTGTAACCTAAAGTTTGTTCAGTTACAATTCAACATTCCTGCTCATTACATGTTAAGCCCTGGTACAACGTTCCCCAATCCATTAAATTCTATGGAGCAAAGCATCAAGATAGAGTATTAAAGGATTAGTTCACCCAAAAATTAAAATGATCCCATCATTTACTCACCCTCAAGCCATAGGTGTATATGACTTTCTTTCAGCCAACCACAATCAGAGTTATATTAAAAATGTCTCTTCTAGGCTTTATAATGAAAGTGAATAGTAACTGAGATTTTGAAGCGATGTGTTTTTGTAGGAAAAATATCCATATTTATAACTTTATAAACTATAATCACTGGCTTCCGGTAACGGCCGTACGCGAGTCTAGTTCCGGCGGATGAGTGACCTCTGACCCGACGTATGAGGTAGGATGGGAGTAGCGTAAGCTTAGATGAGAGTAGACGCCTCTCGCGGTTCAAACAAACAGGGCTGGGGAACAAACTCAAGTGATTTCTCTTTAAAAATTCCTGACCGGTGTTTTGTTTTGCTCTATCTGCATTCACTTCGCTTCAGAAGGCCTTTATTAACCCCCTGGAGCCGTATGGATTACTTTTATGATGGATGGATGTGTTTTTTTGGGCTTCAAAAAATCAGGCACAACTCACTCCCATTATAAAGCTAGGAAGAGCCAGGATATTTTTTAATAAAACTCTGATTGTGTTTGGCTGAAAGAAGAAGTCATACACACCAAGGATGTCTGGAGGATGAGTAAATTATGAGATCATTTTCTTTTTTTTGGGTGAACCCTTTAAGTCCCTGGAGTGAATTACATTTTTTCTGAAAGCTATTCCAATAATATCGCTCCTCTCTTGTTATATTTTTGATGTGGACTTCCCTATTCTCATAGAATTAGAAGAATTATTAAGACTTTATGATTCTAGTTATCGTTCTTGATGCGTACAGGCCTTTATCCAGCATGCCGTGTTACATGCAGATGTATAACACTCAAAGTTCAAACTATTTCAACTTTGACCCCATTTGCTGTAAATTATTCAAAGTGCAGCCAAAGAAACCCTAAAGAAATTACAATGGCTGAGACCTTTTAATGGATTCATTGTGTTTTCAGTTAGCCTTCGCTTAACGAGATAACATCTTAGCTTACTAGCTAAGCTAGAAGAGACTGAGAGACTGTGTGAATATAGATACATGAAGTTACAGTTTCCCCAATACAGTGTTGAAGGTGGGCGATGACATTCGTAAAAAAAACAATGCATGACAGAATAGCACGTTACCTCTTTCATTTGCTTTCACTTTTTGCTATAAGCAAGGAAAAATCAACCTTTTGTGAAGAGTGCAAAGAGCATGATTTGTGAATCATGTGAAAGAGACTTACCATCACACAATATTTGATATAGGGAATATGTTAATAAGCAAATCTTTTTAGTAGGATTTTGGGAATTAATTTCCTCAGAAATATTCAATGAATATCATGGATGCACAGCATTTCCTGTTAACAGTACAGCATTCTCTCTCTCTATATATATATGTCTATTTAAAGACAAAGTGCTCAACAAACATTTGCACTCCTGTCAGAGATATCATTAATAAATATCTGCACTTCTCTTAGAAGACTCCCAACTCTATATCTATCTATGTACGAAAATAGTTTTCAATTTTATGATATATCTATCTATACTGTGGACATAAACCAGCCTCTCAGTTGATCTAGAGACCAATCAGCATTCAGAGATAGGGATGCAACGACATACTCATTCAGTTCAACAGAACAATAATCAAATAAATGTATAGCACCCTACGTTTTTTTTTGTCTTGATGTCGTTGCCTAGGATTTGGAGCTCAAATAAAGCATCAAGTGGTCGGCATAAGGCAGGAGTGTCCAATCCTGCTCTTGGAGGGCCAATGTGCTGAAGAGTTTATCTCGAAATCTGCCCCAAAACACTTACCTGGACATTTTTAGTAATTCTGAAGACCTCGATTAGCTGGTCAGGTGTGTTTAATTATGATTGGAGTTAAAATTGAGCAGGACAGTGGCCCTGCAGGATTGGACATCCCTGGCATAAGGCACTCTGCCCTAATCAAATCCTTTCTATATTTCATCGAAACCATCTTGGGCTCCTTCAAATTTCTTTGTTCATGTAGACAAGTAAAGGGAGAATAGACTGAACTAGTGATGACAGAGTCAAGAGAAGGTCAAAGCCCACTGGCTCCTTCAGAAATTAACAGAGCAGCTGAGCAATCAGTGGTCTCAAGGGGTGCTCACACTGATAGCAATTTTCAGCAACTGCAAGTCATTAATCATCAGTGAGGGTTGGCGATTTTAAGTGACCGTTGCCGTTGAGATCTTGAACTGGAGGTGGCGACTACCAATGTCAGTGTAGGTCATGTGATCGGTTTCCTTTTACAGTTCGATATTGAGTTGAGTAGGAACACCTACTAGCAACCACTTGAGTTTAAATCGCTGTCAGTGGGAACGCACCTTAGAGTGGAGTAGGAATGAATTCTAGATTACACTCTTCTAACTTACACCATGTATGATGTCAATACTCCAGTATGGGGTCACAATGGTGTATAAAGACCATATTTACAATATGTCTCACATATATGTAGTCATATAATATATCTATTTCTATATTCATTTTACCAACCCTATACAGACATCTGCAGGTCAGTCTTTAAGGCAGAGTTCCATAGTCGAGTGTCCGCTCATATAGAATCTTTTTAATCATATTCATTCTTCAAATACACAAAAACTGTATGTCAGGTAACTCCTTCAGTATTCTTCATTTTTTATGAAAGTGTATAAAAATTGCTGTAGCCACCAGTGGTGGTTTAGAGTCAGTAAGTGGTTTTCTATGCATGTACATCTCTGAGTCTTGAGTGCTTTTCCCCAACAGTTCAAACCAGTCCGGGTTTCTTTTAGCACGCTACATGCATCACTCATTCTACCGTGGTTCAATTTTTGGAGTGAATGCTTCCAGTTCTTAAGGTGGTGGGTGTCATATCTGTTAAAATAACTTAGAATAAAATATAAATAAAAAATGCTCTATCTAGAAATGCATGGAAAGGTCTTTAGTGAGGATTGTGGGAGGGTGGTACCTAGTCAATTTTAAAACAGATCTCTACTATGTAGAGCGAGCCTGTGAAAAGCAATCAAGCAGAGCCCAAGCCCAGCTAGTCCCAAAAAAGGCAGATCATGGCCCAGTGCTGGTCCAAGAGTTGGCTGAAAGAAGTCAAAGCCAAAGTAAGGTCTAAACTTGGGCCTGAGATTGGGGTGAGATGTTATCTGCTGATGGTGGAGGTGGCTGAGCGTAGGGTACTGGGAAGCTTGTCCGTACCAGGGATCTTCCAGGGCCCTGGGGATACCGTGGCCTTCCTGCCTGATGCACTGCTGCTGGTCTTGGAGTTGTGGCTGGGACGACTCTCTTGGCTCATTTGCCCTTTCTCTGGTTCCTTTGGTAGGGCTTTGAATGGCACCAGAGATCCTTGTTGGTTGTTGCTACCATCTAGGCATCCGTTTCCCCCATTCATATTGGTGTCAGTTGTTGGGGAAGTTTTGGGCGAGTCTCGCTTTCGAGATGGCGTGTTGCTCCGTTCCCTCTTGCGCTCCTTGGACTTCGCCCGGCTGCTTTTGTGGGATTTGGGCTCTCCCGCAAGTTCATCAAGATATTGTTGCTGAACCTTCCCTCCACTAGAGAGACGGTTGGTCCTGCTACTCTCCCTCTGCTTGGTCCCACCCCCAACTCCACCTGCCATGGCTGACCTCTTCCCCACACTGGCCTGCTCCAGAGCCCTACTCTCTGGGCCTCTAGGACCCTGGGAACAGTCTGGACCTGCTGCTTCCAAGGACAATGTATGAGGTGGGTCAGTGGGTGGGTTCACATGAGAAGAAGCTGATGGATTAGATAAGCTGTCGAGGGGTGGTGCTACTTCCGACAGACTTGGGGAGGCTGTAGTGTGAGCATCCCAGGGGGCGGGACTATCTGCTGGGGAAAAATGGCAACAGTTACATCCAAAGAAAGAAGCACAAACTGAAACACAGTCACACACCAGAATTAAAGCAAAGGCAAAGCTAACACTGGCAAAGAAACACTAACTAGTCAACATGAACCACACAAATCGCATGAACCCCCCCGCCAAAACAAGTTCAGGGCAAACCCCAATTTCATTTCGCAACTCAATCCCTCAGTCACCTGTCAAGAAAAGTTCAGACTTCTTGGATTCAGTTCACCGTTCAGAAATATCATGGATACGATTGTGACAAACAGTAATGATATCTACCAATGCTACAATGAGGTTAAGGTTAGGGTTTAGATTGGGGTTAGGGGATAGTATTTGTTTCAGTGTTATGTCGACACTGAGATTGTCATGACCAATAAAAGCATTAGAATCAGTAGTGCAGCAGGGTTTGCGCTGAACTGGTTTGGGAGGGGGGGGAAATAATCACACACACCACACTACCATAAAGTGCAATGGTATTACCATATTGCACATGGTACAATGAAAATGCTATGGATTTGGGACATATTGTGATAGTTCCACAAAGTATGTTTAAAGTGTATGTTGGAGTACCATATAAATACATTACCATGGTAAATATCAAAGTACTATGGCATTAACAATTGATAGCATGGAATGGAATAGCCACTTTTTGTAAAGTGCTACAGTTTGACACAGAGTATGTTTACATACCATACAAAACCAACCTCCATTACTGACAGGAAATTGGATAGTTTTCAGCCAGCTAACCAGTTTGTCTACAGGGTGTGAAATCAAGTTTTCCCATTGGCTTCTCTCGCTATCCGTCTCCCCACACATACAATACACTCACACACATCACTTCATACCCAGATGCTTATATTGGAGTGACTCCCACAATCCACAACCCAAACTGATAGAGGGGTCACCAACCTTAATATTCTCATATACATCCCTAATCCTACCTGTCACCACATGTATATTGCAGGATACACAGAGGACTGCTCAGGTTTCAACCAACCTACACAGCACATATGCACCCAGGTGGCCATTTTAACGTGTGCTAACAAACAAATTGGCTGGAAGATCATTTCAACTGAAGAAAACAAACATTTACAACAATATCTTATTATCAGCAAGATTCAAGCACAGGGAAATATAGCAAGAGTGAACAATTATGTATCATTGTATCTCTGTGCTAGCCTTTTCTTACTCCACTGGGGTACATTTTCTCTCATTTATATGGCCCAGGTGCAGCAGAAATCACTGGCCTATAGAGGGAAGAGATGAATCCAAGCTCATAAAGGGTTTTCACTGTGAAATAGAAGACAGGTATGGAATATAAAACCATAGAGGCTGACACAACCATCTCATGATGACTGTATTTCAGCTAGGCTTTTGTGGCGCCACAGAGATCGCAGTGGGATACTAAACGCATGAGAAGAGATGGCCGAGTGTAAGTGGAATTCAAAGGCAAGTGTGCAAAGGGTTGTTTCTGTGGCTGTTAGGAATTCATAGGCGTCAAGTTTTCATCACAATGGAAAGTCAGTTACACGATTGTTAAGAGTGTGTGTGCACGAGTTGGATCTGCCTCTCTTTCAATGCGTGAATTTCAATAGACATGTACCCTAGTGCTTTCATTGTATGACCCAAATGGAGAATGGTTAGATAATATTTTGAATATTGCTGCTGAACAGGGCTTAAAAAATAATGACAACAAAAAAACATTCTGTAACATTACCATTCATTATTATATATCATACTTTTTTAAACGTTTCTTTTTGCCTATACTTTACACAATAGCTTGAATATATTTTTCTACTATAAAGAGCTTGTGACTAAACCTTGTAACTCTAGTGGATCCTCAAACTGTCGGCAAAAACCTCCACCTGCTTCCATTCAGAATTAACTGCACACGTTTTGGAGACGACCTCTGTTTCTTTGCGGTTCAAGGCTATATAAAGAACTGGTTCTTTGAATAAGTAAGAATAAGATGTTTGTAAAGGCTAATGTTTTATGTATTTGAGGAGCGGAGAAGAGGGTCTTAGTCTGGTATTTGTTAGTCATAGCCAATACAGATACAATATCCTTTGTAACCTTTTAAAAATTGTGGTAAAAATATACGCAGGTAAGATTGGTGTTTATTACTATTTATAATTATATTGCAAAACAAAATATATAGTGCAAAACAAAATGATAAAATATTCCTCACTGTGTTGTTCATTTGCTAAAAACATGACTTGTTTTTTGCAGTTACTTAATATTACTCAATACTTAAATGTATAATTACTGTGTAACAAATTACCGTAATTACCATTTTATCTAGATTTTTTCCTGGCAACAATGGCCAATGGAAACAATGGTTTCTCTAATTGAAAATCATTACATGTTTAAGTCATTTCAAAGCAATACATACTGTAAATATCTACATAAGATGTACAACAAATTTGATTTTTTTTTCTTTATTTATCGCGCCTAAAAGCAGACTTTAGAAAAAACAAACTTTACTAAAAGTTCTCCAAACAATTTTTTACGCAAACCAACACATAATGTGTGTGATTCTCTACTGCCATGACAACCAGTATAGTCCTCCAATCAAAGTCTCTTTCTCACACCCCTTAGAGTCTGTGGTGAAAGCCAATAATGACGTTTTTTATGTTCATGTTATACATAGGTTTCTTGTATACAAACAATACCGGATGCGCGCGCATCCAAGAGGCAAGACCGCTATATGTTATGCCGAGTTCTGTAAAAGAACATTGTAATTAACGTAGATTTCGCATTGTTTGTAAATTCTTGTTGACTCAATAATAAACTGCAATTTCAGAGTTGAATCTGTTTGCTTGTGTTTCATTTGCATATTAATATAACATTATGTAAAAAGTTAGTTAGTTGACTATATGAAATTGTCCAACTAAGTTTGCGAATCATAAAAACATGACATACCCTATGCATTTACAGTAGGTTAGTTTACAGCACAACAGCTCCGCGTCATCTCTGCTTCTGCTAGATATAGCCGTAAAGACCGTTGCTTTCTGCCTCTTAGATGCGCGCGCATCTACGTGATGACGTTGCACAGAAACCCGTGTATAGGAGCTCTATGTATGCATTTAATATCTAAAGACTTTCATAATTTTAGGAATAGAGTTACAATCATTAACAAATTCAGATACAAAATTATATAAAAAAAATGTGTACACATATAAATTACAAATAAATAAAATAATAGATATATAAAGACGCATGCACGCACACACACACACACACACACAAATCACAAGAGTGAGTAGAACTAACCAATCCAAACCACAGCACTCCAAGAAAGAATGATGGACTGATGTGTTAGAACGCATGCACTCTATTACAAACCGTGTCTTTAGGATGGCCCATTAGGAAGAAATAGGGGGAGCCATGGTTGTCACTTTTCATGCACATGGAGAGACTGGAAGGTACCATTCCTATAAGAGGTGAAGTAACAACCTAGACCAATCATTAGGGTTAGAACAGCAGCCACAGGCTAAGACAGTATTAAGATCAGTGCTGAGATAGTATTCAGTGAGGAAACTTGAGAAAGGAAGTGAGAATTATTCACTAACAGCCAATAACATTGATGAAATAGAAGAAGCCTAGCTAAACCTGCATTAATACCAAGAGCATGCTGTCATAGTGTTGTGTTAGCAGGAAAATGGAAGGAGTTTAATGTATTACAAAAATCATTTTGGGGTTATTAAATATTAGTGTACAAGAGAATGATTTTTCTCCATCGCTTTGGCTCTTAAATGGGATAAACGATAAGTTCAGATCTCTAAACAAATCAGATTTGAATTTCTTATTGATTTTATTCCATTTGTACATGTTTTGGCACAGCACATTGAGCCATCACATGCAAAATGATCCATTCTCAGACATCATGTATATTCCATAAATATCTAGTACGTGTAACACATTGCTACAAAATAAATGTACTGTACACATACAAATGTGCATTCTTTTACATTATTAATTCTCCCAGTAAAATATTACTTACTGTTGAAATATGTATCTAAAAAAGACATTCGTGAGTTTGATATTCAGGATAACAAACATTTCCAGAGTTGACTGCCATGGGAAAACAAACAAACACATTATGATTTTTATTTAGATGTCATTGGCCAATTAATGACATAATAACAAGTTTTGAAGCATGAAATAAACGTTTTTGGTGGTGTTACTACATTTTGTAGAACAGTCCTGAAAATTGCACTAACAGTAGTTTAAAGAATGTTAAGACTGTTTAAAAAAAAAAAGAGAAGTCAAAGCGATTGAGGAAAACTGAAACTGATGAAAAGTATTCCTATTAAGAGCGAAATATTGATAATAATATATCATATGAAACCTGTCAACCAGACAAATTTCGCTCCTGGTGTGAATAAGGCAATGCATTATTTCACAACATGTGAAATGTATGCTAAATAAGTTACGCTATTCACATTCTATGCGTTACCCAATAAAATATTACCTCTTCCAAAGATGAGGTAATATTAGTCTTGTGCTGATGGTTACTCCATCTCTTTGAGGCCCTGTAACCCTAAGTGATCTAATACTGTTGGCAATTCTGATCAGTAAGGTGTGTGTTCAGACAGTTCGTGTAAACCTACCATACTCAGGGACCTGCCCTGTGCCCCTCTTGAGCAGCAGGCGAACTCTACGGCCACCCGATTTGATGAGCTCAATAGCTCGAGCGTGGGTCATATCCCTCGTGGTCTCCCCATTTATTTCAATAATCTGATCACCAACCTGCAAAAAAACAAAAAACAAAATATGGCTATTATCTTTATTTGGAAAAATCTAAAAATATTGAAATACCCCAGTTTGTGAAGATAGATGTGCAAATGTACACACAGAACAGCAGTAATTATTTTTCGACAGCTTTGAATCGCACCCTCTCTGGTTTTAATGATAATATGACTATCATTTATTAAGGATAATTATTCAGGATCAATATAGATCCATAACTCATGTCGGCTGTTTTGGTTAAGCTCTAATCAGCATTAGCAGTCATGAATGAGATAGAGTACCAATTAATTTCAGAATTAGCATCACTAAATGAATGAATCATGGGTACGAGGGTCCTACGAGGTACAGCGCTGATGCTCTTCATCAACTGTGAATAAGGTGTGTGATATTGAGGATAACAAAGGACTGGTTAATTGCCTTTCCTTGATATAAAGGAAGGCGGTATGATCGATACTATAATTAGTCGCCCACCAAGTGACTAGTCAATCAGTGGGGTCTAGATTTTTTTTGTATCATTTATGTTTTATCTTAATATTTTTAGCTGTGGTGCTGTCTCTAAATTCACGTTCATTAAAGCCGAGCCATCAAAGTGCCTTGTGTGACGAATCCACCGCCTTCAACAATACATTTCAAGACAATTACTGTCAGACTGTCATATCATCTGCTGTGAGCAATATTCCTGTTGTTATGCATATTATGCATCCATAAGGCTGAGGCTCAGTTTTTTTTTTTTTTTTGCCTGGGCAAAGATAGTTTTTTTTGTGATAAAAAGGTTATAGTTGTTAATATTTTTCAATGTTCACATGCAGGTGTCTTGGTCTGCCACCGTTCCATTTTTAAAAGGTTATATTAACAATAGTTAAAAAGAAAAAAAAGAAAAAAAAAGTAAAAATAGTTCAACTATTACATTCTGTTCTTTTCGGTTACGGATATATATATACTGTAAAATACTATATTTTTATTACATAATAATAATGTGTATTGTTTATATGTTACTGTAGTATGACATAATACAACTACATACAACTACACTGTAAATTTAAGGCAGCAACTTTCTTTTACAATCAACTTGGATGTTTACGTCACTTCAACTTAAATTACATTTAACTGACTTAAAAAATTTGTTGAATCTTGTATAACTTAAAAAAAGCAATGTAAGTTAAAGCAATGTAAAAAATATGTTGTCATAACTTATTGATCATATAATTTTTTACAGTTTACATAATACATACCAATGAATAAATATACAGAATTCAGTTCTGCATATTGGTTATTGGACAATAAAACATAAAAGTATCTAAAAGAAAAAAAGGCAATTAAGATTTTTTTTTCACATCCTTAACAAATACTATAACATTTTCCCTTAACAGACAAATAAATAATGTAGAAAAATTTGCATAATTATGAATATATTGGTGCCTCCATAACAGAAAAATGTGCCCACATATATGCTGATGCTAAGCATGTAGGTGCATTGAACTTGTCTAGTGTCTGTGAACTAATTGGCCAGGGGCTGAGGAAAATGAACGAGCCAATTATAGTAACAAATGGAGAATTCCTCTCAAATGGTCTGGATAATGTGGAAGTCTGAGCAGGTCGCTGCCAGCGACGGGCGGCAAGTTTTCTATGACTCATTAAGATCTTGTTTAAATTAGGGGCAGAGAGCAGTATGACCTCAACTCTCTCATTATTGACAAGGAGTCTCTCGTTTTTTTGTCCCTGCACTGTGTCTGGGTCAGGTTCCTCTGACCTCTGGGGTGGAGCGTGTTAGTAAAAGCATCACAGCTAGCAGCGTCAGCAGCTCGATCGTGTTTTCGGTTTATCAAGAGGGTGTGTGTGGAAATCTACAGCAGCAGCAGTGTCTGCTGGGGGCTATATGACTTCATGCTTAATGGACTTTTTAAATACCACAGGTCTGTTCCACCACAAGCTAATTATAGTTTCAAAAGGCATATTGTGCTTCGTTATATTCACACCCTGAAAGAAGACAGGATGATGTTTACAGTCAGAATTGAGGCTCTTGAATGGAAGTTCACAGTCAGGTAATGGACTAAATATGAAAAGGACGAAATGAGAGGTAGGAAAAAAAAAGTATTTTCTAAGGGGACTATTTAATTGACATTAGCTATGACAGCTTCATTACAGACATGAGCTTAACAGGGAACAGAACAACTGCAGAGACAGACAGACGGACAGACAGACAGACAGACAGACAGACAGACAGACATACAGACAGACAGACAGACAGACAGACAGAGGGACAGACATATGGATAGACAGGCGGACAGAATGACAGAAGGATAGAAAGATGGACAGACAGACAGACGGACAGACAGACAGACAGACAGACAGACGGACAGACAGACAGACAGACAGAAGGACGGACAGACAGACAGACAGACAGAAGGACGGACTGACAGACAGACAGACAGATGGACGGACAGACAGATGAGAGACAGACAAACAGACAGACAGACAGAGAGACAGACAGACAGACAGACAGACAGACGGACGGATGGACATACAGAGGAGAGACAGACAGAAGGATGGACAGACAGACAGACAGACAGACAGACAGACAGATGAGAGACAGACAGACAGACAGACAGACGGACGGATAGACAGACAGATAGACAGACAGACGGACGGACATACAGAGGAGAGACAGACAGACAGACAGACAGATGACAGACAGACTGACAGACAGACAGACAGATAGATAGATATGGACAGGAAGTGATTTCAGCTCACCCTCATCCTTCCATTGCGTATGGCTGGTCCATCTTCAGCCAATCGCAGAACGAACAAGTCCATCTTATACTCGCGACCTCCACGGATACTAAAGCCAAAACCTTTCATAGCCTTTTCCAACTCAACTGTAAAGAAATCAAAATCCTGCCAACACACACACACACATGAATTAAGGACTTTTTGGACACATTATGACCATGCATAATGCATACTTTATGGAAATGAGCTGTCAGTGCCACCTAATGCACTTTAACATAGTCATTTCATGATATTAATCTACTGATTAGTGATGAATTATGATGTCAGTGTGTATTTTTACTCCATTAGCACATGTAGCACAGTGTGTGAGTGTATAGAGAGTGTCAGCAGAGTTACCTGTGGCATCCTGTAGTCCGGTAAGGGAAAGGTGCGAGGGTCAGTGGACAGCTGTCTGTAGTCCAGCAGAGGCGGGTGTCTGTAATCCAGCGTTGGTGGCTGTCGGTAATCTGCCACAGGAGGGTGTCTGTAGTCCACCGGGGGTTGGCGGTAATCAGTGAACGGCTGCCGAATATCGGGCTTTACATCCTGTCTTGCTTTCACCTCTGACCTGTAGCTGAACAACCAATCAGAGCAGACCCAGTGAGCACTAATGCCGTCGAATCTTACGCACAGAGTTGGAATATGTGCAACTGCAAGTGACAATTGGACTACTTCTCTGGTGATTTTTATAACACTTTTTTGTTAAAAATGTGTCAATTCAAAATAGTAGCTTTTATCAGCAACCATGCGGAATGGAAATGAGGAGATTCACTCATAATATTTACTTTATTTACATCTGTTTTCCAGTGGATGCTGTCAAAAACGACCTGCCACTGACAGAACTAACACTCTAATGAATTTTAAAGTTTAATGCAGGATAATGTTCTGTTGAAAAGGGCGAAGCCTGAGGAGCTCTAGGGTGTATATTGAAACTTTAGAGAACATCGAGAGGAAGTGAAATCATTGGTCCCTTCAGGCTATATAAAAGATTAAAAACTGTTTTAAAGAGCCATGCAGGTAAATTATTCAGTTCTGTAAGAGATAAGTGATTTTACGCAACAACCTAATAGTGAGAGAGTCTGTAATAGTGAACTTTAGTAGAGTTTTAACTTGTTGACGACATTTTTGACTTGAATGTGTCCATTCAAATGATTAGGGACGCACAATACATCGCTTCCATATCGTCAGCTAAATTTCCATCTTTCATACTATGCATTATAATGTTGTGATGTCTAAATTTACTTGTAGTATTTAAAACAACTGATAGTAAATAAACTTTCGTTTTTAGTGTTGTAATTAAAAATTTATTTAGACATAATAGTATATCATTTTAATATAGGCCATAATAACCATTAAGGTGAGGTCACATCCATTAAAGTCGCCAAAAAATATCAAATTAAGTTTTTTGGCTTTTAGTATGAAAAGTCTTACTGTTATCTATAAGCTAGTGTGTTCTAAAAAAATGACAAAATGCACAGAAAACTTATCGGACCCATTTGAATTCTGCACAGAATGCTGTATTTTAAAGCGATATGGAGGAGATTAGGAGAAGAAACGGTTGGAGATTAGGAAGAAACTGCGGCTTTACTGAGGTAAACTGCTCTGGCTGAGCTGTGATATTAACTAAAAGCTATTGGCTATTTTAAAAAGGGGAGGAGCTGTTCGATATATCCCGTCCTGTCTTCCTGTTTTAGTGGAAATTACGTCAACACATTGAATAATGCTGTGCGTTTTAAGGCACTTCATTGGGCCTTTAAGGTGAGGTCACAAAATTGCGGCCAAATTTTGCGGGCAATTTTTCCCCCCATTGTCAATAGTGTAACAATGAATTCAAACTGAGCAGCTTTCTGTTAGTCAACGTAGCAAATCATGTGACCAACTTGAACCCATTGTGAAATCTGTGTGAGGAAATTTTTCCGCCCACATGCAAAACTCCCAATCACACATATTTCTATTTCTACTGACTCGGTTTCACCTGTGAAATTCCTCTGAGTAACGGTGAATGTGACTGGTGCATTTTAATACTGGTGCATCTCTACAAACACCCAAGCAACTGCCCTGTCAACCACTTTATTCACTCCATGGTCAAACAAAATACTTTTTTTTTAGCTTAACCTAAATTCTTAATACTTAAAGCAATATTTAAGTAATTTGAGTTGGTGTCTTGCCTGCTGTCGTGGCTGTAGATCTGTACTGGCACTGTGGAGGGCTGGGTGGGCGGGTTCTGTTGAGTCACTGAGCTGGGATGATTGGCTGGGCTGGTTTGATTGACAGGGCTTGGTTGTGCTTCTGAACTAGGCTGCGTTATGGGACTGGGTTGAGGTGCAGAGTTGGTGTGAGGGTTGGAGTTGAGTAGAGGCGCAGCACCAGTCTGGTTCACAGTGCTGGCTTGGCAAACTGGACTGGGCTGGGCCAGAGGGCTCTGCTTCTCTGAGCTGCCTGCAGAAGGAGTGCTGTTCGTCTCTGAAAAATGGAGAAAAGGCAAAAAGCTAAGCTTCTTTTTGTAACACATCTTCTAAAATAGCAGTTTAAGCGTTGCATTAATACCCAAAATTAATTATGGCCCTTGACAGCATTGTTTTGTTGTTGCATGTACTGTCTGTGTTGTTTTAGCACTAAATGCACTAAAATAATTATGCAAATAAATAAACGGTGCACACACACACAGACAAACTGTGAATGTAGAAAAGATGGAAAACTGAGTGTTAGTTCATGGAGTATATGCCAGTCTACAATAATCTGGCATACTTTACTAATCTGTGCAGCTTAAAAAAAAATGTATAAGGCAGAATCTATGGTCCTATTTATACTTAGGCACTTCATGCATTTTCATGAAATTGTGGATTGTGAAAAGACCAGGTGTAAATGCCCTCCGAAACTCATTCGAGATAGATAGCAATCCGATCATTCAAACCACTTCAGGAAGATGGTTTGAGACGCATTTCATATTCAACTGGACAAGTATAAATGCATCTGGTCGTTGAAGCCATGCGAAGCCCCGGATATGGCCCGCTGTTTATGAATATCACTTCAACAAACTGCAGCAAATGAAACTGAAAGTAGTGAGATTAAATTATCCTACCAGTGCTGATGCCGCTCTCTCTCTTATTGCGGTCTTTGATCTTGAAATCAGCTGATGATAGATAAAATGCAACACATCTGTTGCTTTCGGGTGTCATTGAATTTGCATATACAGTAGCACAGAAATTGAGGATCGGATTAATATTTGTGTTTCGGAGACACATTTATGTGGCCATGTTCAAATGGAACAGTGACCAGTGTAAATAGGCCCCATAATATTTCTAATTCACATAGAAAGGAAGAATGACAGTGTGTAGTTAAAGTGGATTTCTGGTGGTTGGTGATTTTTTTGTGTGCAACCATTTATTGAATTTGGCAAAAATGTACATTCTGTTGTCATTTACTCACCCTCATGTCACTACAAACCTGACTTTTTTTGTGAGTAAATTATGACAGAATTTTCCTTGTTGGCTGAACTATACCTAAGATCGGATTTATATTTGTGTTTCAGAGACACATTTAATTTCTGTATGTTTGCACATGTCATTCGGCTATCAATATTAGCTATTTATTATGTTGTAAATTGTATTTACATATTTATTGTTATTTTTTTTCAACCTTTTTGCTTGTTTATTTTAGCATTGACATTTCAGTCACAATCTCATGAACCTCCTGCATTTTTATCACAAAATCCAACATCCAATCACATTTCAACTTCTAAAAAACACTTAAATGATGTATGAAAAGAACTGTAAAAGTATAGTTAGTTTAAAATAATTGTCATTATAAAGCTACAGTGTGAGATTTCTGCAGCACTAGGCACATGGCAAAAATAATGTCCCCCTTCAACCATTGGTTGAGCCAGTTGACATGACAGAGCGATGTTCAGGAAGCCGACCTACAAAGTCACATTAGCAGCAGAATTAGCATTCACAGATGTCCACTCACCCTCCTGAGGGATGATCCTGAGTGTGACAGTGAGTCCAGCGTCCTTGATCAGTTTGACGATGTCTGCGTGCGGCATGTTGACAATCGACTGATGGTTGACGGCCAGTATACGATCTCCAACCTTGAGCTTCCCACAGTGGTCTGCTGGACTTCCCTCAATGATGCGGCCAATCTTATGAGGCACGGCTGATAACACACATGCACAAATACGTTTTTACGTAATACATTGAGAGAGCTCTTTTTCTTCTCTCTGTCCTCTCCTGTTAGTGGAGCTGTTTTTATATACGAGAGTGGGCGCTGCATTAGAACATTGTAACTAGCTTTCTTCAGCCCTCAAATAGAAGTGCATCCATTATTAATACATAGGTTTATGAGGACATGCTGCACTTTTAAAATCACCATGACCCTCTGAATCAGCCAGCCTGAGTGAGCTATTACAGTAAAGAAATGTCCCAGATAGAAAATAAGGTTTAGTGTACAAAGTATACAAAATAATCATTCCTTACCAGCAGCAGCCGCGGTTTCAGGCCTGTTCAGTGAGCTGATAATAACGAATCCAAACCCTTCGCTCTCCTTGCGCTGAATGGTGACATCGCTAGGCTGAAGATTCTGATTGGTTACTGTGTCTGGTGGGGAGGAGCCTGTGGTGGATGGGGCGGAGTTTTGTGTGGGGGCGGAGTTGTTACAAAACATTCTGGAGTTGAAGTCACTCCTGGGGGAACTGTGCTGGGTAGATCCAGGACTGCGACCGTTCTCTGGGAAGGGTTCACCTGAAGATACCAGAGCGAGAGAGAAAGTACAATAAATAGACATTTCCATTGACTTGGCATTTTCATTTAATACCTAAAGGACATTACTGGACCCTCGCTGTACCCCCTGCAGTTTGTGAACTTTAGCTCGGCCTTAAATCCGAACTAGCTTGGCTCCGCCCTCCTACGTACTTCCGCTCAATTTTCATTTTCCTTCAGTATGTCGTCTGGGTTTGCGGTGTATTCTATCAGCAAATCAGCAAACAGAGGGAGTGGCTGAGAATGATGACGTTGAGGTTGTGCGCTAGTTTGAGTCGTCATACGTCACGACCAAACGTTAGCGATTGGTTATGGCAGATCCAGAGTGACTCTGGGCAGATCCAATAGTTTTAAACTTCAACAGAGTACCCGTCTTCAAGGAAGTTAACGCTTGCCAATGGAGAGAGGCCAGACTCTTTGTACAAATGAAATGTACGAGAGTCTGGTAGGACCAGGATAATTCCGAACCTCCTCCTGTCCAAATTAACCCAGCTCTCTGTTCCATCCTCTATCTGTCATTCGATCACCAACTTCCTGACAGACAGGCAGCAGCTAGTGAGGCTTGGGACATTTTCATCCAACACCCGCACGATCAGCACTGGCGCCCCCCAGGGTTACGTCCTCTCCCCACTACTCTTCTCGCTCTACACCAATGACTGCTCCTGTTTGCAGACAACACCAGACTCATCGGCCT
This sequence comes from Phoxinus phoxinus, assembly GCF_949152265.1. NCBI lineage: Eukaryota > Metazoa > Chordata > Actinopteri > Cypriniformes > Leuciscidae > Phoxinus > Phoxinus phoxinus. The sequence continues at coordinate 14,600,041 of NC_136884.1, forward strand.
CATCCAGGACACTCTAAACAGTGAATATGATAGTGGACTTCAGGAGGAACACCCCAACACTCCTGCCACTCACCATCATGAACAGCACTGTAGAAACAGTGGAGTCATTCAGGTTCTGGGCTCTAACATCTCTCAGGACCTGAAGTGGGACAATCGCATTGACTCCATTGTGAAAAAGGCCCAGCAGAGGTTGTACTTCCTTCGCCAGCAGTTTTACTCTGCGGTCATTGAGTCTGTCCTCAATACTTCAATAACTGTCTGGTTCAGCTCAGCTACCAAATCAGACCTGAGAAGACTTCAGTGGATAGTCCGGACCGCTGAGAGAATCATCTGTACATCCCTCCCCACTCTCCAAGAACTGTACTGATCCAGAGTGAGTAAAAGGGCAGGCAAAATCACTCTGGATTCCTCACATACTCTTTGAACTGTTTCCGCACTGAGCACCAGAACAGCCAGGCACAAGAAAAGTTTCTTTCCTCAGGCAATCTTCCTCATGAACAGGTAAATGCCCCCACCACTGGCAATAGACATGAGGAATTTTAATACTTATATATTATTTAGCACAGCATACCTCTTATTTACATCTCCTTACATTTGTATAGAACATACACATACTGTCTATTTTGTATATTGTGTATTTTTATTAATTTATTCCATTTTTATTATTTGTGTTTTGTCGCTGTCATTCTGTCTGTGCTGTGGAAGCTTCTATCACAATTCCTCATACATACGTGTAAACATACTTGGCAATAAAACTCATTCTGATTCTCTGGTTCTCTCAAATACTTGATTCTGATTGGTTAATTGTTTGCATTGAGCAGTTGAATATCTCTATTTTATGGCCACTAAAATGTATATTTCACAAGTTCACAAGAGTTTCCAGTCAAAGCAAGATAATTATAAATATATCTTATTGAACTGGGAAGAAGAGTTTGAGTTGGAAAATTACAATATTTTTCACACTACCATTCAAAAGTTTGGGGTGAGCAAGATTTTTTTGGGAAAGAAATTTATACTTTTATTCTGCAAGGATGAATTAAATTGATCAAAAATGGTAGTAATGGATATGTATAATGTTTCAAAAGATTAAATTTCAAATAAATGCTGTTCTTTATATTCATCAGAGAATCTTGAACAAATATTCCACAAAAATATGAATCATCACACCTGTTTTCAACATTGATAATAATAAGAAATGTTACAATATGTTCTAAATATAAGAAATCCATATTAGAATGGGATTCACAGGAATTAGACTTTAAAGTACAATAAAATAGAAAACAGTTTAAAAAATATTACAGTTTTTACCATATTTTTGATCAATAATGCAGCTTTGGTGAGCATAAGAAACTTCTTTCAAAAACTGACCCTATAACAATTGTATTCATTACTTTTCCACGATTTCTCTCTCTCTCTCTAACAGTTACATAAAACACATTACATATGATTTTTAGATTTAGAAACAACAACAATTGTACAAGTGAACAAAATACAAGTGTGCGAGAACGAGAGAAAGAGAGATGCTATAGTTTGGCTAAAGCTGGTGTGAAGTCCCTCTGCGATCAAACAGTAAGCTTAAAAAAGCCAGAAGCCAGACATTTCCCAACCGCTCCACTGAGATGCAAGGGTGGGAGAAACGATTGTCCAGGGAAGATAAGAATGAGAGGATGAGTCAGACAGCAAGAAGGATGAGGGAGACAGAGCTTGAAAGGGCACAAAATCTGAGCCTCAGCTACACCAAGAATTATTAGACAGAGATAGAGAGAGAGAGAGAGAGAGAGAGAGAGAGAGAGAGAGAGAGAGAGAGAGAGAGAGAGAGAGAGAGAGAGAGAATAAACAGAGGACACATAATAAGCCGCAGAGGAACAGTATAACAGAACCTGCTTCATTACCTCCATTACCTCCTTCACATAATATATACTTCACAACAACCTATAATTGCTGTAACTGTCAGGAAATAACAAGCTTTTGCCTTTAAAGGTGTTTTATTCAGTTTCAGACAGTTTCTTTTGATAGGCTATATGAAGGTCACATTAAATCAGTGTTGAAATATTTGCATCATGCTACCATCATTTTTTCCGGCATTTTTCTTTTAATGTACAGATTTTATTGTTTTAATCGTGTCCTTGACCCGGACTTTTATCTTAAACTATGAATATCCATTTTGAAATATTATTACGTTTTAAAACTATGATAATCTAAAAAAGAGAGTGAAATAAAGAACCATTTCAATATTTATTGTGAGATGATGATTTATATGCTTTTTGCAAAAATAATAAACGTTCCACCACAACAAACAATTTGGCCTCTAATAAAGTTAAATCTTTTATAATAAAAATCAAAGGTTAGTGGGGAAAACAGTGAATTGCATGCTTGAGATGAAATATGAAACTGATATATAACTTGTTAACAGAGTATTTTGAATGTGTGTCATTACCAATGGAGCTGTATGATTATGTGTGAAATTATATTGTTTAACTGCGTAAATTTAGGATACATAACAATAAAATGGTAGCCCTAGCAAGACAAAATATCAAAATATGTGTCATTTTCAACACTGAATGGTATTAAACACAATACATGATTTGATACGGAGTGGAAATACCATGTACGTTCAATAAATGTGCATTCACTGTTGGAAACAAACTAGCCAATTCTCACCTGTGGGCTGAACTCTCCGCCGTACTGTGAGTTTAACCTGGCCAGTCCGGGCCGCCCCATGCATGAGGTCAATGACGTAACGGTGGGGTTTTCCGGCCACAGGGATCCCATCGACTGACATCAGCTCGTCTCCTGGCCGGAGACGCCCGTCTTTATCTGCTGGGCTCTTCTCGATGATTGCACCGATCAGGATCTGCACAGGCACAGCACGGTTACTATCGTCTCTCTTTCAGCTTTGTATGGAAACGAAAGCGGATGAACAGGCATGTTATCATGTTAGCCAATGGCAGTGAACTCGGTTTTAGGAAGCGTGTGCGTTAGTTCTAAAGTACGAGCCTTCTCCTGAGCCTCCGGACTCACAGGCTGTCCCGGTTCCTCTCCGCCCAGGATCCTGAAGCCGAAACCGGACTTCTGTCTGCGCAAGTGCACCTCCACCTCCTGGAACTCTGAAGCTGACATCGAAGAGAGACACACATTTATCTAACGATTTAGTCATTTCTCCAGATTATTCTCATCCCTCAAGTGTAATTTACTGTTCTAGTTGACATTTAAGACCCCCATTTCTGTTCAGTGAGCACTTCATTTGTTAATTCGTTCGTTTTTTTTGTTCCTGAACCTGTATTGGCAGGTTCATTCTCAAGGCAGAGAATGACAAGTGAGTAAAATTAAATTCCAGGAATCTCCAGGTACTGTTTCTCAGAGGTCACAATAACTGGATATGAGAAAAATTATTTCAGACTTTTCATTAATACTATATTAGATATTATTGTCAGCCATTTTACAATATATCAAATATAGATATTGTATTTTTTTAAACAGTGTTTTGTTGCAATGATATAGTCTACATGTCATCATGTTTTAAATATCATATGCTTGAATGTGACAAAATAACATTGATTTGATAATACTAAATTTCATTAAATTATATTCTAAAATTATAAATTCTATAAAATGCACATACATATATATACCAAAATTATAATACATACATACATATATATGCCAAAATTTGTCTTTAAAATTTAGTCTAAATGTATTATTTGATATCAATATCATATGATTTTAGGTAACAAAAATAGAATTTATTTGATTTTATTGAAATCTAATTGTAAAAGACCAAACTTATATTTTTATTTATACCAAATATTCAAAAGGACACCTGGATGTGAAAATTTTGACAGACTTAAAAACTTTATTTTGTTAACATGTAAAGCTATTTCAGAGCTAATGCAAAAATACTGAGTTCATATTTTCTGTCTTTTTACAATATATATATATCAAATATCGTAAATAGAGTATTGATTTTAAAACAGAAGAGATAGTTTTTGTCTTTGGATGAAAATGTCCTTAAAGGACAAGTTCGGTATTTTACACTTAAAGCCCTGTTTACAGATCTTATCTGATGAAATATAACGGTTAAGATTAAAATTTGGACACATGCTCCTGTCCCGAGAATTTTAGTTTTATTTAGCGTTTGTGGACCTATTTTGCCAAACGCGTCACACCCAGATACTTCCGTTGAGAGCTTGAATAATAGACACCAGTTGGTGGCGATAATGCACCTTTGCCAATTGCAAGCAAACCGCTGGCATTTCATTGAATACACAGAAGAAGCAGAAGAAGAAGCGGCGGAGGAATATCGTACCTCACACAGCACATTCAATACAAGTCAATGGAGGTGGACAAACACTACGATAAAACCTGTTGGAAAGCATCTTTTTCAGCGATTTTTTTTGGGATCATATCAGTGAACACCCCTGACCACTCGGTGAGTTTCACGTCTTTGTAAACGAAAGTTTAATGTGTTTTAGGAAGGAATCTGCCAGTGCACATAGACAACCATTGTGGGGGTGGGGGGGGGGGAAAGCTAAATAAACCTAAAATTCTCGGGACAGGAGCATGTGTCCAAAGTTTAATCTTAACCGTTCTATTTCATCAGATACGATCTGTAAACAGGGCTTTAAGTGTAAAATACCGAACTTGTCCTTTAACATTTTTTAGGTTGGGGTTAATCACATTTTTTACATTAAATGGCATATGATTTTAAGCAACATAAATAACTCATATTTGAGGATACTAAAAAAAGTCAAATTACAGAAGGAAAAACTGGTAACACTTTACAATAGGGTCTCATTTGTTAACAGTTAATGTATTAACTAACATGAACTAACAATGAGCAATACAATTGTTACAGTATTTAATAATCTGTGTTAATGAATTAATAAACCAATGTTAACAAAATACAACCTTTGATTTTAAATGTTGCAATGATTAATCAATGCTGTAGAAGTATTGTTCATTCTTAGTTCATGTTAACTAAGGTAATTAATTCATGTTGAACCTTATATAGTACAGTGTTACCGAAAAACTTGAATGTGAAAATGAATTTCAGATTTAATGCAGAACTCTTTCTGTCACACTGTTTCGGGTGCAGATATATTTACTCACCGGAGAGGTCAGCTGGGATGGCTGCTCGAGGAAGCCCTGGCTCTAAGAAAGGGAGAGATACAAGGACAGCCCATAAATCAATGCTTATATAAACATACACACCTGGAAATATACTAACGACAATATATGCATAACCTGTCTCACTGCGAAAATATTGCCCAATGACTACAGAGCAATGAAGATATTATACAGTGCTCCCTACTACTAATCAAATGGTGTTTTTTGTGTGTGGATGTATGAAGTCAGTTCTTGATTTTACACAGTATGTCAAACAGAAGCTCGTCTGTTTTAGAGCAGCAGGAACTGAGATCAGCATGAGCAGCGCATTTCTGCCTGCAAACTTAGACACGGCCATGCTGTATGTATTTCACGTTTAAAATGGGTTCCAGATGGAGCTTGAGTCTTGTTCTGATTCTGAGAGGGAGTCGGATCTTCATCATTCCTGCAACCTCATCTGCCTCTCTGCTAGAGCTGGTCGATATGTGCAATGTCTATGCTGGTGATATTAAACCAATATATTGGTTTATATGTGAGGATTTACATGCTTTTTATTTGACTGTAGCAGTAGGCTGGTTTTATGTCTAATTGCATTAGAGTTTGATTCATTTACGCAAATTAGCTCTTTTGAAAAGAATCAGCTCAGAATAAATAGGCGAATGTTGCTGTCTGTTATTTATTGTTAAAATAGTGTGTTTGAAAAGATTAAATATTCTCATTTGTGATCATTAAGAGAAGTACGGTATAAACATGCATTGAATAGATATTGCTATGACTAAAAAAATACCCTGTAAAGTCATTTCAGAGCAAATACATAATATTTTCAGCCTTTTTACATGATAAATCAAATAGCCTATTGGTCAATGAGGTGCTGATTTTAAACTTTTGTTGCTATTGTTTTTGTAGAGATAAAATGTCCTCCATTTTATCATGTCGTATTTTTACATTACATTACATGCCATATGATTTTAAGTGATGAAAATAACATCTATAAAATGATAAGTGAAAAAAATCTCCACACTGCAGCCAACCACACTTTACCAAATATTAAACATAAATGAAAAAAATATAACGGTTTATTCATTTAAACATATATCAAAGATCACATAAAATATGCATTAACATAAACAGAATATGTGTCCTTGTTGTGAATACTTGAGCTCCTGTACACTATAAAAATGTTTGATTAATAAGTTAACTCACCAAAATAAGTTAAAGGGCACCTATTATGGAATTTTGAAATTTACCTTTCATGTGGTGTGTAACATAGATCCAAGTGAACAAAAACATCCTGCAAAGTTTGAAATATGAAAGTGCACCGTATATAAAGTTATTGTCTTTCAAAAGTAAGAGTCGACTCGGAGTCATTTTTATGAATCGTTAGAAGACCGAAGCTTTTTCTCTGACTAGATGACGTCAACTTGTCAAGTTATTTGAATATGATACGCCCACTTATTGCGCTCCAAGGCCAGCAGGGAAAACGTGAAAACATCAGGGCGACGAGACGCTGTGTTCTGAAGTGCGACTCAAAAGCCAACTTTTTTCATCTGCCCAAGGAGGAGCATTTGAAGACTAAGTGGATACAATTCATATATACAACTATACCACAGAAGTATAGTCCGAGCCTTGTGCTTTGTTCGCGCCATTTTGAAGACGATTGCTTTTTAAATGCAATCAAACTTGGATTCGCGAGCCGGATGATTTTGAAGGAAGGTTCATTTTTTTGCATCAGCTTCCTCCTCCGTATCACAACCTGTAAGTGTTATTAATAATTGTTGCTTTTATGTTTTATGTAGCATGCTTAATAATAATTTTGTTTGTTGTGTAAGCACCGTTAAGCTTCTAGGTCTTCAATGACAATTGTATTGAGATATGTGAAGTGTTTGTCGTTGTTTTCGGAGTTGTCTGAAGAATAGAATACCTCGTAGTAACGTAACTGCATTTTTTTGTTTGTAAAAACGTTATGTTTATGCATCGGGCTAACGCAAACAAAGACTGATTGTGCTTTTACAATATGAACTCTGGGCTATGCTCGCTAACATAACATTACATTTTTTATCTTATTTTTAGTTTTTTACAACAAACTACAAAGCAGTGGACTATAATCATTATTATAACACGATTTAATTGATAAAAGCGTCATTGTACTCAGTGTTAAACAATAAGTATTATCTCTGTAAACACTGCTGGGTCATCTGACCAATCAAGGCAGATTAGCGTCGCGCAAAGGAGGGGTTTGGAAAAATGAGTCGTTAAACGAATCATTTGGGAGTCGGTGAGCAAATCAGGTAAAAATAAATGCATATTATACGAAAACAAAAGTGTTTTTTAACATTGCATGCATGTAAAACTGTTGTTGGGGACTCCCTAAACAACATTAGGAACATTTTAAATGTCATAATAGGTGCCCTTTAAGGTAAATTAAACTTTTTAAAATAGCCTAAGTTTTACAAGATTCAACTCATTTTTAAAGTCAGTTTAATGTAATTCAAGTTGAAATGACTTAAACACCCAAGTTGATTGTACTTAAAAATTTAGGTTAGCAACTTTTTTTCTTCAACTGGACATCTTTACATCATCTTTGCAACATCAAATGACATTCAAACAGCTATAAAACATGAACATCAGTCTTATGACTGAACGTACTGAAACATTGCCACTGTCAATACAGAAATACAATTTCTCAAAATGAGGCTGTTTAAAACATATTGCTCATAAAATAAAATGAGTCTCACAGAAATATATACGAAATGTAATCAAACTTCAGGAAGCAAGCATACTTACCTGGAAGAGAAACTGAATGGTTTGCGCACATCATATCTAATATCTATATCACCAGCATATCTACAATAGATGCTAAAGTGTCTCCGATATAATATGTACTATAACTATAAAGCAGAAACCTCGTATAATTCTCTGGAGGATCCTTGTACATGACAAGATAATGACATTATCAAACAACATCAACACACTATATTAACCAACATCTCCATTTCCATTTGCCAAGCTGTCATTGCCAGCTGTGACTACTAAAGAGAACACGATATACAACATAAAGGAGGAGGTATAGAATAGGAAACAGTAATGAGGGAGAGCACACCAACTCCCTGCTGATTTAATACCATAGAAAATCTAGTACAGTTTAGCAGTTCAACTTTATGCAAATGCACAGTGAAAGGATGAAGTGACCAGTAATAGGAGAGAATATATAGCGGTTGAATATATATACGCATATAACAACAAAGCGACATGTTGACCTCCACTGATTTAATTGCTGTCAGTCACTTTTAGAAATGCAACGTCAACTCTATCGACAGTTCAGACGTATTTGATCACTATGCAGGCAATTTCATACATTTATGAGTATATTCATATTTGTACGAATGGCAAATGCTATGAATGTTGGTTCACAGGGGGACCTCGGAAAGTTCAGAAAGCCTGCATGTGTGGTAATGTCTCTAAATTTGGTTAAGAAAGTACCTGCATTAATAATGTAAAGTGTTAGATAACGTTGAAGTCACTAAGTCAACTGAAGTTCTCCCGGACTCCAGAGCAGCTCTGCGGATTTCATTGTGGGAAAATTACAAATCGACAAGACGCGATAACCTTAAAACACTTACCACGGAGGATAAGATAGGTTGTAAGTTACAACAATGAAAAGGTATTTTGTGTGTCTTAGAGAGTATAATAACCGAATCACCAAAATGTATCGTCACTCATGCAGTCTCAGAAAAACATACCACAGACAAGTTAGCTTTTACTGCTACGCTAGCTATTTTAGAGCATTGTGCTTCATTAGGACACAGTGCTACACTTTTTTTTTTGGGAAGAACAGCAGAAGACGTATAAGCACAACATTAATTCCATATGTTTGGTGTGTATGCGCATGTGTGCAAATTTCAGAGTGGAAAAAACACAGTAGATAAACAGCACAGATTAGCAGCAGGCTAATAAATTAGAAATCAATAGCTTTAGATGCTAGCAAGATGTTGCTTCAGTTACTTACGCCTATTCTCATAGATAGCCCTGGACTTCTCATACAGGTCATAGGGGTCAGGTTTGGTCAAGTCAAACTCTGGACCTGAGGGCCAGTGCAGATATGGAGCGCTGTGAGGGAGAGCATGGATAGAAAGACTGGTTGTGGGACTGCTGTGAGGATCCCAATGTTCCAAGACCTGCAAATACACCGGCATTCAGTAAAGCACCCAATCATCTCCCAGCGCTGAGTTTATTAAAATGCTAAACTGAGTAAGCAAACTGTGCTCTTCCAGGCAACTTCCGCCTGGAATTTCACTGGCCGTGGGATAGGAAGGTGTTTAACAATGAACTCGCTTTTGCGGTAATTAGTTTTTAAATGAAGTGTACACACAATGCATGGCAAGTTAGTTCTAGCTCAGCAAAATAAGGCGGCATCAAGGGCTCATCAAGGACGCTTGATGCGTTTCTCTATTGCTGACGATACTGAATGTAATCTTTGTGTTTTCTCATGCTAATGCAGCTGTGGGTGAAACGCTCCCAAACCACTTCACTGCACCGGGCTCTCGCACGACACCCAAAATTAGGTTATGCAAACAGAATGCACAAAGAACAGCAAGCAGACATAGAAGTCCGCTTTTCTAATATCAAGGCTGTTTTCACGCAAGATTCGATTGCTTGGCCTGAACTCAAGTTCAATTCCACCCCCCAGTCCTGCTAGTCAGTTTGTGTCATTGAGGTGAGTATCGCTGCTATATTGATATATTGATACTGGTTCTGAATCAGCTTCTTAATGGTTTCATTCATGATTCTTTTAGTATTGCTGTTCAGTATATAGTTACGGCAGAGCCCGTGTACGGAGAGCCTGCTCACTCCCTATTAGTCCTATTCTACCGAATTTTTGGTTGTAGTTCCACCAGAGTTCCACTGGGGGCGATTGCCCGAGTGCAAAATGAATGGGAGTCTATGGGGCTAGACGGCTAAATTTGTCTCTTTCACCCGATTGCCGTTGAGAAATCTAAGATTTGATTGTAGGTTTGGCAAGTTCAACATGGGTTATAGGTCGAAAATTGAATGAACGAGTACTTATGTCCTTTCGATTTCTTACAGGTTGAGTTGTTGTTGCCCATAACACGCTAGCATTCTGCTAATGAACGCTGATTGGTCAGTGAATGACTGGTTACGACCAGAGATACCGCTTGATGGCATCATGGCATCCGAAGCGGGATCAGAATGTATTCTAGCAGAAACTCTTCTAGCACGTGTGTTTACCTGTGTCAGCTGTGCTGGCGATGCCTCGAGAGAAAATAAAGTGCAGAGCAAAAGCACCACAGTGACTGAAGGATTGCCGTAAAGCAGCATCTCTGGTCGTACGATGTGTATGACGTCATTGACATTTTGAAAGACTTTTTAAAGCAAATAAGTGACTCTAAAAAATCTAACACCCAGCAATGTGCAATTTCTTTGCATCTCCTTTCGAATACAACATTCAAATTACTAGACAAAAAATTATATCTTGAGAAAAGTGGATTTTGAGGGGTATAGCTCCATAGACCTCCATTCATTCTGCACTCGTCTGCACTCGTCCAGTTCAGAAGCCGGAAGTGTAGTGAGAGTGAACCTTCTCCCCTTATTAGACATTCTTTGGTTACGGTCAGTTATTGAATTGAAAAAAGTGAAAAAGTAATTAAAACATCTGTTTTTGGGAGAATAGTTTTTAAATGTATTTATTGATACCTCATAATTTGGCAATGGATTTTGTTATATATATATTTTTATATTTATTCTTTAAAGCTACACTGTGTAGGAATTACATCCCTTCTAGCGGTGAAATTGTATATGACTACCAACTGAATATTACTTTCTAGCCCCTCCCATTCCGAGGGCGTTTTAACTCGTACGGTGGCCGTTTTATTATTTCAAATCTGCCGGCAGTCGCGAGTAATCTCCAACTCACATTCATCACGGTGCCACTGAGTGCAAAAACGCAAAAGCGAAGCTTGAATTTTTTAGGTATGTCCCTCTTTGGCTAATGTATTTTCAAGATGGAGGCGCAGCATGGCTTCCGCCATTCGAGCAGCTCACCCGTATGTATTATAAATGGCAGATTTACGCTTACGAGAATACTTGATTAGTTGGTAGAAGTAATTATACAGTGCTATGCATAAGTTTAGACACCCATGCTAAAGTTGACTAAAAAGAGGAATAAAAAATTATCTTTTGGAAATTGAACTTAATGCCTTAATTTAAAAAAATAGGAAAAATCCAACCTTTAAGGACACCAATTTTCTTTGTGAATGAATAATGTATCATAAATAAATAAATGTTCTTCCTTAAAATATAGGGTGCATAAGTTTGGACACCCCTATGTTAAATTCCCATAGAGGCAGGCATATTTTTATTTTTAAAGGCCAGTTACTTCATGGATCCAGGATACTCTGCATCCTGATAAAGTTCCCTTGGCCTCTGGAATTAAAATAGCCCCACATCATCACATAGCCTTCACCATACCTAGAGATCGGCATGGAGTACTTTCCATACGATCATCTCTCAATGCAAATCAAACCAGCTATTAGGCTAACTGAAATAAAACCATGCCGATCTCTAGGTATGGTGAAGGCTATGTGATGATGTGGGGCTATTTTAATTCCAGAGGCCAAGGGAACTTTATCAGGATGCAGAGTATCCTGGATCCATGAAGTAACTGGCCTTTAAAAATAAAAATATGCCTGCCTCTATGGGAATTTAACATAGGGGTGTCCAAACTTATGCACCCTGTATTTTAAGGAAGAACATTTATTTATTTACGATACATTATTCATTCACAAAGAAAATTGATGTCCTTAAAGGTTGGATTTTTCCTATTTTTTTAAATTAAGGCATTAAGTTCAATTTCCAAAAGATGATTTTTTATTCCTCTTTTTAGTCAACTTTAGCATGGGTGTCTAAACTTATGCATAGCACTGTACACTAATGAGCACATATAATTTTGAAAGAACACAGTGTTTTTTTTTTGCTAAGAATCAACTTAAAAAATTACACAGTGTAGCTTTAAGTAAATTCTACTTCATTTTCTCATTTAACTTCCTGTGGGGTCGTGGCCCGTTTAATTCCAGCTCATGAATCATAAGAGAGGCGATTCAATTCTGAATTTTGCCCAACCAAAGTAAAACGGTGTTACAGCAAAAAAAAAAAAAAAAGCTTTAAAAGGGCACCTATTATGCATAAATCACTTTTACATGGTGTTTGAACATAAATTATTTCTTATTAAAGCTAATAAGTTATTCAATCAAGTGCAGCGAGTGATTTTCTGTTTTTCTTTTGTTGTTTGATTCATATTAACAGCATATATAGCAGTGGGTACTGTGTATTACGCTGCTTTTTACAAATCTAACATACACATGTGATTTCTTTACTTGCTGTTTACGTTCACAGACAAAACCGACTGTTTTTATGTGAACTTTGAGTGTTTTTGACATAACCTTCTCTGTATTTGACAGTTTAAGCACAATAAGACGTGAAAGAGAACTTAGTTTAATACTCACGGGACGCCCCGTCTGACATCGGCTTTCTGTGCGAATGGTTCGGATGTGTGCGCTCAGAAAACCACATATCAGAAGTTTAGACTGATAAGGCTTTAAAACTTATGCAGATAATAGACTTTCATGATGATGAAGAACTGCAATGTCACGTGAGTGTGACCGTGATAGATAGGGGTGATAAAGCCAAACAGATGGCAACAGTATCCAAGGCACACGCTGAAACTTCACAGGCACATTCTGGGCACATACAGTATGAGATGTACATCTTGTAAAAAGGGTCATAATAGGTGCTCTTTAAAATGAACTAAACTAACCAAACTTATACAACAAATGGATTCGGGTTCACGCCAAAAGCTCTAGTGTAAAAGCACCCTAAAAGCAAAGCCAAACAAAAGGCCTGATTGAAGGAGAAGGGGGAATAGAAAGAAAGAAAGTGGATGCCAGGATGAGGAAGATGCCAGGGCTTATTAAAGGAGGTCTGTGTTAGCATGTTAATCTGGAGGAGCTCTAGAGGATGAAGGCAAATGCCTCTGGGTTGCTGTGTGCAGATGGGAAACAAACAGATTATAACATGTCACTGCCAAGCAAACTCATACGCGCACGCACATTAGCTCATAGATGATATTAATAGTGCCAGAGCAAAGCGACGTGACATACACACTCCTGCAAATAGGGGTTTGCTCACGGTAAATGTCCCCTTAAAGAATCAACATCCATTGGAAATGTTTTGCAGCTCACGCTAGAGGTCTGCTAAAGGACAAACTGTTTTGGGTGGGTTCACGTCAGTTTTTCATATATAACTTCAGGTTTGTGCTTGAATCAGGTTTTTGATGAATAAAAAATACAGTTTTTTTAATAAATATTTTATGTTTTAACTCAACTTATTTGCTCAGACACTCTTCATCTTTGAGTCAGAGTCTGTGAGAATGGGTCATATGAGTTTAATCATTCAGAGATGAAATGGAAATAGACTGATATTGGGTTTAGTCTTAGTTGTAGTACTGGTCAGGTTGGCATTTTACACATCTCACACATTCTGCTGACTTGTTCACTCCTTCACTATATAATGAATGTCACATATTTCACTTTATGAGGAAAGAGTGAGCAAACATAAGAGTATCTGTGGTTTAGATGGGGTTTGTAAACATCACATTTCCATTATCAGATTCTTTTGTACATTGTGTATGTATTCAATGTAAACTGGTGCTGGGCATTATATCATACATTTAGGATAAAGTTGATTCTTTTTGATTGGTTATATCAAATTAACCAAACAATTAATATTGTGGTCATTTTAATGTACTTTAAATTTGGCCTTTAAAGCAGAGCTATGCATTTTCGGGAATTTCTTCGCTGTATTGTCGCTTTTTGCTCGCAGGTTTCTCTATAGAGCTCCCACTACAGCTTCGGAATAGACAGGCACCAGGGGGAAGCGGGACGGCCACCATTCAACCCGAAAAAAGTAACATAACCATTCCAATGACTCCGAAGCTGTTCAGTTAAAGGGCACCTATTATGGAATTTTGAAATTTACCTTTCATGTAGTGTGTAACATAGATCTAAGTGAACAAAAACATCCTGCAAAGTTTGAAATATGAAAGTGCACCGTATATAAAGTTATTGTCTTTCAAAAGTAAGAGTCGACTCGGAGTCATTTTTATGAATCGTTAGAAGGCCGAAGCTTTTTCTCTGACTAGATGACGTCAACTTGTCAAGTTATTTGAATACGATACGCCCACTTATTGCGCTCCAAGGCCAGCAGGGAAAACGTGAAAACATCAGGGCGACGAGACGCTGTGTTCTGAAGTGCGACTCAAAAGCCAACTTTTTTCATCTGCCCAAGGAGGAGCATTTGAAGACTAAGTGGCTACAATTCATATATACAACTATACCACAGAAGTATAGTCCGAGCCTTGTGCTTTGTTCGCGCCATTTTGAAGACGATTGCTTTACCAACTTAAATGCACTCAAGCTTGGATTCGCGAGCCGCTGATATTGAAGGAAGGTTCAATTCCAAGTGTATTTGCATCAGCTTCCTCCTCCGTATCACAACCTGTAAGTGTTATTAATAATTGTTGCTTTTATGTTTTATGTAGCATGCTTAATAATAATTTTGTTTGTTGTGTAAGCACCGTTTAGCTTCTAGGTCTTCAATGACAATTGTATTGAGATATGTGAAGTGTTTGTCGTTGTTTTCGGACTTGTCTTAAAGAATAGCTAGTAATACCTCTTAGTAACGTAACTGCATTTTTTTTTTGTAAAAACATTATGTTTATGCATCGGGCTAATGCAAACAAAGACTGATTGTGCTTTTACAATATGAACTCTGGGCTATGCTCGCTAACATAACATTAAATTCTTTATCTTATTTTTAGTTTTTTACTACAAACTACAAAGCAGTGGACTATAATCATTATTATAACACAATTTAATTGATAAAAGCATCATTGTACTCCGTGTTAAACAATAAGTATTATCTCTGTAAACACTGCTGGGTCATCTGACCAATCAACGCAGATTAGCGTCGCGCAAAGGAGGGGTTTGGAAAAATGAGTCGTTGAACGAATCATTTGGGAGTCGGTGAGCAAATCAGGCAAAAATAAATGCATATTATACGACAACAAAAGTGTTTTTTGTCATTGCATGCATGTAAAACTGTTGTTGGGGACTCCCAAAACAACATTAGGAACATTTTAAATGTCAGAATAGGTGCCCTTTAAGGTAAATTAAGCTAAAAAACCTGCATAGTTCCCCTTTAAGTTTCTGTGGAAATTGGAGCGTTTGCACTCAGTACTTTATGACTTGTGAGTATGAGCGCATGAAGAGAGGAATATTTTATATAAATCATGATTCAAACGATTATGTTCATTTAGTAAAGCAACATTTTTTGCATATCTACTTTGCAATAATGGCTATTTGGTCAAAATGATGGAATCGCTGAGCCATTTCAGAACAAATATCAATAACAGAACTATTGTCAGAAGCCTGAAAGATATTGTGGTAACCAGTGCGGGGCAGAGAGCCGTGGGAACCGTATTCATTTAAGCGGTTCTCATATGCATTACAACATTTTGACAGCTGTAACCATAGGGCGGTCTTTAGCAAAAGCCAAAGTATCCTTTACTGGCATTTCATAATTTCACTAGATTAAATGATGCAGTGCTGTGACTCAGCGTAGGCTAATATTCTTCAGACATGGATAATTGCGAAAAAAGATAGACTACTTTAACATTTTCAAGTAATGAAACTTTTTCTGGCTGTGGAGATATTCTTAAAGCAAATGATGTCTAATTAAACCCCAGCGTTAGGGAGGGAGCGAGATGATAAAGACCACGCAGCTCTCTACTGTACTGCAGCAGCGGGTACTACTTTCACTCTGTCCCAGTTCTGTTCCCTAGAGATAGATACAAAGATATGTGTTGAAGAATGACAGTACAGTCGGCAGGAGCTCAAGGCAGTGCCGCTGACTCTGTAGTCTGAAGAAAAATCAGTCGATTTATGACCAGTCAAGCCTTTGTTATATGAAGCAGACAGGGCAGCGTTCTCAAACCAAAAATAAATAGATGTGTGGGTGCATGGGTAGGCATATAAATAAATAAATAAATAAATAAGAATATATATATATATATATATGTGTGTGTGTGTGTGTGTGTGTGTGTGTGTTCCACTAGGGTTCCGGCATCTTTTAATAATGAATTTCCATTAACTTTCAGTTGCGATTACTGGATTTGCAAAACAAATATAAAATACATATTGTATGCAAAACATTGCAAATTCTAGCCGGCTGCCTGTGCAAAACTAGATTTCAAATATCTCTATACATGTACAGTTCAAGTTTAAGATGTGGTCAAGCAGACAATATTGGATCAGAAACAGTGGACAGACCGCTGCTGAGGGTCAATGTTGTACGTGCCACATTACACAGCGCACTGGTTAGTGAGAAAAGATTAGTGAAGGTGCGGTGGTCCTAAGAGTTTGTTGTCAGCTGTGATATTATGACATACTAAGTGTTTATTTAGGTCATATTTTAACAATGAATTTCCATAAATTATTTGCACTCACACCAATGCAACTTCTAACCAATCAACAGATTTTTTAATAGAACAAATTATACATACATCTTTTAACCTAGACAATCATATTAGCTCAATTAAAATAATTTGATTTATTTTAAAATATTTTAAAAATAGCTGGCGTTTGGTGTTGTGATGATGTATCTGTGAAGAAAATTAGTCATTCTTACTGTACTTTATATTAAAAGGCACAAGCAATTAGTGGTAATATGTTAAAACAATTTGATAAAGCATCTGTTATGCATAAAGCTCTACAGTCAAGGTTATTCATACATATTCTGCACAATGTATAATATGACTTAATCAGTCAATAGTGAGTGCACAGTTACTGTTAGTTTATTAATTTAAATCAGAAGGCTGAAATACGATACGTTTTACCTGTTTAGAGGTCTTCCAAGGTGAAAAGTGACCTGCAATGGTAAAAACAAACAAAACTTTTAGCCCGCTGGAGCTTTAATATAAGAGTCAACGTGGGAATTTTAAATAAAACTAAAACAGGAAAAGTCCTGGACGACAACCTCTTATTAGCATTTTAGGTCGTTTACTCCAGAGCCTTTCCTTCTTGGGTGTGAGGAATTTGTTTATTTTTGCTAATATTAAAGTTTTTTCTTCTTCTACAGTGGAGTCCAAAAGCCATTCCTTCTATTTTGTAATATTCTAATTTAATAAAAAAAAAATGTTAATACAACTTTGTGCAGAAGCTGATAATCCAGCATGATTTGAGATTCAATGGAAGGAAGGAAATCTCAACTTTTATACAAAGAAGTTCAATTTGCCTCTTTGATGAACGACCTAAACAGTTTGGAACATAAAAACTTTTAAAACTTGTCTCAACAAATATCAAAGTCTAAACATATCCATGAAGTCCCTAAAGGCCCTGAAACACCAAGCTGACGGTTGGCAATGAGCCAATGTTGGGCCACCGTTGAGCATCTGTCAGCTTAGTTTTGTGGTGTGCGTTCCGTACCATCTGCACTAGTCGGACCCCGTCAGTGGCTTTTTGGCAGATTGAGCATATTAAAATGGCCATCCATCTGAATATCAGTGTCAGTGTTGTCGAAGAGACGGAGAACTCTGATTGGCTGTTCAACTTAGTGAACCAGTCATTGCCAAGAAGAAAAGCAAGGTGATGAAAGGGACCTGTTCTAATGTATGCCATCTTACCTGAGCATTACATTATTTTCATAACAACATGAGCCGCCTTTTTTTTCCTGTTTGTTTATGGTTTGTATATCCGCAGTCCTAGTTTCGGTTTCCATTTTTTGAAATGAGAAATATAGACCAAGCGCAACTTTTTAGCCCAGACGCATGTGACGCCACAGACGGCTTTTGTCGCCACAAGTTCTTTGATGTTGTTTCGGTGTTTCACGGCCTTAAAGAGCTTAAAATCAACTCTAACCGGATTAGTGTGGAATTACAAAAAGAACAGTGCTTAAAATCGAAACAATTTAATATGTAATTAACTCTGAAGATACAATTCAAACAGGAGCTATTCAAATATCTATTCAATCTAGAAAAAAAAAACCTCTCTGAAGCAATTGCATTTTGAGGACAAGTGGTGAATATTTCATGTATCCAAGTAAAAGAGAGATTTAAATGTAAAATATACAAGTTTGACCCTAAGGACTGTATTTGTTGATCCTTTTTTGATGACAAAAAATATACAATTTCCCCCCCTGCTGCAATCAATGAAAGGATGCCCAAATCCAATGACAGAAATATACTTAAAATGCACTGAACGGCATCTTCACATCACATCAAATGCTCACTTTCCCTCTGGAGGAAAAACATTGGCTGAGATGAGGCGAAAGGCCATGAGGCTTCCGAACTCTAATCATAACAAACAGGAAGTACTGTCAGTCTGGAGCACCTCTCCTGGTATTAAGAGCTAAACAATACCCGCCGACATCAAACGGCAGATTCATGAATATTTTCTCTCTAAACTCCTCCTAAATCGGCCTTGGAGTGCAAAAACAAACACACGCATACACACAGGCCGCCCAGTGTCTTGCATTCAACCTCTGTCTGCCTCTCTGTCTTTCATGTCCTACCACAGATGACCTTCAGGAATGAACAAGGCAGTGCAAACGACCCGTTTGGAATTAGCGAGACACATATTAGGACTGCAGTTAACCCAATAAAGCATTAAGAGTGGCTGTGAAAAAGGTTGATTGAAAAAAGTGTGAAAAAATTTAATTTTGCATTGGTAATATAATTATATATCTTTATTTTTTATAATTATAAATGATTTTTGTAAATATTTATACACTTTCATAACTTTAGGGGTAAAACAGCTTGTCACTGGGGCAGTACCCTCAAAGGGACATCTTTGAACCTTATTTACCCACAAAAGTTTTGTAGCGTCTGGACCAATCAGACACAAAATTATTCATTATATTTGAAACACATATAATGCCCATACAATTTTTTACTCTTTTTATTAATCAATTCAATCAATCTATGAATGAACATGCATATCTTCAGTACATTATGTGTAAAATTAAAAGTCTTGTGTAGTGTTTTTGCATTGTATAATGTTTTATACATGCTTTATGATAGAACCACATGATATGTAACCTCATCTGTTCTATTTTTGGCATCTACACATTCGTATTTTGATGATTTAAATGATATTACAGGTGAAACTCGGAAAGTTATAGAATATCGTGCAAAAAGTTCATTTATTTCAGTATTACAACTTAAAAGGTGAAACTAATATATTATATAGACTCATTACATGCAAAGTGAGATATTTCAAGCCTTTATTAGTATTCTTACAGATGAAAACCATAAACTGTAAGCCATAATCATCAAAATTATAACAAATAAAGGCTTGAAATATCTGCATGTATCTGTATGCATGTAATGAGTCTATATAATATATTAGTTTCACCTTTTAAGTTGAATGACTGAAATAAATTAACTTTTGCATTTAATTTGTTTGAGTTTCACCTGCATATTTTGATACCTATGCAGCATATTGGTATTTCAATCTTTAATAGTTTCTCCATCAACACCCAATCCTCATATGAAAAATACAATGCTAGAAAACAAAAGATCGCAAACTTTCCCTCCAAAGGTTTAATTTCCACTGGACCTTTGTCCAAGAGTCGGCGTAGCCATGGTGACAGGGCCTCACGTTACAACTATCGTAACTTCCTCGACAACGACTGAGTCAGGCAAACATTGCAAGCTCATCATCATTTCTTCGTTCAACAGTGAAGAAATCTGATGGTTCTGTTCAGATGGTTAAATTACTCTTTTTCATGGTTTCATTCCCTGTTTCTGTTTCCGGTTTCATGCATTCACTCACAAACTGTTGTACCCTTCTTCTTTTTTTATCAAGAGCCATTTTTCACTGTATTCACCTATTTTTAAATTGAATGTGTGGCTTCCGGTGTCATTTGCTTTCGGTTATTTTTAGCTGTACAAAACTGTTTGTTATGATGATTAATTTTGCAAACTGAGATTTCTTACCATATTATTTTAATGTGTTGTAATTATAAACACACTGGTTTGAATTGGAAGTCTCACACATTCCCCAAAAAAATTGCTTAATTGAGCATTGCAACATAAGGTGGATAGGGTTCTTGAGTTTCTCCATGGCTCTCTGGAGATGAAAAACGTATTGATATCATACAGTAGGCCCGTCAGAACAGTGTATTTGCTCTTTAAGGCCCCGGGTTGACTGTGATTGTGAATAAAATGCTTTAGCGATTATGTTAAGGTGACCTTTCAGTCAATCTTGGATTTCTAATGTATAAAACATCAGGAAAATAAGTCCTTAGCTCTTTTTGTTTTTTAGCTCAAATGTTTGTGAACATTTATTTATCTATATGAAGATTTAATTCATGAAATTAATTGGTTGATTCTATTGCATTTATGATCAATGGGATTCGATCGCATTCAACACTGTTACTTTATTTGAAAATATAATGTTTTCTTCCATTCTGGGATTTCTAGTGCCATCTCGTTTTAAGGATTACATAATTTATACAATAAAACCTTCAAATAAATGATACCTGCAATAATTTAATCATTACTTATGTAATACTTAATTTGTTTTGTTGTCCATAAGTAATCAATTTTATTTGTGCTCTGTAATTAAAATCTTCAGAATCCATATGATTGCCCAAATTCAACAATCTTCATTTTCATCAATATAGCGACCCATTCAAATCCCGCACTTTTTTGTAATACACTTGTCTATCACTTACTTTTTTAAACTGTATATATTTTATAGGAAATGGTTAGGGTTAGGTTTAGAAATGAGAAGGATTTGCGACACAAAAATATTTATATAATTATTATATAATTACATAATATATATAATCTACATTGTTACAAAAATACTTGATACTGTGCGTTTTCTAACTGTGTCATTTTTGAAAAGTGTTTACGTTTAGTTTTGGAAATCTAAAATACACGTCTATAACTACATTTATATCTTGATTTCCTCACGTTTAAACAGCAGTTGGATGTGCAACCTACATAAAGAATTTGACATGCAGTCGCCTCACACAAAATAAGCATTTTAATGTACACTCGATTCAAATTGAATTTAACACTTTCTTTCTTTAAGCCACCTTTACAACACAAGCACCGCGCGACCGGCTGATTAAGAAGTGCAGCGTGTTGCTGTCGGCTGGGCATGAGTCATCGAATAAGGAGCGGAGAGAAAAAACTGGCCGGCTTCGGTGAGCAAGACCGAGCAAGAAATCAGTGACAGGGCAGAAAAGCTGAAAGGGAGGGAAAGTGGCTTGATTGTGCTTCATATATATGTGGATAAAGAAATGAATGGAAGGCGTGCTCTGGAAAATACAGACATCAAGCCTCATCAGTGGATGTAAATCAAATGACTGGATGCAAATATTTGCTTAAAGTAGCGCTTTGCAAAACAACAAACTTTTGCTGATGGCTATAGATCACAATAAATGGACAACAACGCTCATATTTTAATTGGTAATGTAGTTCACATCACTTCACAAGACTTAATCAGCTCATGGATGCGGTTGTTAAATATCCCCCCCAATTTGAACCTGAATATCAAAGCGCTGGTAAACACACTGTATGACACATTAAAATAAACACGTCCTAGATTCTGCAACACCCTTGATGCATATTAAGCAGATTATGCTAATAAAAACCATCACACACCGTAAATCTGTATGATGCAGGTGAGGGGTAAACCTAATCCAGGCAAGCTTCTATCAGCAAATGTGTTCTGGAGAAGATCCTGCCATCTGGCGATTATGGAAGTGTTGCCCACTTGTCCGAATTTGCAATCGACTAATTGGTGATCACATGAGTGGACGACGACAAGAGTCAGGGAGAGAATGCCCTACTATTTCTTTACTGTTCATCGTCTCTGTTAACTATAGACCTGACAGTCCGGCTATGAGTAACACACTTCTAGTCAAAATAACCTTGAATTGGGTACATGTCGTTTTTGCCAAAATAACTTGCGAGATAATTGATACTCCCTCATGTAAGCAAAGTCAACAGTGATTACAATGTGTTTGGTTTCATTTCTTTGGCATGTTCTATGCTATTTGCAGCCCACTTATAGTCAAAACTGATTCATTGTAGTTTTTGGCCAGGCAGCGGTTGATATCCCATCATGTTACCAATGTCAATAATATCTACAAGATGTAAGTGTAATTTCATGTGATGGTCAATCTGAAGTCACGATTTAGCTATAGACGACTATTAGACGGCTATTAGACGTCTTTTAAACGCAAAATTGCTTGCTGGGATGCGTTTTGGTCGATCGGATCACAAGTGGACGACGCTAAATACAGGTGTAAACAGGGTCTAAAGTTTGTTCACTTTCGGGCACTTCTAGAGGTAGTCGAAAACAGGATTGCTTTGTGGCCGAATGCCTTCAACAACCACAAATGAAGACAACTTACTCTTCACCTCCTGACCAAATGCGTAAACATTATGGGACCCGCGATAGCCAGACGGGATTTCAACTTTGTCAGCTGAAGACCCAAGTTTAGTTTGAAGACGAAAAACGCACCAAGCACAATGTTCTCTTACCAGTCCTGATTTCTAACACAGCTCTCACAGCGTTCGGTGTGGTCTTGCGTCTGTCAGAGCAGAAACCAAAGCTGATGCTCTCCATGCAGTTCATGTACTCCAGTTATCTCCAGTCAAGTTCATATGTAAATTGCGTGAGCTTATTTTGTCCATTAGATCGAAAGATCTGAAAACAAAAACCATACATTTACCCGCACATAGACCCTCCCCTTGAAGATATCAGGACAGAAGTGGTTGAAAGTGGACAAAAGAGACGGATTAAAACACCTGTAAATGGGTACGTGTTTTTCTCATCTACTTGCGATCCGATCGACCAAACACATCTTAATACTAGGTGTAAACAGGGCCACAAAGAACTGTCACAAAGGCAAACTATTAGTAATGATCAAATGTAATTATAATAATATTAATACATGTATTCATTTTTCATGAATTATTATTAGAAGTATATGAAACCAAATAAAAATAACAACAACAACAATACTAAAAACGGGTACACTTCACACGCAGTCAGGACATCTGATGTCCACTTTGCCGCAAATCAACGGCTTGCTTACCGCCTAGTGCTCGATTTATGACTCAGGCACATTTCATTAACCAAATAAGATTTAAGCAGCACAGAGATCAGACGGGGGGCATTAATCTTCATTTATTCATAATATACACACAGACCCAGCGGGCAACTGTCTGACTGCTGAGTACATCAAGGTATGAAGCTGCGAGTAGAATATATTAAACAGATACCACATGCTATATATTGAATATGTTCAATAGCAACTCAAAAGAATATTGTGGGTTAAATCCATCATCAAACTTACCCGAACTGTCCTCATCGAGAAGCTAGTCAGTGTTTTTGACAGATTATGTGTTATGTGAGATGTCTATGTGTGTGTGTGTGCATTAATATCCACTGTCAATTCCCCATAAGCTCCTTTTGAATTTGTGAAGCATGTGTCTGGTAAGCTAATGGTCCCATGCCTATATCTCAGCTAATGGGTATAAATCAGCTAATGAGAATATCAGTAGAGCTGGAGCTAATTACCTCTTTGATGAGACGCTGAGAGGCGTTTGTTTTTTCTCAACCAGTCATCTGCTTCTGCGCACACACACACACACACACACACACACACACACACACACACACACACACACACACACACACACACACACACACACACGCGCGCACGCACGCACGCACGCACGCACGCACGCACGCACACGCACTCGCACACACACACACACGATAATTGATAGGCTGAATTGATCACACCATATGAGATATTAATGAAAGCTTTGAAAGGTAATTTAAACAGTGCACACACATACTCTCTCAAACACGCACAGATACACACTAAGCTAGACGGCACATTTCCTCTAAACACCAAATGCAACCAAAATAGCAGATGCTTTAACTGGTGGCCATGACAACAGTGAGACTGGAAACACAAGCTTGAATGATATCCATCACCTTTTGATTCCACATGTCTAAATGACTCAAATGCATAAATGCTCTCTCAGGGCTCAGGAAAAACAACTTGGCAAATGTGACCAAAATGAGAACTTACGACAATAACATAAAGCTTAAATGTGTAGGTGCTTCTACACTAAGACACTTCTTCACAGCTTAATGTGCAGATCTTTTTAAAGATTGATATCTGAGAATCCTGAGCAACATATAGTAATGGGACAGAAATGACACACTTCTGCTTTAATATCTAGTCACCATTAGCAACAGACACTAAACGAGCTTTTATAGTTCTGGTTATCAAAGCAAGCCAAAAAGCTAAATTTGGTAACACTTTAGTTTGGGGAACAAACTCACTATTAACTACTACTTTTGCCTTAATAAACTACTAATTTACTGCAGATTAATAGTTAGAAAGGCAGTGGTTGTAGTGGTTCAGTTAAGTATGGTTTAGGATTAAGGGATGTAGGATATCGTCATGCAGATTAATGCATTAATATGTTCTTTATTAATACTAATAACAGCAAATATGCTAGTGATATGCATGCTAATAACCAACAAGTTAATAGGGAGAATCGGTCCACAAACAAATGTATTACCCTAAATTCTAGAACTTTCTACAAATATTACATAATGGCAAAGCTTAAAAAAGTTTGATATTCGTGCTACGTTGGGAAACTCTAAACCTTTGTAGTAGTAGCATAACATAACAAATATTTTGTTTTTTGGTGAACTATTCCTTCAAAACGCCATGACATGGCTAATTTTTTCTCCTGTATTGACGTATGTTCTATTTAAACAGAAAGTTGTGGTGATGCATATCGAAAGGCTTTAGTTTACTTCACAGCCATGAACCATGATTAGCTCCTTGATAATGCTAATCAGACTTGGGTATTAAGGGGAGGGACTTTCTCATTAGATAGCATTTTATTGGACAGAAGTTTGGATACGCATGTGAGTTTCTCAGAAGACTGTAATTATCAAATTCTCAAATCTGCTCAAATATGATTTTGTCATGTTTTAACGAGTACAAAACTATAGCATAAAGACAAACTCAAACAGACACGAACCACAAAACTCCAATTAATCGTTTTCTTCTGGAAACCTTTGTCTTGCTTTTGGGTATCATCCTCAATGTTCTGTTGGGCTGTCTGCCATACCAAGGCTGTCATAGTGATGGTCCACGGGACATTTTATTGCAACAATTATCTGATAACAATAAGATCTTCTATAAATAAGCCAATCATGGAAACGGCAGATGGCGCTCTGGTGGGGTGTGTGTTAATCAGTGGATTCCGGTTAGGGATCCTGGAGCAGCTCTTCAAAGACAGATCCAACCAATAACCATTCCAGGGGAACATGCCAAAATGCACTTAAATCAGCAGCCAAGGGCATTTTCACAAGTGAAGAGTGCTAGACATGTGGGGCAGTGAAATTATTGCAGAGACAAAGAGACCTGGCAGAAAAACCACATCACCATCTGGACATTATGAATGAGACATTTATAAACAATCAACCCACTGTTATACAATGGACAAGCCTCAAGATTTTAGCTTTAGACTCCTGCTTCGAAGATATAAAGAAAAAGGAAAGAGGAGAAACAATCTGCAGGGATGGAGAGAAGAGGCGTGAAAAAAGAGAAACAGAGAGGGTGAACCAAACTGTTCACAAGAGACACTCACATTTGCACTAGTGTAATTAGAGAGGATGGCCAGTGTCCAGTGGTGAGACAGAGGGGCCAAATTGCAGCACATTAAGAACTAGCACATCATTTCACTGGAGCACTGACAGTTTTATTAGGGTGTATAATAGGCTGTCTAAACGCTCCTGGACTGCTCCACTGATTGGATTTGAAGAGAAGCCTTTAAGTGTTGGCATTACGCATCTCTCTGTGTGAGTTAGCTACGACTCGTGTCATTGACTTAGGATACAGGATCAGTAAAACGGAGAAGGCCTGTTTGTTATTTGGTAAACTGCATGTACACTATTTTGCCAAAAGATTTGGGATGTCTGCCTTTACATGCACATGAACTTTAATGACATCCCATTCTTAATCCGTAGGGTTTAATATGGAGTTGGCCAATCCTTTGCAGCTATAACAACTTCAACTCTTTTGGGAAAGCTTTCCACAAGGTTTAGGAGTGTGTTTATGGGATTTTTTTTTAACCATTCTTCTAGAAGCGCATTTGTGAGGTCAGGCATTAATGTTGGACGGGAATGCTTTGCTCGCAGTTTCCCCTCTAATTCATCCCGAAGGTGTTCTATTGGCTTGAGGTCAGGACTCTGTGCAGGCCAGTCAAGTTCCTCCACAAACTCCCTCATCCATGTCTGTATGGACCTTGCTTTGTGCACTGGTGAGCAGTCATGTTAGAACAGAAAGGGGCCATCCCCAAACTGTTCCTATAAAGTCGGGAGCACGAAATTGTCCAAAATGCCTTAGCATTAAGAGTTCCTTTCACTGGAACTAAGAGGCCAAGCCCAACCCCTGAAAACATTCCCACACCATAACCCCCCCTCCACCAAACTTTACACTTGGCACAATGCAGTCAGGCAATACCGTTCTCCTGGCAACCGTCAAACCCAGACTCATCCATCGGATTGCCAGACAGAGAAGTGTGATTTGTCCCTCCAGAGAGTGAGTCTCCACTGCTCTAGAGTCCAGTAGCGGCGTGCTTTACACTGCATCTGACGCTTTTCATTGCACTTGGTGATGTAAGGCTTGGATGCAGCTGCTCGGCCATGGAAACCCATTCCATGAAGCTCTCTACGCACTGTTCTTGACCTAATCTGAAGGCCACACGAAGTTTAGAGGTCTGACTAGCCATTGGATCTGATTTCTCAACGAATCATCTGATTTTGATGGGATAAACCAATTCATTGAAAAGATCTTCTCTCACAAACTCGGATGTTATGATTTCTAGAGAAGAATGGCGTAAATTTGGATTTTCCGCACATAAAAGCTACCGTATGTCTTCAGAAGACCTGGAATATAATGCTTTAAAAGGAATGCTAGAAAGGAAGAGGTGCAGATAAATACAGATGGAAGCAGCATTGAATAAATTTGACCCTGCAACTTGGCTTGACAGAAACTGTTGGTTTGTGCAAATCATCTTCTGTCCTCCTTATGTCAGTCACGGTATGTTTGAGCAGACGGACGTTAAACTCGGGTGGTAGCGTGATGCAACAGGCTGTCTAGCGTTTCAGGGCTCACTGTTCAGTCTGTCTGCACACAAGGATGATGAGGATGAGAATGCGACAGATTGCTGATGTACGGGACATTAGGCCATATTCGGATTCAAGTGACCATAATGACCTTCAAGCACGCTGATTCTGTTGGTGGCACAGAAATCTATCTACCCACACGCACTCGAAACAAAACATACACTCTTAGTTGTGCGTCAGTGCCCTTGCAAACACACATAATGCAATTACATTACACTTCACTTTGGCGAGGCACAAATCTCAACACATTAAGATAAATGAAGTGAGGAATGAATACCAACAACCTCTCTGCGATCAGGAATAATCAAGGTGACTTCTGTACCCCTCATCGTTTCAAATGAACTGACTGACAATAGAGACGAATGCCCACTTTTGAAGCAGCCTGCTTTTCAAAGGTATATTTCGCATTCATTTCATATTTGAAAATGGAAGTTTCTTAGATACGAACCAAAATCTCAGAATAATGTCATCATTATTTGTCACTTAAAACTGTGAAATGTTTTCATGAAATGTTTTCCCATCCTTTAAAACAAATTCTTGGACTGATATTTTGTATAATGCAATGATTCATACATTTTTAAATGTTCATAAAACGTCCTTCACCTTAATTATGCATGCGTACTTATGAGAGTGTGTGCTTTGGAGTGCGTTGGCTCTCCATACTGTATGTAAAGCGCATAGAGGCTGTAATCCAGCATACTGATCACTGGGGCTTAACGAGGATTTAATGTCTCTCTCGTTAACCTTTGACCTACACTGACACAGGAGACATACAATTCAAATAAGCTCTCAAAATGTCTCTCTAGCGCTCTGTTTCCTTCACCTCCTCCCACTTTCTTATGATTAACCCTCAAAGATGAATTGTGACATTATATTGAAGAAAATTATACTCATTTTACATATCCAATTGTAGTATGTGTATAGGACCTAGTAGTGCAATAGTAAATTACACTTTATTTATTCCAAAAATATTATTTTTTTCCCCTTCCTTTTGGTATTGGGCTGAAATGTGACCTGAACATTTCTTTCAAGGTTTTGAGATTCTCAAAATATTATGTTATTGTGCATTTTGAAGTGTGCAACATTATTGAATTGCTTAGAACAAATGTTGCAGTTTTGCCACAGAGGGTTAAGATCTCTATTCCTTCTCTCTGTCCTGCATCTTTATTCTACATGTCCCCTCGCTTTCTTTCTCTATGTGTTACATCAGACTCTCTGATTGCTACGGGTCATAAATCACACTGACTCAAGCAGCTTTTAAAAAGAGCTTATATGTTCTCAGTAAGGGTGTCAGTTAGAGCTAAAGCCATTGAAGCACTTTTTCCTTTTGTATTGAATACTAAAACGTATTGAACGAGCTGCTTTTCTGCAGTATAGACAGGTGCATGTGGATCAGCTTTTGCTGCCTTTTCATTTCCTAACATGAATGACTCACAATTAATTTCGGCCTAAAACCGCAGGCTTAAAAAAAAAAAAAAAAAAAATCAACGGCGAGTGCTTCCAACTGCAATTAGACTCAAATGATATGCTTTCTGGGTTCTGACATGCTGGACAGGCTGCTCTCATACCACTGGTTCTTGAAACAAAACTGGCTATAGAACTGAGAAGAAAAAAAATCATGCAATTACATTAAATTAATCTACTAAACATGTTCGGGTGCAACATTTTGCTTCCATTTTTTTCACATACAGTATGCATTTTTTTTTTTTTACCTTTCAACCAATAGCACTGAGATGATTAATGTGCCAAATGCATATGAATACAGATCTTAAATTCACTCCAAAAAAGAATATTTAAATATTGGTATCAAATCAATTGCTATATGGTATCAAAATTGATTTTCAGCTCAATCTTTTGAAATAAATAAATAAAGTATTATCTAAAATGATAAAAAAAACTATATCAAAATAAGGCCTTCAGGATGAGGGCTGACTTTAATAATCATAAATGTCAGTCAGTCTGAAAAAACAAAACAAAAAAACAACAAAACAAAAAAGTATCTGATGTGAAAAATTATATAGGCCTATTTGAAATATTAGAGTAATGGTCTGAGGGCAGTTGTTTTAGGGGAAGTGAGTGAACAAAATAAAATAAAACAATGATTAAATAAAATAATTTAATGATTTAAAAAAATATATATATTTATAAAATATTTTAAATAAAAAAAGGAACAAATTAAATAAATGTACATTCTAGTTATCATCCAAATTGTCAAACTATCATATATATTTTAAAACTACGGCAGATAAAATGTTGTCCCGGGTCTCAAGAATCAGAGATATACAGAACATGACTGCAGAGCTGGCTTTTTTTTTATTGAATAGCTGATGTAATCAATTACTTAATTAATTGGGGAGAATTTAAAATCAGTCTTGGGTGAGAAACAAGTTATCACCAGCAATAATCAACAGCACTGCAAAATAACCAGTATTGATTCACTGCACCTCGAGAGCTAGACACTGAACCAGCAAACCATAATTTGTATGTGAGACAGTGTAGGTGTCTGGGACACGGTGTTCGTGAGTGTAGGAAGTGCTTGTGTGCTGGAAAGCACTGCACATTGCCACGCGTGAAGCTTAAAATAGCAGTTTGGCATCCGTTTTGGGATCAATTTTGAATTCAGTTTAACTTTAAAGACTCCATGAAATGGCTTGACGACTGCAGTTTTCTTTCCTGGAGTGAAGGTGGAACATATCCAAGGTGTCAATAGCTTTTAGCCTTTCCTCCATTTTACCATGATTTCAAGACGGTACATTTTAAAAGGTCTACATCTGCTAACATTTATTTTGTCAACTTTAAGGTGTGATCACTTAAGTGTAATTTAGGCCAAAATTTAAGAGCAAAAAGGTCCTTTCTATTGTCAATAGCATAGCATAGCCATCTATAAAGCACACCAAAGTCAATTTCACACCAAGCAGCTTTCTATTGGTCAGAGCTGCAAATTTGGGTGACCAACTTGCTTATGAGAGGTCTTTAGCTTAGCAACATGCTGAGCCTATACTGAAATGACAGGATTGTGCTCACAAAATTATGACGAGAAATGGTAAATATGACCGCACCATAAGGCCTAGCATATACAGCAGATTATCCTCAAAGCTAACAGATGTGATAAAAGCTTCAAAACTCCAATATTACCTAGTTCTGGCATGAAACACTAGATGGTGCAGGCTGTTTAACTCATTTGGTAGCGATCACATCATTATCTACATAGCACAGGTTGCATCAGCGACCAATGAGCTGCGGCTCAACATTTAAACAAATACAGGTAGTGTTGCTGTTAGCAGTATGCAGCGCGCTTTCAGAAACCCTCCACCTTCCCCAGCTCCACCTGTATAGATCAGCATTGAGGGTTAAATCATGTATGTTACAATGTATTGCAAGTCTTTGTACTTGCTCTGCATTCCGCCAAGACCAAATACATTAACATTGCCATATTCATTACCATGCCAATCTCTATTACCATACCAATCTCCAGAGAGTTGTGATGACAGAACTGATTTCATAGGATCTTTAAGTGTACTGGTAGGTGAATTTTAGGTGTGTGTTTGTGTGTGTGAAAGCATGTTATGTAACAGTCCTTGTACAGAAGGCAGGATATTAATACACCAAGCACACAGGTAAGGTATATGCATATTTGTACACTACTGTAATTATGTGTCAGAGTCTATTTTTACCCATAGTGCTTTTCCACACAGTGAAGGTCAATGCCAGAAACAGCTCGTTCTTCAGTGTGACTCAGCGCTTTGAGAAAGCCGAGGAGTGAATTATAAAACTGCTAAAAAGGACAAAATGGACCAATCAACCAATTAAGAGGCCTTCCGTATGAAAGGCCGCGAAAATACACACAAATCCCAAGACACCCACCTACACCACCACAAACATAAGCCTTCTTACCTGCCCCTCCTCTCTGGACGACCAACGTGGCCTCTGCCCCGACAGGACACTCTTTTAGCAGCTCCACCACCTGCGTGTGTGGCAGGGTTAATGCGGGTAGCTGGTTAATTTCCACTATCAGATCGCCCTCACAGAGCCCCGGGCATCCCTGCGCCTCCAGAATCTGCTTCACCCTCTGTCCTCCATTACTGTCTGCTATGGTGAATCCAAACCCATCCGCACCTTTCACCATGGTCACTGTTAGCAGCTCTCCACCGGCCGCTCCTGACGATGCCATTGAGACGCTGTCCTCCAGCGGCCCGGCGTCCAGGTGGGTGTCTCCAGGGTGGGGATGAGGCAACGTAGTATGGAGGGGGTCGATGAAGCGAGCGGTGCGGGAGATGTACTCCATGTAGCTGTCGTAGCTATTCTGTCCGTTGACCAGCAGAGGGCGATCAATGAGGCCGAGGGGGGACAGCAAGGTACTGGCTGCGTCCTCCGGGTCATAAGGAAGAGGGTAACCCCTGCAAAGGACGAGGGTTACGCTTTGTCCGATTGGCACAGATTGGAAAAGTTTAACCACATCAGCGTGGGTGGTGCCCAGGACGCAGACGTCATTAATGTAGACGATCACGTCTCCTGAAAGACAGAAAGAAAGATAAATTAGCATATATTAGCTCTGGCAGATATGATATATGCAGCCCAGAAGCAAAGGCTGTTCCAAAATGTGGGCATAGTTACCTTAACAATAATTATGCTTCTTTAAAAGATACCTCATTCCCAGAATGCATTGCAATGAGCACAGAGACAACATGCATCCAAGATGGTATGAGTCAAAACATTTTTGATCCAATCAAAAAAAGCACTTTTTTTCAATCTGATTACAAATAATATATTGATTATTTGTGTATTTTTGTGCGTATGACAGTTTAAACATTATCTTAGCATCATGCTAATGCCAAACTATCAGTTGACAAGCCTATCTGCTCTATTATTTGGCTGTGCTGTGTAATGTGCTTATGAGTTTGCTAACTTGTTAGCTTAGCAACACACTAATATCAAACTCTATCATTTTTGACTGTCTGCTCCATTATGTGATTGTGTTGTGTATTTTGTGCTTATGAAAGTGATAAGTCATTGCTTAACTATATGCTAATTCCAAACTATCAGTTTTTACTTTCTGCTCCATTAGTGTGTGTGCTGTTTATTTTGTGCTAATGGAGTGCTTTAGAGATTTATTAGCTTAGCAACATGCTAATGTCAACAATCTATTTTGACTATCTGCTCTATTATTTGTGTGCTGTAGATTTTGTGCTTATGAGAGTGATAAGTCATTACTTAAGCAACGTGCTAAAGTCAAAATCTTCAGTAATCAACTGAAATGCTGATGGAGTTTCATAATAATCATAATTTGGAACTCATTCTAGTGGGCTCAATATGAACCTTTAAAGAATGATCTAACTGGATATAAGATCCAACTGGAGTTGAAATGAGTTGGAACACTGAAGTACCAATTTTATTTTATTTCAGTGTATTTTTTCCCTCAGAGTGCCATTTTATCCTTTAAAAAAAAAAAATTTTTGATTATTGTGGTAAAATCTCATTAGAACTGTTCATGATTGGTTCCAACACTGTAAAAACAAATTACATCAAAATTTTCTAGTGACTGGTCTCATCTAAATTTTTCAATTAGTCTGACATATTATTTCTCATTGAGCCAATGTTAACAGACTATTGCAACAATTAATTCAATTTGTTTTACAGAATTTCACTTGGGCCAATTAAAAAATTTAGATGTGACCAGCCACTAGAATATTTTGACTTGGAGAGGTAAATTTTTTTTTTTTTTACAGTGAACTTATCATTATATCATTAGTATTTTAGTTTTGACTAGAGAAATCAAATATCCTGTGTGCTTTACATGAGAAATGTCATTTGTGTAGCCTGCCTGTGTAGAATTTTCCAAAGGAATCCGATGCCTAAACAGCTAAATAAATGGTAAACCAAACAGGTTTTGGAACAAAGCTATAAGACAAAAAAAAAAACTCCAATAAGAAGAGTTTCTTTAATCAGGGTGAAAAACTTTCCCCAATTTGTAATGATTTTAGTCATCCAATATTTATTCATGTCGTCTCCCCTGGTGGTAGCTGTGACAATTACAGTGCACCAATTTGAAGGAACAATTCGAGGGACCTACTCAATACTTCCACAAATCCTAAAGTGTCGCTATATACTTCAGGCCTTAAGTGTGATCTTCACTTCTCTTTTTCACTCATTCGATTTACCCGGAATGTGAAATCGAGCTTGTGTTGTAAAAAGCATTTGATTTAACGTTTGACTTATGTTTTCAGGCCTGATTTTGGCATCTTTCAATGCTGGCAAAGAATTATTAGAAATGCAATTATTATGGAAATGAGAAGATTCCAGCAAATGTGGCGAGTGTATTTGTGGGATAAACAAGATCACGAGGTCTCACACAGCGTGTCTGTTGTGTTACTGGTTTCCTGGAGACATTTCATGCAGGGCCGTACGCGTCTATCGATAGGCTTGTCCCCTCCTGACTGTTGTGTGCAGAAATTTTAATTAATCTCGGTAAATACGTTCGACATTTGCCTAGAGCGTCTGGTGTTCCAATCAATAATTTCACATGCTTCCAGAGAGCAAATGATATCGGTGTGACCTCACTGCTTCACACCTAACTTTATGTCAGCATCAATCTGGGCCAAAGCCCCACAGGGCAAACCAGATCACTACATTCCTACAAACAAAACATTATCATCCACTTAAAATTCAAACTTACCTCTTTAGTATCAAGTATATTTTCAACAGCTCCCAGATTAAAACTTAAAAATGAACATGAAACATTTTGTCATATTCTTCCTGTTCTGGTTTAGAATAGGGTATGCTTGTGTATGATGACACCATGTCATAAAAGCCTGTAAAAGTTCAAACTAGGACTGGTGTGACTTGTATGCGAGCATTTAAATAGAGAAGTATTAATAGGGCGTCTGACACTAATAGCAAAAATATAAAGTAAGTTTGATTATTTTCAATGAATCAGATAATATAATCAGTTTAAATTAATTGAACGAAATGATTCATTAATCACTCAAAAGTGTTCACAAATGTATTTATATTAATTTATTAAGATATTTCATTTAAAATAATTATTATACAAGTACATATTTTTAGTTTATTGCTAATTATTTTTATATTGGGGCATTTAAATTAAAATGATTAAATATTTATGTATTCTCTTTTTTGTTGCTGTTGTAAAAATCAGTGTGGAAAACATGCCTTACTGTAAGTGTTTTTAACTAGATTTTTAGTGTTTTAGTTCTTAAAACATTTTACATTTTTACTAGGCAAAAATGTCTGGTAAAAAAAATAACTATACTTTTTTTTATTCACATTTTAGAGTGGCCTTTTATTGTGGCCAGCCTAAGGCACACCTGTGCAATAATCATGCTGTCTAATCAGCATCTTGATATGCACACCTGTGAGGTGGATGGATTATCTCGGCAAAGGAGAAGTGCTCACTAACACAGATTTAGACAGATTTGTGAACAATATTTGAGAGAAATAGGCCTTTTGTGTACACAGAAAAAGTCTTAGATCTTTGAGTTCAACTCATGAAAAATGGCGGCAAAAACAAAAGTGTTGCGTTTATAATTTTGTTTAATGTATATATTGTATAACCTCATGAAACCGAGCAGCTGAACTACTATATATAATATTGTCTATATAATATAATATATATAAACCGAGCAACTGAACTGCAGTCTTGTTCTAAAAAAGACTGCGTAAAACTAATGACAGCAAGACAACATAAGAGGTGTTTTGGGAACCAGCGTCTGAGACATCTTATGTCTGTGCATGCATGCAAACCCAAAGGAGGACTGCTCTGTGACTGGCATTCTAAACAAACACAATCAATACACAATCCCCTAAACATCGCTGCTGAGACACAATAGACATCCTATTGCACAAAATGAAGCTCTAAACATCAAATGCAGAGATCCTCCAGCAGGCATATGACTTGTGTGCTTCCTGTCCTTCAGCGGCACACTGGTGCACCTGATGCAACTCATTATCTGCTAGTTAAGTTCTTTATGAGAGGACTCAGGCACAGCTGTGAGGGGCAGAGTAAACATCAGCACAGCGGTGGCATCTATAGTGGGAGTGGATGGCTGGGCTCTAAGATGCAGGACGTGAAACATGTCACGCAGCAAATCCCAGCACTCTGCATTTATCAAGGAAGCACTTAGCCAGGAGTACAGGAGAGAGAGAGTGTCATGTCAGGTTTACGTCACATTAACGCTAATTTGTGGATGAGGTGTTAAACAGATTATTGTGGTGGTTAGTGTTGGAGTAACAAAATGTGTGTTACATAATCACATTATATTTTGTAAGTATCAAAAATATGAGTACTATTAATAGTGTGATTTGCCTCAGCAAACACCACTAATGAATAGAAAAATAGCACATTAATTGTTTGGAATAATGGTGTATATTAAAAACCAATAACGATTAGCCAATAATTATTTTCATGTCAAGGAACAATGGCCAATATTCAATTTTAATATAATTTTCGTCTAAATGAATTAAAAATAAAACCCTAAATCAATTATTTTACATGCTGAAAATGTATGCCTATAATGTGCAGTGGTAAAAATAGATATACATTTTTAAGGTTACATTCAATAGTGTTAAATTATCCATGTTTTTTTAAGGATTGAAGGAGTGAACATTCACACTTAAATATTCAATATCTATAGTGCCTGGCAATGGACCGGTCCTGTACACTTAGTTTTGTTGTGATAATATGTTGTGGCCACAAGATAATTTTGTCGATGTAAAAAAAAAACAAATGTTAAAAGAAAATGTTAAGGCAACAACTTCCTTGTCTCATGGCCACACGTTTTAACATTCTTAACATTCAACATTTATATGATCATATTTAATTTCAGTAAGAGAAGTCAGAAATATATTTGTAAGGATAATTTAAAATATATTTAGTGAGCAATACTGATAAATGAGAGTGAATAATCTGGAATTGCTTAATGTGCCAAAATTTGCTACCAGCTAGTCGGCTGCAACTTGCTAGAGTGACATTCTCATTCGAGAGACAATCTGATTGGACTTGGATCTGATCTATGTAATTTATATTTTAAGTCAGCTAAAGGTGTGTTTTAATCAACATTTACAGGTACATTAGCATACAGATTAGCCTCAAAGCTAACACACATTGACTAAAATCAACAAAAAAAATCTAATTTTGATTATATGGGGTCTTCAAAAGATACATTATTTATATAGCACTTTTTATAATACAGATTGTATCAAAGCAGCTTCGCAGTGATCACATGAAAAGAATACAACAACACTGGTGATGGTTATGAACTGTATGAACGTCCACCGCAGGGCACGTTTCCTCGGCTAGTACTCCGGTAAAATTGAAGATTTCAAACTGGCGTAGACCTGAAGCTCCTCCAGAGCACTGTCTGAGTGTGTGTGTGTGAGACTGTGAAACAGCACAAGTAGGACAAGGAGTCCAGAGGGAGCGTGAAGGGTGGAAGAGAGGAGCAGAAAGGAGAGGAAAGCAACAGAGAGGATCATTTCCACAACTACCAACAACAATATTACAATAAAGTGTCATCATGGGAGACGCATTGACTATATTCTGAACTCTGCACTGTGGGTCCGTCTGAATGCACGAGATATTTCAATGCTGATGTGTGTGTGTGAGTAATGCTGCCGCAGTCACACTTCCACTAGGCTGGACTGGAGGTGCAGGGTTTATAAAGTCCCACTGTGATTAATGGACACATGCCCTGCTGTGGAAAATGCACAAAGCCCATAAATACACTGTCCGTAAATGCATTTAACCCCTGGATGTCCCTAACGCACTATCAACCAAAAAAAAAAAGAAGACACATTCACACCGTAACCTTGTCAGTAGTGTGGGCACAAACAGAGATTGAGAGAGACTGGCCAGCTGGGAGCTCTGTTTGAGTGAGAATAGCACATTAGTGCAGTTCAAACATTGACCTGCAAGTGTGTGTGTTTGTATGTGTGTGTTTACCTGTAGCCATTTTCCCATCCTGTGCAGCAGGCCCGTCCGGTATAACGCTTTTGACCTGTAGAAACTCATCTGGTTCGTCACCGCCAATGATAGTGAAACCAAATCCCATGTTGCTTTTCTGCAGGGCTGTAGACAGAAAGCTGCCCTTCAGCTGCGTAGGGTCCCGCGTGAACAGAGGCTTCTCTGCCAGGGCGAAGAAATGCAGATAGAAACATGAGATTTTAATCAAGCAAAAGATATCCAAAAATGAATGGGTTACTTTGTAAAAGCCAATCCAAACCCATCAAAAGCAGCAGATCACATCACACTGGGGAATTGTGGGTAGAAGGCCAAGCGCTCAGCTTACAGCCAAACATACAAGAGCAGAGTGGGACACGGTGGCTTGTTTTTTTTTTGCTCAAGCCTCACTTTTGGCTCTTTAGGCATACTCCAATGTTACACTCAACAGTGTTTAGCCTTGTCCAGGGCCTTCTCTCGGGACAGCCAAGACTTAAGCAAAAAAAAAAAAAAAGCCAGGAGAAGAACCAGCACAGGCAGAGTGGTTCTTCTGCTCTCTCAGAGCGGAGAAAAGCAATCTCGAAAACTGTTCTGGAGAAGCCGTTTCGCTGTAATCGCACACCAAACAAGGAGCTTTGTACTGAAGAGCTGCTTCTTCAAACGGAAGAGATGCCTACTTCAGTACACAGTATGGAGTTACAATATGCCAGCCATAGTCACTCCATTTTATAAACAAAGTATTTTTTCACCATTATCTAGGACAAATCTAGTCTTTTAGCAGTTTCTGCCATGCGTTTGTTAGGGACAATAGCTGGTCCAAATACCCTGCTGAAAGACCAGCATGCATTTCTGTGCTGATCCATGCTTGTTTGGTGCTGGTCTTCCTGATAGACAAGCACCAGCAATACGTAGCTGGAGCAGCTGGTTGCCCTTGTTGGTTTTGTCAACACAAAATGGCATTCGTTACTCATTTTACCTATGTAATCTGACATATTTTAGAGCAAAACAGTATATTCCGTAATATTAGGTTAAAATTAAGAGCAGCACCTGGTTTTGTCTATCGGGAGTTGATCGGATCATGAAAAGCTCGATGTATCATGCTTGCATGATGTCCTCAGAGAGGATTTTGAGGCACTAACACTCAGTGGAGATATATCTGTGTATAGTTCTTTCGAAATATGTGATGTTAACTACAAGTTATTAATATAACATTATATTAATCTTAATTCTAATAGGAATAATGATATGAACAATTCAAGCTACATTAACTTTAGCAAAATATGAAAGCCTGAATATTAAAGCTAAAATAAAAAAATCTAGATAAACTGACTTGTCGACTCTCACAAATCGACTAGTGGGTAGTTGTTGGTTACTTGGCTTATGGAAACAGTCGTCATTTCTTATAAACCAGCATCCCAAACATACGATGGCGTCCAGTTATGCTGGTCTATTCAGCAGGGTAGGTGTACTCATATGTATCCTGGAAGCGCAGGCAAAAAGTAAAATACAAAACCAAAAAATGAGAAGCCAACAAAAAGTCTCCACTGGTTCCACTGAAACTGAGAGAATGTTCCTTATAGGAACTTAAGGACTATGCAAAAACAGGCCAGGCGAATTAGACTCCTGCTGAATTCTCCCCTTGCACAAAGGGGGCTCAGGTCAAGGGACGTACCATGCAGTCCAAACACACCGGCCCGGTACAGGGGGGCCTCGGAGAGGTCAGTGAGACTGTGAGAGCGCTCGGGAGCGGGACCCACATATGCCAGTCTGGCCCTTGGTAGGGTGGCAGAGGAGGGGCTCTCCTCCACTGTTACAGAGAACAAAAACCCTCAACTCACACAGGAAATCGAGAAATGTCATTGAGAAATATAAGGTAGGTCTACTATGAACATAGAACAGTTACATTTCAACAGGAAATTCTAGGGTGAGTTTGCCAAGTTGAACACCCTTGTTGGTCCACCCATTGCGAATAATCTGAAATTTTAGAGTTTAAGGCTAGACATACAGTAGGACTGGGGTTGCATCCTCAACTCACACACGAAATCTGTAAATGGCATTGAAGGATACAAAGTTGGCCTACTATGGACATAAAAGTGTTACCAATTTGAATATTCTTGTTGGTCCTGGAAGAATGTTCCCAACAATCAGTTTTTACGGCTAAATTTAGGGTTAGGGATAGGGTTGGAGTTGAAGTCTCACGAATATAATCATTTTATTATTCTTTCTTTGGTTTATGGGTAGTTATGGTTAGGGGTTGTGTCTAGGAATAGGGTTAGGTGCCAACAAAAGATGTTGATCCAGGAACATCTCCTACTTGCGGTCTGCAAATTGCGGTCACCACAAAATTGATCTACTAAAGAAAGTGGAGGTGTTCCAATGGATTAAAGGAGTATGCTCTGTATTGGTCAACATTTAACATTTGAGCATCTGAGAGACTGAGCATTCAGATCAAGTAAATGATTTCTCATTTCTCTACGATCCATTTTTGCTTCAATCTCAAGGTCCTGTAAAAAAATATAGAATTTCCTATAGAAAAACTTAGTGATGAATTGGAACACAGAGTTACATCACTGATGCTATTGTGTCTAGACGGGAGCAAATCCCTCCAGAAATGATCCAACATCTAGTGAAAAGCCTTCCAAGAAGAGCGAGAGCTGTTAGGGAGGACCAACTCCCTAACATTAATGGCGAATGGTTTTGAAATTAAATGTGGCGTTCAGCTGTCCACATACAATACTTTTGGCCATATAGTGTAGGTATGTTGGAGGTTTCTAATGCAGCATGCTCTCTCAAAAAGATGGATTGAAACAAGTTAAAGAAAGTTCTTCTTGTTAACGCCCATTCTGGCTGAACATACTCTTCCCCTTACCTGTATGTGGGTAGCAGCATGACCATGCTGAATGGATAAACTAAAAAAGGAATTATTACTAGAAATGTAACCATAATCAGTCCAAGGTCATATTATGAAAGGAGACACATTCTCATTTGATAACCGAGTCTCAAAGAAAACAGGAAGCATTCATGCGTATAGCTCAAAGAGACTGTACAGCTATATTTACAGGATTAGTTCACCAAAAAGGAAAATTCTGTCATTATTTACTCATCCTCATGCCCATCCAAACCTGAATGTTCTTCTTTCTTACATGGAACACAAAAGGAGAAATTCTGAATAAAGTACTGTTTTATTCCTTTCATGCATTTACAATGAATAGAGACAAAGGCTTTAAAGAATAGAGACGCGGCATAGAGGTTCGAGCAAAACAAAACACCAGTCATGAATTAGAAGTCTAAAACGATTATTTTTACAGAGAAATGTTGGAGGATTCCGATATAAGAGAATAGGAGCTTGAATTTGTTGCGCAGCCCTGTTTGCTTGAACCTCGAGAGGAGACTACTCTCACCTAAGCTTACGATACTCCTACATCATAATGTCGGGTCAGAGGTCACTCTTCCCCTGGAACTAGACTCGGAAGCCAGTGATTATAGTTTATAAAGTTATAAAATATGGATATTTTTCTTACAAAAGGACTTTATTAACCCCTCTGTAGGTGCTTTTTTGGGGCTTCTAAATCTAGGTTACTATTCACTTCCATTATAAAGCTGGGAAGAGCAAGGATATTTTTTAATATAACTTCGATTGTGTTTGGCAGAAAGTCAAATAGACCAAGTCAAAAAGTCAAATAGACCAAGTCAAAAAGTCAAATAGACCAAGTCAAGATGGCTTGAGGGTGAGTAAATTATGGGATCATTTTCATTTTTGGGTAAACAAACCCTTTAAGGTACACACACGAAAACGGTGTGATTTTGCTCACACAAATAGGGGCAAATTATCTGTGGGGTATTTTGAGAAACGTCCCCGACAGATTCTGGACACCAGATACTTATATTACTGTACATCTCGTAAAAAGGGGCATAATAAGTGCACAAAGCCAGTCTAAATGATTTATTTGGTCTTACTTTTGTTTTTTGAATATTATTATTTTCAGCTTGAATTTAGCTCAATGTAAGTGCATGGGGAAATTAATTTCTCCTTTTGTGTCCCAAGAAAGCCATACAGGTTTGGAACAACATGTGCTCGAAGTAAATATTGACAGGATTTTCATTTTTGGGTGAAGTAAAACTAATTATTCCAAAGGTCTGGCTGTAAGAAAGTAATATGCTTAACAATAAGTCCACTCACAGATGGTACAATACCAAAGACAACGTCTGAGCTTAGAAGTGTTTCTATGGAGACAGACACTGAGCTCATAAGAGAAATATAATAATAGTCATGAACACCAAGCCTCAATCAGCAATTCCAACAGATTTGATGTTAAACATCCCATTGCATGGAGAGCAGATAAGTGTTATTATGATGTCACCAGTGTGCCTAAGATAGGGTGGTCGGGAACCTCAGTTTTTAACCAGATTTGCACAAGTACCACACCTTAAAATTCCTCAGGTAATTTTTCAGATATCAGTAATACTTTACCTCTGTAGACTGTAGGTAGGGGGAGAGAGGACAAGCCCTGACTCTGCATCTGCTGCTGCTGTTGCAGTCTTCTCTTGGCCTCTAAAACTGGGTTCTCAAACTGAGTCCTTCGGTTTATGTGACTGCAATCAGAAAACCAGAAATAGAGATTCGTTCAAATTTCTTGAGTGACTACTTGAAAATACACGACTATTCAATATAGGAGCCAGCTAGCGTTCTGCCTGTTTAGGGAGCATTTGAACTGAAATGTAACCTCATAAGTAACTGATTTGGAACACTATAGGCCACAGCTATACCTACGAAAGCAGCTATTTTATCAAATCTGTCAACTCTGACTGCCCAATATCTGCAGAATGGCAATGACTTTCGGCAACTAGCATTGACTCGTCGACTGAAAATCAGGGAAAAAATATTCACAATAGTCATGTAGTGTATTCCTAAGGTACTCTAACGCAACGGATTTTGCTTCAGAACCCAGATTTTATATTGGCCACCAAATGGCGTGCAAAAACTGTACCAAAACCGCTTGTTTTACAACCAAAAACCATTGATATTTGGTATTGAATGAAATATATTTATAATATACACTCTTGACTCTATACGCAATCTTGGATTAATTCTTTAACTGAGCTTGCACCCAATGCATACATGGCACATTCCATATTAGTAACTGGCTATTAAAGCATATATGAAGTTATGCCATTGGTCCCTTGCTTTGTGCACTTGATCTGAAAATCCTGCAATATGATTTCTCATGGTTGATCAATGCAAATTATTTTACCCACCCCCAGCAAACAAATACTGACACAAGCCATTAAATGTTATGCACTATACAAGAAAAAGCATGCGTGTTCATTTTAATACCTTTCAACAAGTAATTTAAAATCAAACAAGCTGTGGTCATTGAGTAAAACAGAAACCCAGTTAGTCTTTATCTTTGTTAAAAAGAGTGATGTAAGAATGAGATCAGACAGTAATGAGAGCATCCTCTGATCTGGAAGAAAAATGGCTCTTTTGACTGTCTGTACAACACTTGCTGTCAGAGTTAATTCAATCTGTTTTTAAAAAGCACTGTTGAAAAACCACGCCATTTGAAAGTACAAAGACAATTAGGCCCCATTAAAAGGCATTCTGTTGAAAAGAGGTAATGCTTTCTTGTAAAGACGTGGCATTTGTAATTACCGCTTTGTGGCAAGACTATGCAAGGTCAATTCTGAAGACATTGGTTTTAGATTTCTTTTGAGGTCTAAAGCTTGAAATTAATTCAACAGATCAAAGTATAATGAGCAAATGGAATTTGTCCCTAGTACTGTCCCTCTCAGTTTAGCTGACATCAGGTCTACACTTTCTTACAGCACATTAAGCCAAGGTTTGGCAAAGTAGAAACCAGCCTTGGAATTGGTTCTGGCTTGGTCCTATTAAATACCAACTGTAGAGGGTAAAGTAATGTCTGTTAAACCTGAAAACACACACACAACACAAATACAAATGATAAGCTTTATGCGTAATGGTCTTGTTAAGTGTCTCCTCTAAAAAGCCACTAGACACAGATTTATAGTAAATTACAGTAATTTTACACCAGATGCAGCTTCTGATCTTCTCAGCTGTCATCTTCCACAACATAAAACCCACAGTTGTACAATTACTACTGAGGATGGGTCTTTCGTCCTTTTTATAGATAAAAAAACACAATTTAAATAATAGCTTTTGTTATTTACGAAATAAGTACAATAAGTGAAATAAGTCAAATTAAAATAAATAACAACTGATTACCAATAATACAAATTGCTTTATGGAAACAGGACAGATAGATAGCCAGCCAGACAGCCAGACAGACAGACAGACAGACAGACAGACAGACAGACAGACAGACAGACAGACAGACAGACAGACAGGCAGGCAGGCAGGCAGACAGACAGGCAGACAGCCAGACAGCAGACAGACAGACAGACAGATAAATAGATAGACGATAGATATACAATAGATAGATAGACGATAGATAGATAGATAGATAGATAGATAGATAGATAGATAGACGATAGATGGATAGATAGATACTGTAGACAGACAGACAGACAGACAGACCGATAAATAGATAGATAGATAGATGGATAGATAGATAGATGATAGATAGATAGATAGACGATAGATAGACGATAGATAGATAGATAGATAGATAGATAGATAGATAGATAGATAGATAGATAGATAGATAGATAGATAGATAGATAGATAGATAGATAGATGGATAGATAGATACAATTCTATTCTAATAAATTCACTCAATGTATTATGCAATTTCCAAGCAAATATTTGGGTGGATAAGATAAAGAAAGATAAACCAGTTAAGTTAAACTCACCCAAAGGGGATATTAACGTTTAAATTATATATATATATAGGCCTATATATATTTTAATTGTATATAATAAACATTGATCATAAATACCCAACAAAGCAGGTTGGTAGATAAACTGATTCTTTATGATTACAGTTCAATGACATGAAGTTCCATAATCCCATCCGAGGACACCAGGCGAGGATGCAGTGCTGCTTTTATGATGCAGTTGCAGAGAGTGTGTGGTTGTGTATCCACATGATACTACAGCTGCATTATTGGCTCTAGGCTTGCTGTTCTCCTCTGTCCTGGGAGGAAGAGTAGCCAAGCAAGCCATACTATAAATAGTTCCACCTCAGCCCAGACTGTGCATTAAGCAAGAAAAATGATGGCACACACACGCAAACACACTGCGAACTGAATTAGGAAACACTGGAGCAGCTGTTTTTCGTCATGAGCATGGTGCAGAAGCTATATAACCAATTAACACAGAGCTGTGAGAAAATGAGCCAAAGTGCCATTAAACTGTGTGTGTTAACTCAAGCAGTTGAACTTACTCAACATA
The DNA here is from genome assembly GCF_949152265.1 of Phoxinus phoxinus. Lineage (NCBI taxonomy): Eukaryota > Metazoa > Chordata > Actinopteri > Cypriniformes > Leuciscidae > Phoxinus > Phoxinus phoxinus. Next base: position 14,644,793 of record NC_136884.1, read on the forward strand.
GTAGGTTCCATAAATAGGGTCGTCGATTTTCTCCCAGCCATAAGGAAGCTCTGAAAAACAAACAATAAATAATTCCGCTTTTAAACGTTTAATTCAAAGCTAGATGTCGTAGTAGAGTAGAGTCAAAATTTTGAGTCAAATTACTATATATTGGGTCTTTATCTGAAAAGGGTTCCATTTGGACTTTAAGTGTCCCCATAACTTACTGAGGCAATTAACAGAATACTGAGCTTCACATTATTATTTGAAAGATTTCTAGTGCAAATGCAAAATAACGTTTAAAATAAAGCATTCATTTTATTCTTAAACATTTGTCACAGTCTTTCACAATATCATCTAATTTGCAGGGCCCCATTCATCACCATGACATTTTAATGGGTTATACAGAGTAAAAAAGTTTTGCTTTTATTGAAATTAAAATATTGTGCTTTCATCGTCTGCAATTTTTTTTTCTAAACACATTTCTGAAAATTGCAGAATTTATCTTTGTCCTTGTACTTTTTGTTCACCTCCATTAAAGATGTGACATTCCTGCTTTTAAAAATAATGGTCTGATTTTCAGACATCTTATTAGTTAGGGGAAAAAAGTTTTTTAAGAGAGAAATATTGTTCTTGGTACAAGACACAATAATATTTGTGATGTTATTTGCTAATTAAGACTGACAATTCAGAAGACAGACAAACAGACAGACAGACAGACAGACAGACAGACAGACAGACACTGTAGACAGACAGACACATAGACAGACAGACACACACTGTAGACAGACAGACAGACAGACACTGTAGACAGACAGACACTGTAGACATACAGACAGACAGACAGACAGACAGACAGACAGACAGACAGACAGACACTGTAGACAGACAGACAGACAAATAGACAGACAGACACACACTGTAGACAGACAGACAGACAGACAGACAGACAGACACTGTAGACATACAGACAGACAGACACTGTAGACAGACAGACAGACAGACAGACAGACACTGTAGACATACAGATAGACAGACACTGTAGACATACAGACAGACAGACAGACAGACAGACAGACAGACAGACAGACAGACAGACACTGTAGACAGACAGACAGACAGACAGACAGACAGACAGACAGACAGACAGACACTGTAGACAGACAGACAGACAGACAGACACACACTGTAGACATACAGACAGACAGACAGACATACAGACATAGACAGACAGACACTGTAGACAGGTAGACAGACAGACAGACAGACAGACACACACTGTAGACAGACAGACACACACTGTAGACAGACAGACACTGTAGACATACAGACAGACAGAGAGACAGACAAATAGACAGACAGACAGACAGACATACACTGTAGACAGACAGACAGACACTGTAGACAGACAGACAGACAGACAGACACTGTAGACATACATACAGACAGACAGACAGACAGGCAACAGACACTGTAGACAGACAGACAGACAAATAGATAGATAGACAGACAGACAGTAGATAGATAGACAAACTGACAGTAGATAGATAGACAGACAGACAGATAGACAGACAGACAGACAGACAGACAGACAGACAGACAGACATACAGATAGACAGACGGACAGACGGACGGATGGATAGATAGATCCTGTAGATGAAGTAACCTTTTCAAGTGAAATAAATAATTTAGTAAACAACTAATAATCTTACCATAGTATTAGCATAAATAGCACAATTTCCTGAGAAAATGCTGTTTTTACTGTCTATCCTAACATTTTCTGTTACTTCATAAAGTAGGGTGCACTGAGTTACTGTAGTGTCACTCCATATATAATAAAATTTACAATTCATCGGTCACAGAGACTGTGTCATCCGGCTGAAATCGTAGTATTAATATTTAGACTAAAACATACACATACGCTTCCACACTTGAATACACACGCTCCATATAGCATGCACACACGCTGAGCTTCAGACGAAAGTGTCAAGGAAACACAGCGTAATTACAAGCGCACACACACACACACACACACACACACACACACACACACACACACACACACACACACACACACACACACACACACACACACACACACACACACACACACACACACACACACACACACACACACACACACACACACACAATACATTCAGCAGCGTCGAGCAGGCTGAAATACCAGACTCTGTGTACATCACACACAACTTTGTAAATTACAAGTGACAGAAAGTGTGTGATGTTCTTACTTAAAGTAACACACACACACCAAAGCGCTGTTGGGTATTACTCTACTGCTGTGCTGTGAACTTGTAAAGACAACCGAGAGCACAGAACAATCTTTAGGATGAACATTTATAAGGATTTAAAGGGAAGTATTAAATGGGTGCAATGAAACTTTCATTTGTGCTATGAGCAATAATATATCAAATCATGCAGCTTGTTGAGGAGAGGTGCATTATTACTTTTCAAAATTATTGTTTTTATTATTTTTTCCTTGTAGGCGAAAAAAAATCCCATAGGTTTACATTGAAGGAAAGACCCAATCCATATCTAGAGACCAGAATATATTAGAGCAGCATTTTACAGCAACCACCTCTATAGGGCCAGATTTAGTACACACATTAGCATAAGACCGCAATCCCATAAAAGTGCAGATGGGAGTGGAAAATTCTGCGGGTGATCTACTGACAATGCCCAAATTAAAGAACACAAACACATACAGATCATTTCGATTAATGATAACGCGATATAAAAATAACACTTATGATGTTCAGATAACGTCGTTCTCTGGTATTTCAAATGAATTAATAAGAGTGGAGAAAATTCCCTTGCTTCTGTCATATGCTCTCTATTCTCTGTGGTGCCTCCTCCTATAGCGCCGACTTTGTAATGGGATGTGTGTGTGTGTGTGTGTGTGTGTGTGTGTGTGTGTGTTTTGCCTTTATTTTGACAGGAGAGTAGAAAAAGTTGACAGGAAATAAACTGAAAGAGAGAGAGATGCCCATGAGGGCACAGGGAAACTGTAGCTTGCCAAGCCATGCACTTATAATTTAAAGCATTTCAACTACAATCAAGCTACATGGTAAAAAAGTCATAAACCTGTCATTTTAACCTTAAAAACGATTTAATTTAAGTTATTTAAACTTAATAGTTTAAATAGTGATATTAAATCATATTTTGACCCGAATTAAACCAGTTAATTTAGATACCAATTAGTAAACAATTAGTGCAGTGCACCCTTACTCAGTTACTTACAAAAAAGTAGCTAATTACATTGATACTATTTAAAGAGACAGTATTCTTTATAAATATACAGCTATCAGATGATTCTATTTTATTCATTTAATTACAAGAAGAAAAACACACCATTCAAACATTAAGCACACCAAAAAATAGATAAATGAAGCAATAAAATAGAAAACATGCTAATTTATTCTGAGACGAAAACACAGTGATGAACAACTGTAAATGAATCAGTGAATTGATAGTTTAATCACATGAACCGTGCGAACAAACCAATTCACTAATTTCCTAATGTTTTGTTTGAGAGAGAAAAGATGTTTGATTTGTTGCCTCAGTTGACTCTGCTGTAAAGGCTTCACTATTTCAAAAATAACTGCTTGCCACTGAAAAATTTAGTTAAGTTAGCAGAAATGCAACATTTTAGGCTGGGACTCAACAAGCCGACGGTCGACCGTAGGGCAATGTCCGACTTAGTTTTTTAGGTGTGTTCCGCACCGTTGGCTCTAGTCTGACTTTTTATTTGTGTGGCTGATTCAGCATGTAGAATCAACGTTGGGCCGTCTGTGTGAGAGAGAAATTTGATTGGCTGTTTAGCTTAGCTAACGAGTCAGTGCACGTAACCCGATCTTACAGCAATTCGGACTAATTTTACGAGGTGGCTAATTAATAATAATACAGACAGACAAACAGACAGACAGACAGACAGACAGACAGACAGACAGACAGACAGACAGACAGACAGACAGACAGACAGATATACATACATACAGACATACAGACATTCATACAGACAGACAGACAGACAGACAGACAGACATACAGACATTCATACAGACAGACAGACAGACAGACATACAGACATTCATACAGACAGACAGACAGACAGACAGACAGTAGACAGAAAGAAGATAAACAGACAGACAGTAGACAGACAGATAGACAGACAGAAGATAAACAGAAGATAAACAGACAGACAGACAGTAGACAGACAGACAGACAGATAGACAGACAGAAGATAAACAGAAGATAAACAGACAGACAGACAGTAGACAGACAGACAGACAGACAGACAGTAGACAGACAGTAGACAGACAGACAGACAGACAGACAGACAGACAGACAGACAGTAGACAGACAGACATACATACAGTAGTTAGATAGACAGACAGACAGATAGACAGACAGACAGACAGACAGACAGAAGATAAACAGACAGACAGACAGACAGACAGTAGACAGACAGACAGATAGACAGAAGATAAACAGAAGATAAACAGACAGTAGACAGACAGAAGACAGACAGACAGTAAACAGACAGACAGACAGACAGTAGACAGACAGACAGACAGACAGACAGATAGACAGAAGATAAACAGACAGTAGACAGACAGACAGACAGACAGTAGACAGACAGACAGTAGACAGTAGACAGACAGACAGACAGTAGACAGACAGACAGTAGACAGAAGACAGACAGACAGTAGACAGACAGACAGACAGTAATAATAATACGACCTCACTCGTATGAATTTGTAAGATTTTTGCTAAATCGTACATATTTTATGAGTTGCCAAATTCGTATGAATTTGTACGAATGACCTTCCCCTGACCCCGCCCCTAAACCTACCTATCACGTGGGTTTAGACAAATCGTACGAATTAGCCACCTTTTAATCACTCGTACAAATTCGTACGAATTGGTCGTGAGATAGCGTTGGTGCACGAGAATAATAGCAAACCAGCGAGCAAAGAAGTCAAGACGGTACAGACAGAAGCCTGTTATTATTGTACATAATCTTACGAGCATTCGAATGCGTGAATATTTTCATAATAACTGAGTGAATGAAGAAAGTGATCAGAGTGATTGATATTCAAAATGGTAAGCAAGCGCTGCTTTGTTTCGGTCAAAGTTTCGGTTTCCCTTTTTGAATGACGAAAATAGACTATTGATATCTGCTGATATAGACAGATATTTACTTACGCGCAGACGCAGAACGCACAGCTAGTTGACAATCACCTTTAGTCTTTTTGGTGTGTTCAAGCGCAGCTTTTGGGCGAGACACATCCGATGAAAGCCGACAACACAGTCGCCGCTAGTTCTTTAACATCGGCTTGGTGTGTCCACTGCGCGTCAGTCATTTTCTGTTTAAGGGCAGTGATTGGCTACTAAGTGGACCAGACTTCATACTGATAGTTTAACAAGTCTACTTTACTATGCGAGACATGACAGACACTTCAGCTGTACTCAGATCAGCTCTCTGCTTTATAGTCAGTTTAATTGAAAATTGAACCAATTGATCTTGACACTCGAACAGAGCGGAAATGTGTTTAGAAAAGAACAGAAAAGGCAAAATACACAAAACAAACAAATTAGCACACGACAGAAAAGATTATGACATACAAATCCCCTGTTCTCCTTCCACGTCACACAAACTGTTGCCATGGAGGTCTGTGGGTTCAACTGAGGACTTTTACAAAGCAAAAGGAACAACAACAATTGAGTGATATGTTAAAAACTGAATTTTAGAGTTTGGACTAATCTCATAGCCTCCAAATATAGAGTAACCCACCCTATTTACCCCTTGAGAATCGTGAGCTCAAGCTAATTACCTTCTTCAATATTTGCATTTTGTTTGCACAATATTTAAATAATCTTGCTATTTAAAAACCTGCCTGCCCTTTGCAGTGAAAACAGGCAGCAGTATCTTTTTGTTAAAAGCTTTGACCTTTACGGAAATGAGGGGGGTGGAGAAGAGAAGGGAGGAGAGGAAGGAAACAAAAGAAAGTATAAGGGGAAAACAATATGAACTAAAGCTTTATAGGTTTGTTAAATCAATGTTTACAGGCTCGACAAAAATAAAATAAAATAAAATAAAATGCCACATGAGAGCAAAAAGTGGCTTTGGTGGATTTAAAAAAAACAACAACTAGGGAATTGATTGGTAACTGTTTTAGCCATTGTTTAACAGGTAAGCTAGTTTTCTTTTATTGACAAGAAGAAAGAAACAATCTTTTTATTTTATTTAAGGGACAAAAACATGATGTGCCTTAGTCATTTTCATAGGGGAAAAAAATAGATGCATTAATTTGATCAAAAAATACAGTGAAACATTCATTTAAATGGTAACCATTTAAACAAACGGTTTCTTTAAAAAACAAAACATTTTAAAATGTAATTTGTTCTCCAAGATTCTTCGATATTTAGAATTTTTTTTAGCAAAAAACTGATTTGTCATCATCAAAAGTTGTCAGTTTTGATTTTTTCGCTGTTTTTCGCTGTTGGTGTGAACGGTTTGGTTTTTGTTTTGAATTGATGGCCATTTAAAAGTAGCCATGTAAGTACACATATATAAAACTATTGGTTTAAAGTGGTTGATTATGTATATAGAGACAACATATTTTAAGTTTATAGCAAATTAAGCACACACACACACACACACACACACACACACACACACACACACACACACACAGCACGCACGCACGCACGCACGCACGCACGCACGCACGCACACACACACACACACACACACACACACACACACACACACACACAATTTTGAATCTGAATTGCTCATCACTATTCTCTGATTGGTGGAGATTTCTCAGCAGAATAATGGCTAATGTAGTTTTTCACCAGGAATTCTTCTCACCAAAAATGGTCTCCAGAAGTGCATGTGAAGCAAAAATGGCATAATCTTGCCTACTAAAGGCGAACGACTGACACTGAGATGAATGGGAACGGATTGCTTTCTTCAGCATTAGAAGCATTTTTGAGAGATAAAGGGAGACATAGATTTGCCTAAAAACCCAGCGTTCCTTCAAATGAACGTTTATGTGTTATGTGACTCTAAGCGTTTATGAAAGATAAAACCACTTCTGACGGCAACTAAACTAATTACTCACGAGAAAATGCAAGAAACTGAAAGCAATATCTGCTAAAAAAAGAAAGAAAGAAGAAGCTGTTATCAGGGGATGTTTATGAACCAGAATATTCCATTTCAGATCCAATCTCAATTGTTACAGCTAGAGGAAAATGAGGCTTTTCGTCGTTCTTAGAACGCACAATGGCCCAAAATTGCTGTGACACCTCATGCAACTTGCATGAATAAACATCTCAGTGAAAAATCACACCGCTGTGTGTTGTCATGCGACTGCTGGGCTTTTGCGTGTACATTTTGTTCATTAATTTAGCTAATTTGTACAATATCACTGCGAAAACAAAAATAATTCCTGTATTGACACAGCTGTCAAGTGATAAAGCCGCAGCCATCCATCAATCCATCCATGCATCTGTTTCTGTAATCATATCTCCACCTGTTCCGAGCGAGTGTGAGCGTGTTATATTTTTTCGGGGTGCTCGCTGGGAGTGACGGCTTCAGAAATGATGAAATGCAATGAAACACGAGCGACAGACACAGAGAGACATGTTAGTTGTGCTTATTCATTCACTCGCAAACCCAGGGAATTCGTACCATCAGAGAGAAACATCGACACAGGGAGAGAGGCGAGATGACAGGTAAACAGGAGAGACACTGTGGCATATCTACGGAAACTTCACTCCGTGCTGCGGCAAATATGCGCGGGGAAACAAACAGTCTAGGAACACGAGGGTGACGGTATTAAAGAAACCAGCAGACGACTTTGATTTGCATCCAGAGCTGTGTCTGTGTCTTCCCTTCATTTTCCAAAACAAAAGAGGGCGGCCGAGTTACGCAACAACGCACGCGTCCGCGCAAATCCGCAGTGATGAGTGTTTTCACAAAGCTGGCTGACAGGCCTTTGAACTGCGGGAATCCGCTGACATGTGAAACGCGTTGTTTCGCACATGCATTCTAACAAGCAGCACCGTTCACTGGCACAGTTGATTATACAGCATACACGAAGTTAGCTTTTAGTGCACAAATGTGTGAACTGAGAGGAAGATATAATGAATAAATCCTCTTATAGCAGCGGTGAATACCCTTGCAGACATGATGAATTCAACATCGTATTCACTTTGAGATACTTCAGCTCAAGATCATTTCAAACACACTCATAAGTGCTAGAAGTAGAGTGAAGAGAGTAACCGAAGAAAAATGGGATTGTTACACTTGCTAAAGTATGTGAGTGGGGTTTGCCAGTGTAAAATTCACTGCCTTGATGCTAGAATGTTTTGGGGCATTGCCTTATGGTGGTGTTGCTATACACTTGCAGTTACAGCGGTTCATGGGTAGATGGTTGCTAGGGTGTTGTTATACAGCTTCAAGGGTGTTCTAGGGGGTTGGTAGGACATTGTGAGATGGATTTTAGGGTACATTTATAAAGTTTTTCCTTTGTGAACGTTGTCAAAACGATCCATTCACAAGGATTTGCGAAAACGACAAAAAATGCTGTATTATTTACGCCAGGCCAGTAGTTGGCGATGTCACTTTGTAAAGAAACACTACGCGCCTACAGACTGAACAGGTAATACGCATGACATCACAGTTGTCACAAATTCACGTTTTTGTAGTTTACACGGAGACATTAATGGTAGTTTTCAAAAACTTGCACTTTGAAACCTGTTTTGAAAAGTGTGTGTTTTCAGGCCCCCAAAATGCCACTGTCATGTAAATAAAGGGCCAAAACGCATAAAAAGTTTTCAGTTTTTAGTTAAAATAAGGATGGATTCTAGTACACTGCTATAGGCAAAACTTGTCAATACATGCAATTGTGTTTTGGGTCATTGTCAAGGCATTGCTATGTGGTTGCTAAGTGTACCACTGTGTGTGTGTGTGTGTGTGTGTGTGTGTGTGTGTGTAGGTGGTTGCTCACCAGTCCACATCAATTTGAATTTATGCTGCCTTCATGTGGTTTCCTACTTCACTCTTTTTGAACTTGAACCACTTCAATTTTGAACTTGTCGCATTCAAGCGCTTTGTTGTCGGAAAGAATAATGATCACGAAGGACACCTGGTTTATTCTTGCCTATTTCTTGGGAAAATCTTATTAAAGCCAAAATGTATTCGAAGATATTTCATTTTGAATAAAATGTAGAGTCCCATATACAACCATATAAACATTCACCACGCTATTTTGTAATTTCAGACAAATACATGCTATGTTTGCTGTGTATAAAACATACTGTCAGGGTTCAGTCACTTCTGAATATACAGCAATCGTTCTTTCCTCCGCCTTATCTAAAGTTTATGGCACGCCCAGCTTTTGAAACTCAGGTATCAAAATGATATCAGAATTTTCAAGTAGTAAAAACGACTTGAGATGGCGTCCAATTTCCGACTAGGAAACTCGTAATTACGATGATTCCAATGAAGGCAGCATTAACCTAAAGGCTGTGTCCCAAAGCTTAGGCAGTGACTTGTTGCCTCGCCACCCTATCAGGCAATGACTTTTGCAGCATTTGACCATGTACCTCACGAAACTGATTTCAGACAGACTTCTGAGGCAGCGTAACGGTTTATTGATCTACAGCAAACACGTTTATTAGCTGGTTCAGGTGTGTTTGATTAGGGTTGGAGCTAAACCGCAGGATGCTATCACTAGCCGCGCTTCCAGTACAGATTTGCGCAAAACTTTTGCGATCTTTTTCTAAATATCGGTACAAAACTATTGCGAAATGACGGCGTTCCCATTAACCGATGTTATGCGACTAAAACGTAATTTTTTCCTCTCGCGATAAGTCATGGCAACGGACGTTGGTAGGTTTATATATCACAGCCACCGCACTGGCCATTATTATTATTAACGGAAGGAGACGTAGGCGTGTTATCCAAGCATTAATGGCAAGGATAGACCCTTATACTGTGAGCGGCACATGAGGAGTTTCTCACTCATTTCTGCTCCGAGGTCTTGATTGTGGCATTTCTTTGAGGTTTAGAATCCAGAATTACAGGAATTCTTTTGTCTTTTATGAATTTAATAAACAACTCTGTCTCGTATTCATGTCCGAACACACCGCGCCTTCTAAGTCAGGTGACTGTAAATGTGCAAAAACTGTTTCCATTGCAGATTTGCGAAATATTTATTTTTCGAATTGCCTGAAAAATCAGCTCATGCGAGCGTAAAAACGTCTTTGCGATAAATGGGAGTTTTTGCGAAATTGATGTGTTTACATTGAGCGTATTTTCAATTCGCAATTTCAATTTGCGCAACTTGAAGGGTAATGGAAATGCGGCTAATGTTGGCTACTCCTACTTCACAATATTCTTGTCTCTAGATACAGGTCCCATTTTCAATTTCTACAGGATTGTTTGACTTGTTTTGTTGTCTGCCAAACACAATTGTCCAATTGCTTTGAAAACCAATAGCACTTATCTCCTCAAAAAGCTGCATGATTTTACCTATGAGCAATAATAATAGTGATGACTTATGAATGAAGTAAATAAAAGAAACATACTGACATATTCTAAACTGTAGTTACAGATAATCCCACTGAACTGTGTATAAATACAACAAGTTATGAAAAAAAATATCGTTGGCTGTTACATTGCTTAGCAATCATAAACCGCCTGCAGTTAGGCTAATGAACTTGATGGAAGAATTTGAGGAACTTCTTTTATCAGATCAGACTTTTATCGAATCAACAACACTTCATAACTGTGGTCAAATCACAAAAACAGCCTCATGTGTCTAGTTGCTTTATTTCAGTAGATTTAAACGTTTGTCTTTGGCTTGCACCATGTGGGGAGTAAAGCAAACAAAGTCATAATATATATAGAGAAATGAAAAACAAACACCAACCGTTCTCTTTGCATTCTTCAGGGGGCTTCGCTTTCTTCGCAAGCCGGGGGTCCAACCAGGACGTCGTCTTCGTATTGTGGCTGGAGAGGAGAGAAATGGAGCAGAAAGGGAAAAGAGATGAAGAGGAAGAGAGGGAGAAGAGAGTGCTGCAAACTGCTACTGTAAATCATCACACTGAGGAGACGAGAGAGACTGAAATGAAGTCTCAGGAGACCTCATCTCTAAACGAGGGTGAGAAAAAAGTTTAGCTTAACAAAACGGCAATCGATACTTTTAATTAGCTGTAAGCTTCTCATTAGCACAGCAAGAAAGAGAAGAGGAGGAGAGCGATGGCGAGGAAGATGTGACTGACTTACTGTATGAGGGAGGAGAACTGAACATGAGCAGCGATTTCATTAAACAGTTGAGTACACAATGTTTTTTTTTTGTCATCTAAAACCAATTACAGGAATCATAACAAAAATAATTTTGAAAAAATTGGCAAAACTGGCAGATTTTAGTGGCTTAGTGTCACATGCTCACCGACAGCTAATTGACTTTGCACTGAATCTTTGCCTCCAACAAAGTTCTGACAACATCTGAAATGTTGAGTGTATGACGTATGATGTATGACGGACTAAGAAGAACCAATAAGACTATGGCGACTGATGACGCAAAAAGACATTCTAATTAAAATTTTGATACTACCTTCTCTATTACATTCAACATTAGATGTGCACACAACATCTTGTTAATTAGCCAATTACACTAATTAATGTTACAGTTTCGTTGAAATTCCCTCTTCTACCCAGCCGTGACAGCAGACAGTTCAATTTATTTTTTTTGTTTCCCAGGCAAAACATTGTTTACATTAGCAAAGGGCAAGTTTGGTTTTTATTTTCGTTTGTCAAAGTGGATGCCAGATTTTAGAACCTGCATAAAGCCGCTTTTCCACCGTTGGCCCGAACAGTTCTAAGAACGTTAAGGAACGGTTCCAGTTATGTTTCCACTTGAGCCTGGTACAACACGGCACAGTTACAAACTGTTCTCGGCCTAGAATTCTCAGCATGGTTGGGTAAACGTGCCGAACCACTCATGATTGGTCACTTGTCTGTTGCTTGGATACCGGTTTCACTGTATAGCTCACTAATCGAGCTATTTGAGCGACATAACCACAAGTTAATAATAAAATTTTAATAAATAGCTGATCATACTCCAACTTGGCATGATGCTCAACAGCAATGCTAAAAAATGCTTCCCATTCTTATATTGTATTATACATTTATGAAATGCTGCCAAATATAGCAAGAAGCATTTTTGTTCATGCATAGTATGCATTTACTCAACTCAACTCAAAAATTCAACTCAACTCAACTCAACTCTACTCAACTACTGGTACTCAACTCAACTACTCAAGTCAAGTCAAGTCAAGTCAAGTCAAGTCAAGTCAAGTCAAGTCAAGTCAAGTCAACTCAACTCAACTCAACTCAACTCAACTCAGCCTTAATACTCCTGAACAAAATCTTAAGACCGGGGGTAACATTACCAGTATTCACATTTTGCGCTGGTGGATCGTAACCGGGCTGTAAGTACTGCTTCAAAATGCCAAAAGAATTTACAGGAACAAAAGACAAAATATCTGATCATACTCCAACTTGGCATGATGCTCAACAGCAACGCTAAAAAATGCTTCCCATTCTTATATTGTATTATAAATTTATGAAATGCTGACAAATTTAGCAAGAAGCATTTTTGTTCATGCATAGTATGCATTTACTCAACTCAAAAATTCAATTAAACTCAACTCAAACTCAACTCAACTCAACTCAACTCAACTCCTCAACTCCACTCAACTCAACTCAACTCCACTCCACTCCACTCAACTCAACTCAACTCAACTCAACTCAACTCAACTCAACCTTTACTGTATTTATAGAGCACATTTTAAAAACAACAGGAGTTGAACCAACGTGATTTACAGTAAGCACAATATACCATTCTATAAATACCAATAAATACAATACAAAAACTTAAAATCATTTATCTAGATTTAAAAATGTATTCAAAAGGTAAAGAATAAAAATGTGTTTTCAAAGATTTAAAAACGTCAAGCGGTGATGAGGGAAGTTTGTTTAGGGCATTCAGTAGCAAAATTCCTCCCTGGGAAACATTTTTGCACTCCTACTCGTGTGATATTGCTCATACATTTATACACTTCCATACATTTGATATTTGTCCCTTGTTGATAGCTAGAAATGTGTGTGTTCAGTCTTCAAACTGTGACTGTACAGTGCTTCTTTTCCACATGGATAGTACTAATTTTCTGTTGTATCGTTCATGACAAAAGCTAAATATGACTGACTCCGAATGACGCGAGGACAGTCTGTCACTGCTTCATGTAACACGACACAACAGAACACAACATGCACACTCACACACACACAGTTTGAACTGGCCCACACAGTGTGACTATTGAGGATTTAATGGAGTTGTCAAGCAGCCAATGACGCCTTGTTTTTCTCGATCTCCCTCACAGACGGAGCGTCTTTAATTCTCAAACTGTAGACACATCTCCATATGTCTATCTCTCACCACGCACACACACACTCATACTGGACCATATTAATCATGACAAAATGTCTCTGTACATGCATTCAGTCACATTCAAACTCCCAAAGCAACTGAACATAAGCTGTGGAAATGCACTGTGCCAATAGATTGTCCTTTGATACGCTTTTATTTAAAATTAATTTTCTTTTCTGTAAGAGGGGGATGAAACGGTATAGAGAAACCAGGGAGGAAGACACACAAGGGCAGAAGTGTGGAGTGTCATAGACAGCGAGCACATCAAAGGTGCACCATCTTTTTGCCCCAGGCTGTAATTTCTCTGGCCAGTCGCTTGGCAGAGTGCCGTCAGTCGAGTCCCATCACCGAGACAAGCGAGTCTACCTTTCTGCCACCGATCTCAGAGCTGTTTCTTCTGCTACTGTAGACAAAAAAAATTCTCAGGGAGGAATGCACTAAGCTTTGAGACATGGTGAGTTATCCTGCTGGAAATAGCCATCAGAAGAGAGACACAATGGGCATAACTGGATGGACATGGCCAACAACAATACTCAGGTAGGCTGTTGGCACTAAGGGGCACAAAGTGTGCCAAGAAAATATCCCTAACACCATTACACCACCAGCAGCAGCCTTAACCCTTGAGACAAGACAGGATGGATCCATGTTTTCATGTTGTTAACACTAAATTCTGACCCTAACATCTGAATGTCGCAGCAGAAATCGAGACTCAACGTTTTTCCAAACTTCTATTGTTAAACCTGTGCGAACTGTATCCTCAGTTTACTGTTCTTAGCTGACAGGAGTGGCTTATGCTTATGTTCGACGTGTTGTGTGTTCAGAGATGCTCTTCTGCAGACCTGGGTTGTAACAAGTGCTTATTTGAGTTACTGTTGCCTTTCTATCAGCTCGAACCAGTCTGGCCATTCACCTCTGACCTCTGGCATCAACAAGGCATTTTCGCCCCAAAGAACTGCTGCTCACTGGATATTTTATCTTTTTTCAGACCTTTCACTGTAAACCCTAGAAATGGTTGTGCATGGAAATACCAGTAGATCAGCAGTTTCTGAAATACCCAGCCCGTCTGGCACCAACAACCATGCCACGTTCAAAGTTACTCCCCATTCTGCTCCTGCTCCATGTGAAAACTTTTTTTTTTTGGGGGGGGGGGGGGAGAAATACTGAACGCACCTTTAACCCTTGAATGCATACTCAGCTCTTTAGTGACCCGGGATGTCCTTCACAACCCTCCTCCTCATTCATTTTTTAAGTTTTTAAGTTAGACATCAACCTTCTTAGTATTCCTCAATCAATTCATAATATTTTTTTTTAAAGAATGCCATTTTTCCCATATTTTTTTTGTAATAATGGGTCGCTAACGAGCCGAGGTGTGTAACAGTTTAAGAATATTTTTTTCTGCACAACAATAGTTGAATCTTTTATGATTGAATAAGTGTAATTCACCTTTATTCTATAAGGTGGCAATGTCTGATACACATTGATGAAGTGACGTTTCACTCATAGGTACCGCAGGCAGAAAACAAAAGAATAGGAAGTATCATCAGCAAAACTTGAAATGGCTCAGCGATTTACTGCCGAGCAAGTACTGAACGCAATGCAATATTAGTGTCATTTGATGGTGGATCTGGTGAAGAAGCTCTCAGCGATCAAAATATTTTGAGTATGTTTGAGATGGCGAATATGAGCCAGATGCT
The DNA here is from genome assembly GCF_949152265.1 of Phoxinus phoxinus. Lineage (NCBI taxonomy): Eukaryota > Metazoa > Chordata > Actinopteri > Cypriniformes > Leuciscidae > Phoxinus > Phoxinus phoxinus. The sequence continues at coordinate 14,659,998 of NC_136884.1, forward strand.
GAATGTACTGGGAAATGAGTTCTGACGAGGACAGTGATGATGGTATAAAACATCTGCTCAAACTGAACCCTTCCAAGCCACAAAAGGTAACCAAATATGCTTTATTTTATTTTTCTATAATTGTTACTCTAATATCAGGAGAGTTTTATATTATCGCAACACGTAGAGATCCATCCGTGTTAGATATAGATCCGGGTCGCTAAAGACCAGAATATGTAATACTGAAACATTCATGAAACATTCATTCATGCGAAACATTCATGCATCTAAGGGTTAAAATATGCTGATTATAACTTCTAATTCTAAATAATTTGAATCTATACAGATGGATAGAGATACTCACTCAATGAAGTACACTTCTCCTTTTTCAGTGTAAGCCATCTCCCAGTTATCTGGCAGAGGACCCAGCTCGTCATTCTCATCCAGTTTGGGAGGCGATTTTGGTGGTTCTGTGTCTTCTTTAGGGGCATCTGTGGAAGTCTCAGAGGGGCATGTGGTGGGCATCTCTCCTGAGGCATCTGTACTCTTGTCTTCATGTTCACTGGACTCTAAAAAATGCAAGAAAATTTGAAAAAAATAGCTTTTGACAGAAGAAAAATGTACAGACCTACATCTCTGATTAAAACACTTTTATCAATAAAAAAGAACCAGACAATAGAAGTGGATAAACATGATGAATAGTGTAACTGAATTCAACAGAATAATCACCACGAAGAGCTACGCTTAGAAAAATAAAACTGTCAAATATACAAGAATTCAATATTTTGGGAGACGTCTCCAACTTTTAACGGTGCGGCTGGTGCAACTCTGAGTCCAAGACTACAGAGAAAACCGGTGAATGTGAGTGAGACAGACAGAGAAAATATTTATGAGAGAGAGAGAGAGAGAGAGAGAGAGAGAGAGAGAGAGAGAGAGAGAGAGAGAGAGAGAGAGAGAGAGAGAGAGAGAGAGAGAGAGAGAGAGAGAGAGAGAGAGAGAGATGTAACTGAGATTTGAGTTTGAGAGTTTCTGAGAGAATTGAAAAGCAGGTCACTATAAGAGGAGCATGTTAGAAAGAGAAAAACAGAAGACTGTAAGAAAAAGAAGAACAGTCAGAGATGGAGTTAGTCGGACTAAGACGGTGAAATAAGAGTGGAGTGATTAAAATGGAGTCTGTGGTGATAAAGCGAGAGAGAGAGAGAGAGAGAGAGAGAGAGAGAGAGAGAGAGAGAGAGAGAGAGAGAGAGAGAGAGAGAGAGAGAAGAGAACTGAACGTGTCCTAGTTTGAATTATGGAGGTTGGAGGTCCCAAAGGAGAGGCGCAAAAGACAGATCGAGGGGAAGAGAGAGGGAGAGACGGAAGAAAAAGACACCGAATCCCATAACATTCACCAGTACTGATGTTTTAATCAACTGAGAAATGAGGGGACAGCTTCACTCCATCACACACACATAAACACACAAACACACACAACCTTGTGAGCTGTCATCATTTCAAGGCATCAAGGAGTAGTCTTTTGTCACGCTTGGTGAACGAATTACGAATATTTTCCAGCCATATAATAACCATATATTTGTTTTATACACTGTAAATCCTGAAAAAGTACTTCTATATTAGATAAATAGAAAATGTCTCATTGTAACCGTATGAGGTCTGGCTCTTCAGAGATTTCATCAAAGTCTCAAATTGTGCTCAGATCTCGCAAGATACCAAACATGCAATGAAAAGTCAGAGATTTCAATATGAACTCCAACGTTTCACATAAAATGTCAACGGCAAATTATCTGAGCTATTCATATTAATATTAGGCTATACATCTATTATATACTCTTACTTGCTGTCAACAATTGTCTTACTGGTTTCGATTTCCCAAAGATTTTAAGAATAATATCATTATCTTAATCATTCAGAACTCCATTAAAGCCAACATTAAACACATTTCACAAACTATTTGATGTCCGTAATGTGATGTATTTCTGAGTGAAACAATATACATTGTCATTATTTGCTCATTCTTATGGTCTTCGTGTTTTTCCAAACCCATAAGACTCTAGTTTATCTTCTAAACACAAATGAAAGTTAAATGGTAGTAAATAGGGTCAATTTTGAATTCATGTTGAATTTAAGTGCACTGAGCTGTTAAAGAGCTCAGAGAAATACAAATTACTCTAGCATTTTTTATTTATATTACTGGATATGAACAATACTCTAACTGTGTTAGGTTCTAAATCACCATGTCATGGACCTGTAGGTGCATTAGAGCCAGAACAAAAAAAGTTTTTTTCAGTACATCCACACTCGATGCACGTTTCCGCCCCACAGAGCTGCTCTTATGGAGCGAAAAACAGGCAATGTGTGATAACATGCTGGCACGACAGTTGCTAGGCTATTGCCCTGACAACAGTGGATACTATGAGGTAATTTAGAGTGGAGGCGGTTGCTATGATACATGATGCACCTAGTGGCCCCACGATAATCATCTCTACGCTAGTAACCCTGATCTGAGGTCACAGCAGTAACTGAATTTACTACACCGGTGAGCCCGTACATGACAAGATGGTATGAAAGATCTCTCTTCTTCTTAAATTGATTAAGAGCTCCTCACCTGGGGTGATGGCCACTCCGTTGCCGTTGATGACGGGCCTCTCCTCCTCTTCCTCCTCAGGTGGCTCGATGCCAGCCTTCTCCATGTTGCTGACGGACTTGTTGCGTCTGCGTTTGCCCTGTGATCTGGGTGTGGCGCCTGGCAACAGTTGCTCAGCTACATTCAGCAGCAGTGGCTCTGCCGGGGGCTTCGGGGTGCCGTAAAAGTTATCTGCAATCGATCAGACGTTTGGTGTATAACTGACATTTCAAAGTGTATAATGTAAGCTCTGTCACCATGATGTTATGCATCTATGTATGTTCTAGACTATGTATCTATGTATGTTCTAGAGCTATGTATGTATGTTTCAATCAATCAATCAATAAATAAATCAATCAATAAATCAATCAATCAATCAATCAATCATCAATCAATAAATCAATAAATCAATAAATCCATCCATCCATCCATCCATCCATCCATCCATCCATCCATCCATCCATCCATCCATCCATCCATCCATCCATCCATCCATCCATCCATCCATCCATCCATCCATACATACATACATACATACATACATATATAAATCCAAAGTTCAAAAGAACAGCAATTATAAATAAATGTACATTTACATGTTGTACATGTACATGTTAATAAAGGCCGTCTAAAGCAAAGTGATGGATTTTTGCAAGAAAAAAATCCCTAATTAACACTTATTGAACTAAAATATTAGCTTCCGGCAGACGGCCTATGCAAGTAGATAAGAGTAACCCCTGACCCGATGTATGATGTACTGTAGGATCAGGGTTTGAAATGAACTTTTTCACTCACCAGCCTATTTGCTAAATGTTTTGGTTATTGGCCATTTAAAACTTCTACCAACCAAACCTAAATAATCAGACATAAACCAGATTATCATTGTCACAAGCTTAGATTTAATTATAGCCAATTGTGACCCTGGACCACAAAACCAGTCACATGGGTACATTTTTTGAAATTGAGAATTATACACCACACGAAAGCTGAATAAATAAGCTAATTGTTAGAATATTAGGATAGGATAATATTTGGCCGAGATTCAACTATTTGAAAATCTGGAATCTGAGGGTGCAAAAAATCGAAACATTGAGAAAATTGCCTTCGTCCATTTATGTTCGCGATTGTGCTGCATCCACTCACAAAAATAAATGTTTTATATATTTACAGTAGGAAATTTACAAAATATCTTCATGGAACGTGCTCTTTACTTAATTTTCAAATGATTTTTGGCATAAAATAAAAATATATAATTTTGACCCATACAATGTATTGTTGGCTATTGCCACAAATATACACATGCGACTTGTGACTGGTTTTGTTATCCAGGGTCACAATTTATTATTAAATCTGATTCTGAATTATTGTATATTGTTTTCACTGTGACTTCTTTTCACTGTATGTTGTTTTCTCTGTGACTTCTCTCATAATTGCCTTGAGTTTACCCGGCTGCATGCAAAAGCAAAAGACGCAAGGGTGCTTTTTGCCCAAAAGTCTTTGACATGCGGCATTTATGAGAACGGGTTAGAAAAAGTGGCCTCTTAATAGTCTCCTAGGGCTCCAGCTGAGCAAACCAGACAGGAAACATGGATGGATGTGCTTGTTGGGGCTTCAAAATCTCAGAAGAGAAATCTTGAAAGAGCCAGGATAGTTTTTAATAAAACTCTGATTGTGTTCGTTTGAAAGAAGAAAGTCATATACACCTGGGATGGCTTGAGGGTGAGTAAACCATGTGGTAATTCAAATTTTTGGGTGAACTATCCCGTTAAGCTGATGTTAAGGCTAAATACTGTGTTAAGTGTTAATTGAATCGTTTTTTTTAAATAATTAATTTAAATGAATAGTTATTTAATAGGAACATGCCCCTGCTGTCAATATCCTAATCTACACACGTAGTAGTAATTATAAGTATCTTTATATAAAAATATGTCTATGATATGAACTCAGTGTGTCATGTGTTTGTAATAAATGTGTAAAAAAAAAAAACACACAAAAGTCCGACACCTGTACATCACACACAAACTGTTTCTCAAACGATCAGTGTGTGAGCGAGTGCTGTTCTATGTTTACAGACTCAGTAATAGTGCCATGGCTCCCCTGGGATGAACAGGCTCTTGAGGAGAGCAGGGCATCTGGCTGAGTGTGCCTTCAATTCTCCCTGGGTCACTACCTGACATGATGCTACAGTGCACAACAGCTGTAACTCATAAAAATGGATTTAAAAAACAAACAAACAATAGAATAAAGCATGAATGAATCACAAATGTAAGTGTTTCTTAGTAGCTAAGTTTTTCAAGTCTGATTCTGATTTGATTATTTAATTATTTTTGGACAACTAAACAACTAACTGTAAAGTTAGTTTACTTGGTTGCAAAGAAGATAATCAGAGCGTGCTTGAAATTAACTATGGGCCATGCGATGTGTGAATATTACACAATATATGTGCAAATGTATTTTTTAAAATAAAAAAAGTGTACAAATATAATTTATTTGTATACCTGAGTCAGTCAGGACATTACATTTTTTTGATTTAATCACTATTTAATATCTTAGATTTCAAAACCCTTTGTAAACCCATCACAGATTCCACTTATATACCTGACGTTACATTATTAAAGCTGAGCTGAGTTACTGTGCCAGTCACAATCTTTAAAACATGCTGAAAATCAAAATCACCATGTGAACACTAAGGAAGATTTAATGAGAGAGAAATAGAGTATAAGCGAAGAGTCTATGTATTTCACATATAGAGATTCTCTTCTGTCCCTTTCAGTCACTAGTTCACAGTCAACTCAGAGGGAAAAGTGGCAATGGACTAAAGGAGAGAGAGGGAAATGGATATTTATTCAAGGGATGGAGTTGTTGGACTTTTGAAGTGAAGAAAGGCTAAGCTCACAAGACCCCAGATAATCAGATTCCCTTTAGGGTATTTTTACATCACACTGTGAATTAACTAGAGTTTCTGCCAATCAGATACTTTCCCAAGGTCTGTTCTCTTTTATTCAGAGGGTCTCAAAAAACAGAATATCACAAAACAAATGATGAATAAAGCAGCATCGCCATCCCATAAGCGTACGAAAATAAAATTAAACCAGGGAAAATGTCATATAAAATAAATGGAAATTAGAAAAATAGAAGCTGTAGCCACTGGGGATGCCACTGTGGCTCATTATTAATTGTAATAAATGACTTGCGGTTTAGAGCGCACAAACAAAATACTCTGATGAACTTCATGTTTGCTAGCAATCAGCAGCAGATCCCTTTTGTCTTGGAGCACGAGCGCGTCAAACACTTCTAGGTAATAGTAGCCAATCATTTTGATGACAGACTTTGGCTCCAGCATTTCAGAATGACCAGAGCGAGATGTTTTCTTTTGTTCTCTGAGAGAATTATTCAGTCATACCTTGGTTGAGGCAGAGTCACATCTAGGGAATTTTCTCTGAAAGTGTATTTCCATTGTGAGTTTTTAATCTAACATGTGTTATGGAGCCTTCAAGTGCTATGGAAAAGATTATATTTTCCACTTGTGAACTGGTATTTACCAGTGTGTTGTGTTCAAGTGCTTTTTGTTGTCGTAATGTAGGGAAAAGATGGACTCACAGATCCAGACCTGTTATTTGGCTAAAACTATTTTAGATTGCTTAAGTCATCTGCTACAGCAAGAAGATGATTTATCAAAACTCAAACAGTAAATAATATGCTGTATATTTTCCGTATAACGGTATTTTTAAAACTGACACTGAGTGTTAACGCATTATATTACAATTGTTAACGACACAACATTATATAGGCTACAAAAACTATCCGCTAACAGTAGCAAAAAACTTTTAGTTGTGTACAATGCTTATTCACGACTCTTGCGTTGCTCTCCGCCATTTTGAAAAGGTCAAAGGTTATCTCATCTCGGCAAATCGTGCATCAAAATATTCTACGAGCTGCCCAGTGGAAAATACCACATGAGGGGATGTTCATGTGCATTTTCCACGTCGGCTTTTGGTATTTACCATAATTACCATAGCACGTGAAGGCTCCAGAAGTCTAGCAAATGTTTGTTTCAATCTATCATTTTTAAACAGCATCCCAAAACTTGGATACATTGATAGAAACCCAGCTACTGATATTTTGATCCCAGATATGTGACCCTGGACCACAAAACCAGTCACATGCTTACATTTTTTGAAATTGAGATGTATACATAATCTGAAAGCTGAATAAATAAGCTTCCCATTGATGTATGGTTTGTTAGGATTGGATAATATTTGGCCCGAGAAACAACTATTTGAAAATCTGGAATCTGAGGGTGCAAAAAAAAATCTAAACATTGAGAAAGACGCCTTTAAAGTTGTCCATTTATGTTCGCGATCTGCGTTCACTCACAAAAATAAATGTTTTATATATTTACAGTAGGAAATGTACAAAATATCTTCATGGAACATGCTCTTTACTTAATATCCTAATGATTTTTGGCATAAAAGAAACATTTATATTTTGACCCCTACAATGTATTGTTGGCTATTGCCACAAATATACCCGTGCGACATGTGACTGGTTTTGTGATACCCAGGGTCACATATGGTAAAGTTTCCTCCTTCAATGAAAACCTATGGACTTTTTTAGCTGACTGTATAGCTCACCGCTTAGAGAAGTAATAGCACATTTCACCTCAAGAATCTCCATGATTTGAGGTATCACTCATGTCCGTAGCACATTGAGTTATCAATAAGTTTAATACTAGGCTAGCAGTTGGTTAGTTCGGTTAGGGCTTGCTCAAATCCCTAATCCCAGCAATGAGATATCGGGACACAAACTATAACTTGATATATGATTGTGCAGCTCGGCCAACTTACCTTCATAAGTTCCACTTTCCAGCAAAGCTCCACTTTTCTCCAATTCCACAAACCGCTCAACGGTCACAAAGTTGTAGTCTACACCGGGAACCTCTCCTTCTCTAGGCTGCCTGGTTGTACCTACAGAGAAAAGAGAGAGGCGGGAGTTAGTTCAGGTCAGCGAGCCCCCTAAGGGTTTGAGCCATGGGCTTAATCAGCAGCTAGAAAGCTCATCCAACAACAAAAAAAGAAGGTTTTTATAGCAAAGCGCAACATGAGCCAAACAGAACAGGTGCCCGGGTAACTGGTTCACTTAATTTTTACAGAGTGCCACATATGCTGTCTGACAGTCTGTCAGAGACACAAAAAGAGAACTGGGAAGGAAGAAAAACAAAATAGGAGGCTTTTGAGGTTCTAAAGTGAAAATAATGATGCAACCTTGTCCATACAAAAGGAAACGTACGAGCCTTGAAAAATGTAGCTTTTCGAACATTTAAAGAATTCCTCATTATGCATCACACTTCATTATTTTGTTGACAAAAGACATTTATAATGTTACAAAAGATTTTTATTTCAAATGAATGCTGTTCAATTCACTTTTTTATTCATCAAACATTCTGAAAAAAAAATCCGTTTCCACAAGGAAAATGGCTGCTTAAAAATTCAGGGTTGCCATGATAAATGACATTTTAAAATGTATTAAAATAGAAACCATTATTATAATTGTAATAGTATTTGACAATATTACTGCTTTTTAAACTGTATTTTAGATGCAGCCTTCGTGAGTATAATAAACTTCTTAAAAAACAAAACTTTTGACTGGTAGTCTATGATTAGACTTTCAAGTCTTATAAAACAATTTGACATTTATCACGCAGCACCACCAAAACACTGTTTGGTCATTTAACCCTTGTTTGGAGAATTCTAGAAGCCTATAATTCCGTGTGAGACTAGAATGCTGCAAATAGCTTAAACTAGCCCAGGGTTTCAGAGTCTAGCTGCACCCTACCCCAACACACCTACCTAGACGTGTATAGCACTCCAAAAGACCTTGATCACCTGGTTAAGATGTATTTCATTTTAATTGGAGCAGAACTTCCCAGAATATTGAACCTCCAGGACAATAATGAGCAGAGCCGAAGCCAGGACACACGAACTGGGGGGCATTCATAATTCTTGAGGAGACCATTGTTTCCTGCAGAAACTAAGATCAAATGCAAATCTGATCTGAGGGGGCAATGCCCCCTTTTGCCCCGTCGTGACATCGGCCCTGATAACTGGCCACACCTAAACTAGCCTCAGATATGTTTATGTGCTTGTTAGCTACTCAGACTAGGATACCAGTTGGCCGACCAGCTGAACTACCCCAGCTAAAAAAAAGTGTGTGGTGGAAAATGCTTATTGCCCCTTTTTACGACCTTAAATGCTAACAGTTTCCAAAGAAATGAACACAAACCACTCCTCACCGAGTTTACAATGAGAACAGTTTAAAGTGTACGTACATGTAGCAAGGGGTTAAAATGCTAAACTGAAGTGTTAATGTATTCCTGCGTCCTGGATAGCAGAGCAGTAATTAGCCAGCGAGGAGCTCCAGAGTTTGTGCTAATTGCTGCTAGCTGAGAAAGCACTGGGGTATTTCTAAACTCTGCATGTTAAGGCAGATCACTGCGGGAATTCCAACAGTAAACACCTGACTCCAGGGTCAATGACATGACGCTCATTTTCTTTTCTTTTCTGGATCTATTCATTTATTCAAAAACACATTAAAAATGCAGTTTAAACATATCATGATTTGAATATATCTCTTTTGTGATAAGAATGTTTCTGAATTAAAATTAATTTTCGATATTATGCATAAAGTAAAAAAAAAAAGTCAGGGTGGTGCAATTTCATGATATAATATTGAATAAAAAGCCTCTTTGAAATATTAAAGTTTTTGATAGGAAAACCGCATGTCAAATTTGGCATATGCATTATTAAAAGTTCAACAAGTATCTTAAAATATCAAATAAATTAACCTTTTTATGACAAGGTAATGTTCAGGCTGTAAAATGTCACATGGTGTGATTCCCCCAAACTGAATAATATTTTAAGTAAGAAAGTAAGAAAATATGTCACTGCATTTTTTTATGGTAACCCCATATTATTAGATATCATTACATTGAATTAATTACATTAAAACTGTTCGAAAATGATACAAATTTTTCAAAAAGAACAGGCACTTGTCTTAAACTGCAATTTTAAAATGTATTTTTGGACACATTGCCCCTCCAAAACCTTATTACCTCAAATGACCTGCTCACTCACCCCCTTCCTATAAACTAAAGTACCGCACAAACAATATTAAAAGCAAACGACAGAAAATTCCTTTACCCTGTACTGGTCAAAATAGCGGCTGATGTGAACCGGTTGCACTCTCATCCATTACCTGACCTACTAACTGCCGGTTCACGGCAATCAAAATTCAACTAAGCCAGTTTAAAAAGCACATCTGACAGCAGAGAAGAGTCTCCGCTGAGACGGTGGCATCAAAGGGTTGTGGAAAATACCAACCAGAGCCCTACACATTCATCAAGTTGTGACCAGTGTTTGAAACTCACATCATCTCTCATCATCTATCAGTCAATAGCTACACAATGACAAGCCCCAGAGCCTTGTGTCTTTCCACCCTGAAAGCCTATCATTCAGAGTTATGATGGGCATGCTAATGACAGTTCACAAGAAATAGGGGCAAATGGAACGTCTCCAGTCTTGCGACCTGTGTCTGCGCCTCAGAAGACTGCGCAAGACGTCATGCCTCATCACGACAACTAGAATATCTCACAATACCGCCGACTACCCAAGCGTGTAATAACATAATGAAAAGAAAATGAATCCACTACGACCATTAAATCGCTTGCCAACATCTTCTTAAAGCTCAATTTGTTGATAAACCATACTTTAAATGAGAAAAGCAAATTGCTGGAAGATGGATCGATCAGTGATTTCTTCTCGAGAGAGGCAGCTACTTTGGTAGAAAGGCTTTGTTGACAAGATGCGCATCAATCTGTTTATCTTGAGCCGACTCGAACTGTAGCTATGATGCTAACTGAAAACACAACACTTCTCACTGTCTTTCCAGAGAATAGCAGACATCGTTGGTGACTGGCTGTGACTATCATGTCGCAAAGACACTTTAAATCAACTTTGAATGGAGAAGACAGTGATTTACAACATCTAGCATGAGAGAATAACGTGGATATGCTAAGTAGCCAAACACTGTGGTCTCATTTTACGGACCATGCGTATGTACAAATGTGTGTGTGATGTCTGTGTACAAATGTCTTCATGAACAAATCATGATTCAATAACTTTCATACTATTTTGTAGTAGAACAAAACTGTAGGAACAACTGAAAACATGTATACATCACATACTCTTGGTAGCCTTATAAAATATGTTATATGGAATTTTATATATAGCAGGGGCGGTTCCTCTGCGGAGGCAATGGAGGTTGTGCCTCCTCAAAAAAAAAATGGATGACAAAATAATTAATATTACAAAAATATATCAGAGCAAATGTGACATTAAAAAGTATATAAATCACTCGTTTTTCTAAAGTAACACTGTCCAACAGTGACACCAGCAGGTAACGCATCTCTCTTGCCTCCCCTGAGCCCATTTTAAAGCTTGCAGTGGGTTTGGTGGGGGTAATTGAGAATGAATGGGGGAAAGTCATGTGAGAGGACGGAGGCAATGCCTCCATTGTAGTATGATTGGATATGATTGGTTAGGATTGGATATGGTTGGTTAGTGCGATAAAACCTGCCTCTTGTTTTCGTGCATTACCGTGAATCGGTCTGAATGAACAACATTATGGCGTTAATGGGAAGACTAATTACAAACTAAGTAAACAACTCAGCCACTTAGATATGACCGCTTTGTCACATTAAAATCAAACATGAAAATTGCCTAAAAACACAATGGCTGTGTTAAAAAGTAAGCAATCAACTTGGTGAACCGAAAGGTACATCTGTGACCAATGTTAACCGAGCTTGATGATAAGTTGACTATTAAAAAGAACAGCTGAACATCAGTTCACGAATAAAATATATTGTTTGAATAGACACTGCTTTTGGTTATTATTTTGGAATAGATGCGGACATTAATTACATAGTTAATATCAAAATTCAAAATGGAATAGTATTTGGTTTCTCTTTTTTTAACGTAATGTAATGAACACCACTGATACATAGATATTTAATCTTAAATACATTTCATAAGAAAAGAGTGTGCCTTTAGAGAGTGTTGTATGTCTGATGAGAATTGCTGGAAAGCCTGCTGTCACTCACTTAGCTAAGGCTATTTATGTAAAAATGTGCATCCACAGATATATTCACACTTGAGTAAAAATGGTAGGAACAGTACACTTTGAAAAGGGTACCTATCTCTAAAGGTTGCATATTAGTACCTAAATGGTACGTATTAGTACCGTTTGAAAGGGTACCACCCCAGTGACAGATTTTGTACCTTTTTTTTCTAAGAGTGTCTATGCTAATTTCAAAGTGGACCTTTGATGCTAGACAGGCATGATTAGCCATACCTAATGCTATCCAGTGGTTGCTTTTCATGGTAACAATACTTTCTAATGGGAGCACAGAGGAATTGGTTACACTTTAGAATGTAATTAATCTAGCACCAGTTTTGAGGTGTTACCTCATAATACTGAAATTCTGGGTCATCTCATATTTGTTAACTCTAGCTGTGTGTTAATTGCTGTGTAATGAAGAGTCAATGCTGTTCTAGCTGTATATACTTCTATCATGCTAATAGTTTGAGTTGATATCTGATTTCACATGACCCGTGTCAAGGCTTCAACACACTTGCATCATGGAAGGAGGCTAGGTAGGCACAAAGTAGTAAACACACTGTAAACATGCTATCAACATTGAGCCATACAACTCAATATGTCTAGATACAAGATATCTCTAGCATCGTGTGCTACCTAATTATTACGTAAATTGCCTAGTAACGCTCCACTCCATAGAGTTCGGTGCATTGGGGAAATGTAATAGACAGATAACAGACATATATCATGGGAGTATACTTAAGAAAAACAATGCAAAATCCTAATACACTTACTGTATTTATTTAATTGAGTTTATTGAGCTTCTCTCTAGAGTGTTTTTAACCAATTTACATCTAATTCAACTACAGTCGGGAAGCGCTTTCCAGTTTACCAACCTCTAGAGGAAGAGAAAAAAAGTGATTCTTTCCACATGAGCAATCCTGGGCTGCAGCAATCTGCAAAAAGGCACACAGCTTTTCAGTGCGGCAGGCGGCTAGTTATTTGTCCTCAGTATAGCCCACTTCGAAGTAGCACCATCTTCCTGTGTACAAAATGCACCTTTATACAGAATCTCCTGCTGAGAAGAAGGGGAGAGGAAAATACTATCTGGAAATAGTGTCTTTGCACATTTGCCCAAGCAAGGTAGAAAAACGAAGAGAGGCGTGAAGGATTTGGGCTTGCCGTTTCTTTGAAAACATGGCGTGTGGGATATTTTCTGGCATGGGTTTGCAGCCTCATCAGTCATGTAACATGAACAGTATGTGCTTCGTATAGGCTAAAAGTTCTTGATTTCCACTGCACGGACATGATAGCTCATTCCTTGGGTTATTATATTATATTATCCATAAACAACTAGTGCTCCCCAAAAGGCTGTAATCTCAGTTAATGTTAAATGCGCTGCAACAAATGCTCCTTTTGAAACAAGCTATACTTACGGGAAAAATAATATAAGGTTAAACTCACATCATTTTAGGCATTTCAGTCTAGTTTAAAGATCCATGATGATCTAGATGGTAAAGGCTAGATATTTTTGATTTTTTTTACCAAGGGTTTTCTGCTCAACCCATTTTATATATAATTATAGTAAGTGCATTTTAATACGTAATAGTTTTAATACAGGCTTTTGCAGTGTATTAAAAATTGGTCAATCTGTAACAATTTTCTGAATAAAGCATGTCTTGTTCTTGAAACAAGATTGTTTCTTTTGAGGTTCAACTATAACCATAAAAGTTGAAAAATTACGTGAATTTTTTTTTCCAACATGATATCTCGAAACAAATTTCTGAAAAAGATATCTTAAATTAAATATATTATATAAAGTTTGCTTATCAACTAAATGTATTCAGAGAGATGAGTAGATATCCTTCAAAGATTCATGGGCCAAGAAAACCAAAGATGAGCATTCACTAAATGAGGAAAAGTAAATAATTTACAATAGTATTGGGCCTATTATTGACCCTTGAGGCACACCGGTGGTTTTGTTTTCAATGAAGCAAGTAAATACAAACACACAAGTTCAAGGATGTGAGAGCACTGTGCTTCATAGTGATTCATAGAATATAGAAGAAAAGTAAAGGATAAGATTTATTTATGAAGGACTTTTTTTGCAATATATTAACCACTGCACCTATCGCAAAACAGCTACCCTTGACTTCCTAAGTAATTTTCACCATTTTAATTCACAGAGATAATAGAAAGCACATGAAATAGCAAGAAGAAAAGAGAATTAAACTTGCGATGCCTGCATGAGCACCACAGTGTGATGCCATGTGAGCTTACTGCTAGGCCACAGCTCCTGTGTGGAGAAGTAATGTAACATCATGAAAATGGAACTAGGTTGAATTGTGGGTTGGGGGCAAACAAACAATGTTTAATGCAGACGAACATGTGCAGAGCATGTGCCGTGTTTCCATTTGAGAAAAGATATGAGATGCTTAGCTAGAAATCCATCACTTCTGGTGTTTACTCTGTTGTCTTGTGCATGTGATTATCTTGCTCTGATCCAAGAGGATTACTGTTACTGTGTTAGTAGGCACCAAGCCATGCGAGAAGCCTGTACAGTCTTAGAGCATGTTCTTCTGAAGAGCTGGTGTAGAATGGGGTTAGTACAGCTTTCTGTGGCATGCTTCTGTTCTGTGGCTGGGTGCTATGAATCATCTTGGCAACCAAACCGAGGTCAAGATGGAGCACTAGCCAAACTCAAAGGATGCCTCCGGACACTTCCTAATGCCTGCAATATGGACCCTGTCTCGTTTCCTTGAACTTGATTCCTAAGTCTCACTGTCTGGTCTTGCTGGGAGATACAAGATTACCGTCACTTGATCTAAGGACCAGGCACTGCGATGTGACAGGCTCTAAAGAAAGACTTTAGGCAACTCCTGTCCTGGCCCTCAAAGTCATGGCACATACAGTCACCATCCGAAAACATTAAGGAAAATCAGCCTTATAGCTGCCAAGGGTCCCAATCCTGACCATGCATGAAAGCATCACTGCAAGTAATCCCTTGCAGAGAATGTGGCTTGTGATGAGAAAAGACGGTGACCTACTTCTTCTTCCTCCTGTTTATGAGACAATATGACAACATTGCACTGTGATTCATCAGGGGAAATTACAGCTTGTTATTAATGCTTTGCAAAAGGAACTGGCAATTGCAATCCGCAACCACCAACCCATTTACTGTGGAAAAGCAGCATTGTTCTGGCAAGATTATGAGATATGGGGTGTAATGGACTGTGGTGGTCTGATGAAGTGGAACAGCCAGGGAGAAAGTACTGGAAGAAGTGAGGAGCAGGCAATGGAGATGGTGGATCAATGGAAAAGAAGCAGGAGACCGAGAAGGAGGCATGGAAGAAGGAGTCATCATAGACATGCTCCCAATGCAAAATCCAAAAGGTGGGCAGTAACAAAATGCTGCCTTCTAAGATGGCTAATTTAGTTAAAATAAAACATATCTATAAACAGTTTAAATAAAATAGATTTTTATAATCAGTATTTTAGTCTGGTTTCCTCATACATATCTGAACATTATTAAAACAAGCCTTGAGAAGCTGATTTATAAAAAGAAAGACTTTTAATTTTTAAGCATAAACATTTAATTTGATGTGTTTAAAATAAGAAGACATTTGCTAAACAGGTGAAGGTGATTAGTTTACATGTTGATTAATCAGGGTATCTATGGAAACTAGCAGGACAATAGAAACACAGGAAACAGGAACTAAAAACACAGGAACTGAACATAGACTAAATAGACAGGCACAACAAGACAAAAGAATATCAAAATAAGAGTCCATGACAACAAAAGCACAGGGAATCATGACAACTTTGACAAAGATATTGACACTACAAATGAAGAAAAATGGCAGTTAAGACATTTGTTACAAAATATTTCTATTTCTAATACATGTAAATGCTGTTAATCATAGAATCATTAAAATGATTCCAGAATATATTAAGCTGCACAACCATTTTCAACTAATAATAATAATAATAAAAAATAAATGTTTCTATTACACTAAATATGGGAATAATGGCAATATAAAATGGAGCTTTGTCATTACAGAAAAAATAACGTGTAGATTATATATAAAATAGAAAACTAATATTAAAATGTAAAAATGGAAGTGTAATGGTGCGTTCACACCGGACGCGAATAGCGCGTCAGGCGCGAGTCATTTCAATGTTAAGTCAATGCAAAGACGCGTTACGCGCGTAAAACGCGTGTAACGCGTCTTTGCATTGACTTAACATTGAAATCACTCGCGCCTGACGCGCTATTCGCGTCCGGTGTGTGGGTGCAGTAAGAGTGTCACGTTCTACAGTGTATTGTATCCTCATAGAGAATTGCAGTGAAAATAAAAATTCTTCTATGTTTTATATGCTTGTTAGGAGACTGTGTCATTAGCTTAGCAACATGTCAAGGTTTCCTGTGCATTTCACATAAGGTTTTTGATTTGTGCGCCATGCAGAGTTGATGCCTATAAATAGCATACTAATCCAGTCATTTACAAGGTTCTGTTTCAGTTAAGATGCTGCCTTAGAGTGGTGTCTATGTAGATAGTAGACAGCATAGAGGCTCACTATATTTTGGAACAGAGCTCGTGAGACCTGTCATTCATAGTGATACTGATCTCATTCCAATCAGCTGAGGTAATGTTTTCACAGTACTACCGTTCTGCCTGTCCTATTTCAATTGGTAATCCATCTGTTATCACTGTGAGAGGCCATGTCAGCGAGGTCCATTGTGTCCTTCCTAATCTGACCATTAGTCAATTAGGAAATGGCATAGTCCTTATAATGCTGTGTATGAGGCTGGATTATCCCCGGATGCCGCTAGAAATAAAAACAAGGTGTCTGGTAATATGGGACCTTTCAGATGCAAAGTGAAAAATTTGCTTTCAATGCACTTTCCACATACTTCACAAAGGTATAGATATGCTTTAAAGATCCACTATTATGGACCAGAGAAAAACAACAATGATAAGCATTTATAAAAAAAAAAGAAAAAAGTACAAATTTACAACAGCATTGGACCTAATATTGACCCCTGAGGCACACCGGTGGTTTTGTTTTTTAACAAAGCAAGGAAATACAAACAAGATTAACAATGTGTTTGAGCTCTTTCAACTGGTAAGAAGCCACAAATCAGAAAGGTTCAAGGACGTGAGAGCACTGTGCTTCACAGTGATTGATAGTGGACATGCAAGATTGATTTCAGAACCAGCAAATCGACCTGCTACCCTGTTGGAACGGTAACAACCCTGCCCTCCAAAGAAATTCATTATTAGCTACACCTCCAAGAAGCCTATTGACACACTGGTATTATTAATGCCAGAGAGGAAGGGAATAAGTGAGGAAGGAAGAGAAAACATTGCTGTGATATGTCGCTGTCTATTTGTTAACTCTGTGCATTTAAAACCACACTATTTGTCCAGCCATAACAAATGCATTGATATGAATAATTTACATGGATTTGTGGCTTTTTCAGACACCCTCTACTACCACTGATCGCCTGAGGGGACTCTTGAAACGGCGATGCAATCCCCTCAGTGGGTTATTCAGCGGATCTCAAAAGATGCTTACGCAGTAAACACATTTGAGACATGAGGGAATGATTGTGTCTCTTGGCCCCCTTATTTAGTTATCATACTGTCCAATCAAACAAATACAACATTTATTCAGTTGGATAGGAAGCACTTTTGTGATAAAAGTTGAATAATATCTATATTTAAATATTTACTACGGAAATCCCAGTTGGTTTTCAATACAGTTAGTTGTGGAACTGAACCAGCAAACTTTGTACTAGCAGCCTATATTCTGAACTATTACGCTACCACTAACTTGTACACCCACACCAACTTCAAAACAGAAGGCAGAAACATACATGAAGATATCCACCAGCTGTAATGCTATAAACATATATACTTAATCTCCCTTGGCTGACAGAAAATACATCACAAACCTCACAGAAACAAAACAATAAGGGGGTTTACCCACACAAAAGACAAAGATCTGCTTTAAACAATCACAGAAGCAACATTTAACAAAGTGAATTACAACATTATCAACCCATGCTCAACATCTCAAAATGACTCTGACAAATTATATGTACCCTTATGCGAGAACATCATATTTTATGTCCTTATTAAACACCCCTGTAGCTTCTGTGACACGCACAGCTTTTCTCCAAGCTTTCTGGTGACGGGTAGGGTGTGTTCCCTCCAATCGCACTTTGATCTCTCATGCTTCATATTTCTCCCTCCCTTGTTTACCTTTTTGGATGACAAAAAAAGCTTTGCTTTCCTCCCACTTCAGAGGCATACAGGCATCTGAGCATTCACTCACGGCGTAGTGGCGGAAAAGAAGGATCAGCTCGGAAAAAATATGCAATTTGAAGCGCTTTGACAGCGAACACATTTCTGATCTTATCTGAGATGTAACCTCAACAATCTGTCTGACCCCCTTCCTTTAATCTCATGCCATCCGAGAGAGAGGGTGAGAAGGTGCAGCGGGCGTCCCAGGATGTTTCCGCCTGCTCGTCGGTAGATGTGGAAAACAGCAGATCTCAGTCAGGCAAGCAGCAGAGATATAGTAGATGGGGAAAATGGGTCCCCTATGTGAGTACAAATATTTTTAACAATGAACAGCTGATGGCAAATTCACTACATGTGAAGCTAGACATTTTTTCCCCCAACTACACTACTGTTCAAAAGTTTGGGTCCGGAGTTTTGGATTGTATTTTTAAAAATATTTTTAATGTTTTTGAAGGAAGTCACCAAGGCTCCATTTATTTGCAAAAAAAAAAGTGTCACATGATTTTTCAGAAATCATTCTAATATGCTGATTTAGTGCTCAGGAAACAATATTAATTCATATGTAATATGGTCAATATTGAAAATGCAAATGCTGCTTAACGTTTTTGTGGAAACAATGAAACATACATTACATATAATAATTTGTTTTTTCAGGATTCTTTGAACAGAAAGTTAAAGAAAACAGCATTTGTTTGAAATATTGTTTTTTATAATAATGTAAAAGTGTTTACTGTTATTTTTGTACAATTTGATGCAGTTTTTTTGCAGAATAAAATTTCTTTCAAACATCTTTCAAAACTTTTGAATGGTAACGATATCTTTATTTTATTTTATTATAAATAAATTAAAACCTTTTCCAATGTTTCATTGCTGTATTAGCAATGTGCATATTTGAATAAGAATTAAATATAATGAAAATGAAAATAAAAAAATATGATTTTTTATAATCTTTAATATATATTTAAGTTGATACAATGTATTATTAAAAGGCTCCAGGTTATGCATTAACCATATTTTTCCCTTTTTGAGGTAATAAACGACTCCATAAACTAAAAGTATCATTCTTTTGTCATCTTCTATATAGTGAATTCTTTAAGGTCAAGTTAAAGTGTTTTGTATTTGTTTTAGAATGGGATGATCGTCAATCGTGTTACTGTGCTTTTGTAAACAATTGATAACTAGAAAGTGGATATTTTCTTTCTAAAAAGATTCATCCTGTAATTTTATGACCTTTTATAATGTGAAAGTAAAATACACTTTTAGCCCTGTTACCGTAACCAATACCGTTCTGGAGGCATATTTATATCCCAGCATATATTATGTATTAATTTAGCTTGAGATTGTGCAAGAAGTTATTTAACAACTTAACATATTTGTCCAATGGAATGCTTAAATGCTTGCACAAATTTCCTTTAAAAAACACTATATCAAACTGGTAAAGGCACCATTTCAGCCCAAATTACCCAGATGACAATGTGTCTCAAAGCGAGAGACCAGAAGAGAAAGGGATGAAAGACACAGCGAACACAGAGGGCTTGAGGGAGGGATGATGTCACCGTGTGCCACAGCCTCTGGGCATCAGAATGTGTTGAATGACTGCTGGCCTGATCCCAGATTAGATGCTTTGCTGTCAACCTAATCCTCTGTAAATATTACTGTGGCAAGACTGAGAGAGCTGAGAGAGAGAGAGAGCTGTGTGACTCAATTTGTCTGTGTATCTATAGAAGCTAATAATGCACAAAGCCTGGTCAGAGATATGAGATAAGAAATCATATGGCCTCAGATGACTCGGAATACAGAGCATTAGTTATTTTTGATACTTTTATGGTATTTTTTTGTTATTTTTATTTTATTTTATTTATTTATTTTGCACTTGACAATCCACGGAGCCCCACGCATGACATGTAGACAAACATATATTTTCCAAGCTTGAAAATATGTCATCAGGTAGAAATTGTGAGTAATATATATAGGCTATATATATATATATTTTTTTTTTTTTAACACATTTTTATCCTTAATCCTCATCCAGAAAATCATGAACAACTGGAAGAGTCATGAGGTCTTTGAATATTGTTCTGGACAATGGGGGAAGGTTGAGAAAGGATTTAAACCCATGACAGAAAGGTCAAATATTAAGGAAATTACATCCCCAAATGGAATAAATGATCAAACCCTTGACCTCTTTCACTTCAGAACCCGCTTTTTGTGTATTTGCATCACTGAGGTTTATGGGCACAACAGTGTCTGAGCATCTAAGGGAATTATTAGTGCAGGTTTGAATATGTTCTTTTTTTGACCCACGGGAGCTCTGCACATGCTAGGAGGACGCGCATATTAAAATCAGAGGGAAGGTGTGTGCATGCAGCGAGTGTTTGTATGCTACTATAAACAAAGACTTCATTGTCTCTTCCATTTATATGTTGTCATTTTCCCCCTTTTCAGTTAATAGAGTCACCAATTACAGCTAAAGGCCGCCAGCCCTTCAGTCATATCCTCTACTGAGATAATGGGAGGAGAAGAGATGGGAGGATGGGAAGGGGGTCGAGGGAAGAAACGAGAGAGTGAGAAGAAATAACATCAGTGAACACCACCGCAATCTAAGCCTCAAACGCTTCCAGAGAAAAAAAAAAAGCTTTTCAGCATCTTCAATTATACATACCTCAACATATGGAGCCAACAAATGGTGGGGGATGATTATGCAAATGTAGATTATACATATAGAGACACCCTGTGCACATATAACGAGGCCCTCCACTTTGTTCTTATTTGTGCTTTATAACGAAGCAAAAATATTTAAATGTTCAAGTTTTATTCAGATTTGACTTTACTGTTTTTATGGTGTCCCAGAGACTCTAGTTATGAAATTTGAATCTTATTTTCCCCTTAAATTCTTGTAATGAGTTCCTCTGACCTAATCGAAACCCAGCATGCAGATATTATTGAATCTGTATTCCTCTGTTTTACCAAGTAAATGGTGTCACCAAGAAAATGGTGTCACCAAGTAAATGGTGACATTTCCACAAAATGTCATTACGTTGCTTCTTGCATATTTCGCGACACTTTAAATGTGAAATTTCCAGTGAGCGGCATGTTTAGTTTTATAAAAACGCTGGAGTCAAGGACGTCACCTAGTAACGTTCCCAGAATGTTCCGAGATGGTCATGAATCATGATGTGGAGTTCTTTAAAGGTTTGGGGGACGTTATTTGGTGGACCTTTTCAAGGAATATTCAGGACGTTCTCGGAACGTTTAGGGGACCATATTTTATTTGAAAATGTGACTTTCCCAGAACGTTCTCAGAACGTCCTCACTGGTGTCAAGGACATCACCTGGTAACGTTCCCAGAACGTTCCAAGACGGCCACAATGTGGAGTTCTTTTAAGGGTTGGGGGACTTTATTTGGCGGACCTTCAAGGAACATTCAGGACGTTCTGGGAATGTTTAGGGGACCATTACTATAGGACGTTTCCTTTAGGTCTTTACTTTTTTTATTTTTATATATATATATATATATATATATATATAAAGTAAATGTATTTGTAATAGAAATGGTGTTGTTTTTTTATGAGCACTTTGTATTTCACCTATAGGTGTTTCTTAACCGAGGTTTCCAAATGGGTCAGGAAGATATGTTGCAGTGTACAGTAGTCCCTAATGAAGCGTCCCCATCTGACTAACAGGGAACGTTCTGTATCAACGTTCAAATGTCCTCTTTGTAACGTTGATGTGTGACCATACAATAACCAAAAAGAATTTGAACTGAAGCACTTTCATAACCAAAAGAGGCTGTTTTAGGAACGTCCCTAATGTTCTGTAAAGATTTGGGATTTTCATCACCTTTAGAGAACTTTTAGGGAACGTTTTGCAAGGTCGCGAGAATGTCCCCTCCTACGTGGGTATTTTGTTTATCATCACAAGGCACTATTCTGAATATGCACACATAACCATACAATTATCAGTTATCCATTTCATTTGTGCACAGTAATCCACATTGTTTAGAATTCATGTAACTGCGTTGTATTGCATGTATCCTTTTCCTACTACATATATTCAGTGAAAAAAAGCATCCAAAATGGAGGTTGAAAAATTATTCTGCCATATAAGATTGTTTTTCTCCAGTTTTATTGGAGCATCCAATGTACCCCTCTCAGAATGCAATGCAACAAGCCCTGATTCAATATGGTGGATGAAGCTGAGAGAAATGCTGACTATAATTGTTTAAATGTTTCATGTTGTCAGCTTAGCAACATGCTAGCACCAGACATCATAAACTTCTCATGAAAAACACTATTTGTGTGGAATGGATGGATGAATGGATATCAGGGTTAGATTCCATGAAGATTAGAATACTGACAATGTAGAGAGCAGACAGCAAGGCAGCTTACTAGGGCTTGGAACGGAGCATGAGCGTTTCCACATTAGAATTGGTCTGAATTACTATGACAGTCAGTAAACAAACCTAGTTGTTTCACAGGTACTTTCACAGGTAGGTTCACAAGTCTGTTCTGTTCAAAACATGAAACTGTCTTACCCCCACTGCCCAAATGACAGTAAACAACATATCTTACTCCAAAGTCTGAAACATCACAAAAAATCTTTTGCATGATACAAGTTTATACAAAAATCATAAATAATAAAAATGCTAGGATGAATAATTCACATATTTGCCTCCTTCTGGTGCTCAGCTTCTTGCTACGGGCAAAGACTGTGCTCTCAAAAAAACGTACCAGAGCGGCAGCTAACTGGGAGCGCAAGATAAAGATTTGGAGAAAATGTTTATTTAAATACTAATGTAAGGTAAACGCATGTATGTAAAGTGGAGAGAACAGTGCTGCGAGCTGACTGCTGTGTGAGGAAGTGTCGTTAAATATTATACTTTAAATTCTGTCAACAATGATAACCTGTATAAAATCCTGCAACATCCGTGGTGAAGGGAAACTTTAATAGTTTCTAAATAATACCAACGTGTTTCGTCTTAAGATCCTTCCTCAGGGTACATACAACATACATGATAAATGGACATTTTAAGAAAATGGTAATCTGCTCAGGCTTACGATCAGAAAGGTGTGAACTTCACCACCAATCATTTGTCATTCAACTAAGACTGAAAATGAATCAAGACAAAAACGAAACAACATGACTATGACATAACTCCCCCTCACCTAAGGCACGTCCTCTCGTTGCAAAACATACTCCAAACTGAGGAAGGAAGGAAGGAAGGAGGGTGGGGGCTCTGGTGGAGGACGAGGCGCAAGCAGAGGAAGACAGAAAGGTGACGATGACCAGGAAGGAGATGAAGTTGGGGGGGAGCCAGGGCGGAGACAGGGGGGAACCAGATCTGAGACGGGAGGATGACCTAGAACCGTGACAGGATGAAGGTCCACGGGGGAGCCGATGGAGGGAGAAGGCATGATGGAGCCTTGGTGGAGAATCCAGATGGAACCAGGGAGACGACTGATTGAGGTAGAGCCAGGGTGACGCTGAAGGCCTGGAGGGGCACAGTGCAGCTGCAGGCAGGCGTGACTAAGGTGGAGGCGTGGGCTTGGCAGACCGGGGTGAAGACGGTGGGAGTGAGGACCATGGTGAAACTGGAGTGAAGGAGTAGCCTAGGGATTAAGTGTCGAGGCACAGCAGCTGACTTAGAAGTTCGAAATGAAGCCAGAGTGACGGTGGACCAAGGTGGAGCCAGAGGGATGAGGAAGCCCGGCGGAGATTGAGGGATGGCAGGCCATGCTTGAGCCGAGGGAGCACTGAGCCAAGGTGGAGCCGATTGGTCGGAGGGCTGAGGAGGTGCTGATGGGATCCACGAGCTAAGGCAGAACTAATGTCTAGAAAGCCTCAGGCAGATCTGTGCAGCAGAGCGGAACCACTAGAGGAGCTTAAGTGCTGAAGGGAGACAACAAAGGTGAGGTTGATAATCTGGATGTTGTGGCGGACATGGCTAATGGCTGGCTGGGCTCTGGATTGAGAGTGGGGCTGGTGATGTCCTCATCTGTGGTGTACTGTAGACTGTAAACGGTGGGATATTTTGAACCAGCACCCACTCCACATATTAGGCGAAGATCCCTCGAGGAACTTGCACGGGCAGGCATGCGTTCGACTACTCATTGAGGCTGGTGTTGTAGAAAATACATTGCGAATGGTCGGGGTAATGAGTTAGGCATGCCAAGTCGAGAAAGTCCCCTGTGTGATCCTCGGCGGAATGTTCCCCCAGCTCCAGCAGAAGGATATGGACTGGGGGGACATCCACTTAAATTTTAGCTGTAAAAATCCTTTGTTTGGTCTCGTGTTCTGTCACGGGTTTGCTGTAGCACAATCAGAAAGACAATGTGTGATGCATAATTACCAACAAAACAAGACTTTAATAAACACAGAGAGAGATCTACAAACACAATCCAGAAATGTTAAAAGAAAAAAAAGTTAAATACACAGAGGGAAGGTAGTCAACCAACCACGGAACAGGCCTGTAACTAATTTTAAAAAACATGAGAACAGATGAGTAACTAGAACTAAGGAAAACTAAACAAGACAAAAACTAAACATGACTGTGACACACACATGTACATACACGCATACAGTACATATATGAACAGAATATAAATTAAATGAACTTAAATTGGCTTAAACACCCGTTTGTTTACGTCATGGGTTACATCTCATTTGAAGTTGGGGAACTGGGGCGAAACATGCCCCCGATGTTCATATTTGCTTTTTTAAAAATTTTGTATCACTCATTCCTTTCTTCTTTAGCTCTTTTCGCATGAAATACTTGAATGTTGAAAGCATAAACAGTACTGCAATTATTTTCTGTAATATTTTTTCGAAAAGATACCGGTGCACTTATAGGCATGACAACTATCAAACCAGAAAACAGAAATACAGTTCCCAAGATATCATCAAAACACATTTTATATAATCTATAGTAGATCAGCTATACTCACAGACACCAAAGTCTGCTGCCCACCACAGACTGCCAACTCCACATAAAAATTAATTGGATCCCACTAAAGGTGTCCGCCATGACCACTTCCACCAATGCAATTTAAGTTTTTTCCTCTTTTCTCCTTCTCTGTTTAATGGCGGACGGCCAGAGAGATAGAGTGAGTCTCAAGCACGACGTTGAAGCTTTACAGTTCAACTAATCCAATTTCACCCACAGACAAATCATCTCTGGCCATATACAGGTTTTAATAGGAATCTTTTAGGGGGTTCCATAAAAGCCATTCACTGGTGTCGAATATCCAGTTACAGTGATTTTTTGCACATGGTTGGGGAAGACTGTCACCTTCCCCTTGGCTAAACCCTGGGTGCACAGCATATGGGAAAGGACAATGACATCTGGAAAAAAGCATTTGAACATAATAGAATCTTCTGGAACATTGAGAGACAAAGCTCTATTCCAAAACCAAATAAGCTACCTTCCTAGATACCATTTTGTGAGAATCGAAGCCATTTGGTGTTATTGACGTCAAACCAGGTGTGGCGTATCCTGACACCAAGTTTAAAACGTGAAAGTGCGAATGAGATTTGACAGCTATGGCAGGCACCAACATTTTCTGTGAATAACAACTTCAATTTTGCTCTATTCCTCACACAAAGCTACATTGCTTCAGAAGATTTTGAATATAGTACAGTTTCATGGACTACTTCTATTTTTGTTAATTTTTTGCCTTTTGATGGTCACAATACGCTATCAGAGAATCTCGAAAATGGCTTTCCATGTCTTCCACAGAAATAAAGGTTTAGAAGAACAAAAGGGTCAGTGCATTAATCATTTTATTTTGTGGAGAATTATTGCTTTAAAAATGGACTATTATTGACCAACGTACAGCATTTGCGCATGTATGTGTTTTTGTGTTCTTTGGTATGATGTGTCATTAGCTTAGCAAAAGTCTAACGCAAAACTATACTGCAAAAAAACTGTGCATCTGTTTGTGTGGTAAGTGTGGGTTAGTGTTAATGGACTCTAAATCAGTCACTTGAGGTTCTATTTAGACTAGGATGGTGCTTTAGAAAGTGGTTGCCTAAGTAGACAACAAAGCAGTCTAGCCTACTAGGGATTGGAACAGTAATAATTTATTCTTAAAAGAATTGGTGTATCTTCAGCTGAAAAATACTGACCCTTTATTTACCTATAAAATCCTACAGGATATTAATCTCCCAAATATCTACAATAAAATCTCCTACAGACTAAATTAAAGACAATATACTTTGCATCACAAATTACTTTCCCATATTTTTATGAATACAAATGATGTATTCTTTGTGTGGTTTTATTTATCATCTTCTTACATATTATTATATACGAGCTGTGTTACTTTAAATCTACCATATGTATTTGTATATGCATCAAATTCTCTCTGACGTGACATAATGTGATTTATGATATTTTACAAGAAAGTTCTGTAGTACGTCTGGAGCAGTGTAACACACACAATCTGTTTAAACACTCGAGGGAATTTATACAATGATTAACTATTTTGCAACAATTAAGGGAAATCAATTACTCGAATAATGAATGGATGTATGGAAGGACAAACCAATGAGTGGATGGATGGGCAGATGAATGGATAATAGATCAATAGATGTGCATATGGGTGGATAAATGGATGGATAGTTGGATGAAAGGATGGACAAAAGTATGGGTAAATATGGATAGATGGATGAATGGTTGGATGGATAATAGATTAATTGACATACAGAAAAATGGACTGATGGACAGATGGACGGATGGATGAAAAACAAATGGATGGGATTGGATGGATAGACAGACGAATGGAAGGATGGAAAAATGGATGGATGGATTGGATGGACAGAAAGATGGATGGATAACAGATGAAGTGACAAACAAGGATAGACTGATGGACAGATGGATGGATTGAATGATTGATTGATGGAAAGGCAGACATATAGATGAATGGATGGACAGAAGTATAAACAAAGAAAATAAGGCACAAATAAAAACCCCAGAAAAAATAAGGTTTAACTCTCCAAACCTAATGATTTTTATACTGTACAAACTGTAGATTATATCCCCTTACACTAACCCTACCCCTAAACTGACCCATCACAGAAATCTTTCTGCATTTTTACATTAAAAAAACATCACTTAGTATGATTCATAAGCTGTTTTTCTCATGGGGGCCAAAACATTTCCCCATGGACAAGGATCTCTAATAATTGCCATCTTTGTGGGGACATTTTGTACATGTAATGTAGGGTTTACCAGGGCAAACACACACACACACACACACACACACACACACACACACACACACACACACACACACACACACACACACACACACACACACACACACACACACACACACACACACACACACACACACACACACACACACACACACACACACACACACACACACACACACACACACACGCTTGCTTTGGTCTCTGCTGTGCCTAATCATGCTTTTTATGGGCTTGGGTTATCCAGCATTGCACAGTTAAAACCCCTGCCAGACATTAAGGTCCTGATTATATGCCACAGCAGTTATGAAGCTCTTCCTCAATTACGCTAATATGATCACCTCTGATAATCCTACTCCTAATATTGAAGAGAATTATAAAAACAAAAAGCAACATGATACATTTCCTCTACCTCAGTGACATTTCATTTGTCCCGAAAGGCAAACAACAGGAATATGTATGAAAAATCACATTAGTATCAAGTGCTTGGTGTAATGTATTCAGCAGATATGTGCCATACATCTCAAATCCAACGCCAAACTCTTTATGCATTGAGGTCTGTTGCCATTGCATTCATATTCACAAGAGTTTTGAGACAAAATGAATACATCACTTGGCATTTATGGATCTTTGGAGGTTGACCTTGTCTCTGCCTGCATAAATAGCCTGCTTTTACGAGAAATGGCTTTTAAGAAAAAGATTTTTCAAAACAAAACAGCCACGCACCATGCTTTAGTGATGTCGTGCGGTAAGTAAAGCTGCAACAACCCATATCATTTATATTGAGCTATTGTGGTTAACTAATATTGTCCCATACAATCTCTGTAATTTTACAAAAAACAATGAAAATGAACTTTAATGAAAGTTTTAGCTTAGCAGTATATCCAAACACAAACTGACAACCCAGCAAAAATAATGTAGGCTACAGTACATGATATATTAGCGTAGACATTTAACAAACATTTCCTGTTGTGGATTTTCATGTGATTTTGTTGTATTTTTGCGAAACCCTCAACATGCAGCCTACATATTAGTTTAACACTACTGCCGACCATTACTCTTGTTGTATTGTATCATATGCTGGTTTATTTATGGAGCGTTTTGAATTATTTATGTCAAATTTTACTTGTGATACAATGTGGTGAATGTAGTGTTAGCCAGTAATGCTAACCATCTTAGCGCCTCAGATCAAGCAGCACGTGAACTGATCATCTCTTCTACTAGTTAATAGTAAATAAACACGAATGAACATTAGAAGGTATGTTGAAAGATACAGTACAACTTACAGAAATGTATCATGTCTCATGTAATCAATCAATCAATGTTTCAACCGCAGAAAGAGGACAATAATACAGATAGTAAGCAATATGTCAATAACGTTACATATACTTTAAAAAAAAGAAAAATTAACGGTAGAGGAGTATTTTGCTAAATATATGCTCTGTATTACATAATTATTATATTTTTCCTAAACAATATTATAACGTTATTATTATAAAACTGCATTATATTTATTTGAGCTGTTCATTTAACCATTATTAATAAGCTGACAGGGCTCCCTGTATGTTTAGCATTAGCTGAGAGATTTTTTCCTTGAGAAAAATTAACATGCAGGGACTCTACCTGATATTTATGAATCAAGATCAGAATCAAATCGCGAGCTTATGAATTTAAACATTGTAACATGTTGTCACTAAACTTATTTCTATATTCTAAAATACTAATAATTTTATAAAATAAATTCTGTTTAGTTAACAAATGTTTTGGCAATCACGATATACTTGATGTATATGTTTTTAATCTAGAATTCACAAATGCTGTCGTAACCAATCCCGTCAATGTGGGATCATTAACTCATTAACTATGCTGTGAAGCAGGGGAGTCTCAAGAGAAGCCAGGTTATCCCTATATGTTTCTGTGTATATGAAAAATCAGGTACATTTAGCAATTATATCGGGTTCATTTTGTATATGATGTATATTACGATGTTATGATGAACTATATGCCTATATCTCCACTGACGTTCTGAGTTGTTCAAAGCGTTTCTAAGAATACTGATGTTTAGAAGGCAGCTGTCTGACTCTGAGATGGCGAACGGGCAACTTTATGTAATCTTTATGCTTTATGTAACATTACCAAAACATTATTAGCTGTTTGATAACATAGTCAAGCTAATGGCTAATCATATCAATTACTGTTGTGTCCGACCTTTTTTTTTTTTTTACAGGAAAAACGATTAAATATGTAATTTTGGTGAGTTTTAAGGGATAAAATGTTAGCCTACACTTGGAAAGACATTGTTTACCATAAACAAGCTTAGTAGTCTGATGGCCTGATCATACAATACACATGACAACAAATCACGACGACCTTTCTGATTGTGTGAAAGAAAGTTGTGCGTGTGTGTGAACTGGAGATAAGTGCAGGAGGGTATGGAGGGTGTTTACCTGTCTGGCTGTTGTGTCGGAGTAATGGAGGCTCCTTATCATGTGCACACAGAGCTCAGAGTACAGGGGACACAGAATCCCTCCTGACAACAGCATCCACACACACACACACACACACACACACACGCGCACACGCACACGCACACACACACACACACACACACGCAAGTGCTGAGAAACAGATTTATTGGGGTGAAAAACAGCATGGCTTCGCACGTCTGTGAGTGTGCGGAAGTTGCTTGAAGTTTGTGTTTACTTGCTTCCATGTTTTGGAGGACTTTAATAACTACATTTTTAATGACTCATGTTTTTTCATCTTTATGATGGATGGATATGGATATGGATGGATAAGAAATATTGGATGGATGAATGGATGCATGAGAAATACTGGATGGATGGATAAGAAATATTGGATGGATGGATGGATGGATGATAAATATTGGATGGATGGATGGATGGATGGATATGGATGGATGGGATAGATGGATAAGAAATATTGGATGGATGGATGGATGGATGATAAATATTGGATGGATGGATGGATGGATAAGAAATATTGGATGGATGGATGCATGAGAAATACTGGATAAATGGGATGGATGGATAAGAAATATTGGATGGATGGATGGATGATAAATATTGGATGGATGGATGGATGGATGGGATGGATGGATAAGAAATATCGGATGGATGGATGCATGAGAAATACTGGATGGATGGGATGGATAAGAAATATTGGATGGATGGATGGATGATACATATTGGATGGATGGATGGATGGATGCATAAGAAATACTGGATGGATGGATGGATAAGAAATATTGGATGGATGGATGATATATATTGGATGGATGGATGCATGAGAAATACTGGATGGATGGATGGATGGATGGATAAGAAATATTGGATGGATGGATGATAAATATTGGATGGATGGATGCATGAGAAATACTGGATGGATGGATGGATGGATGGATGGATGGATGATAAATATTGGATGGATGGGATAGATGGATAAGAAATATTGGATGGATGGATGCATGAGAAATACTGGATAAATGGGATGGATGGATAAGAAATATTGGATGGATGGATGGATGATAAATATTGGATGGATGGATGGATGGATGGGATGGATGGATAAGAAATATTGGATGGATGGATGGATGCATGAGAAATACTGGATGGATGGGATGGATGGATAAGAAATATTGGATGGATGGATGGATGATAAATATTGGATGGATGCATGAGAAATACTGGATGGATGGGATGGATAAGAAATATTGGATGGATGGATGGATGGATGATAAATATTGGATGGATGGATGGATGGATGGATGGATGCATGAGAAATACTGGATGGATGGATGGATAAGAAATATTGGATGGATGGATGATATATATTGCATGGATGGATGCATGAGAAATACTGGATGGATGGATGGATGGATAAGAAATATTGGATGGATGGATGATAAATATTGGATGGATGGATGGATAGACAGATCATATCGCCCACCTCTAGAATTGAGAATGAAAAATGGTGCTGCTCTATGTGGGGAATTAAACTGAGCATCTGTATGTAACACTTCACACATAGGCAGAGTCCACTGGTTAGCAATTAGCACTAATAGGCTAATAATGAGGGTGGACTGGGATTCCCTATCTCCATCATGCCCTTGAGCGGGCAACTTAATCCCAGGTTGCTTCGGGGGACTGAACTTGTAATAAATGCACTTAATCTCTGGATGAGTCTGCTAAATATAATCACAGGTCCATGCATGGGGCATTACATCACATGGCAAATGGTCAATGTCTTGATTTGACTCTCCCATAGGAGAAGGTTAAGCAGGTAGAATAGCAGTTGGCATTAAACAGAAGGGCCACAAAAAGGTTGGATTCTAGTGTTTCAACAAACAGGAACGTGTTGTGACTGCCTCGATTTAATATAAATATTTAGTGGGTACATTGATTTAAAAGTATGTAATTAAATGACAGATTGAGGTCAAAAAATCTTGAAGCCAAAAAGTCTAAAATCAAGTTTTACTGAAGAAATAAATCAAATGTATAGTGACATGCACAAAAAAAGTATTTTAGGTGCACAACAAAAATAAGCAAGTGAGAAGCTAATGTCTAGATGGTAAATTTTATTTTATGGAAATTTACTAATATATTTAAAAAAAAATTTATTTAACTGTGATTTAAGCATCAAATTAAGGAATAAATTACATTTAAAATATAATCATTATTTTATATTTTTAATAATATTATTATTAAGTTATTATTAAGGCTTGGTGAGGCTTTTTTCAAAAACATTAAAGCTTAATAGTAAATTATATATTTTAGAGTTAGCTAAAGGGGCGGGAAAAATAATAAGCTTATGCTTCATCTCGCTCCTTTTCAAACATATTGTAATTTTTGTTATAATACTTTATAGATATTGTTTTTTTCTTTCGGTACGTTGCAACATACCATTTTTATATTTTATTTTATTTGTATATTTTTGTTGTTCGAATTTTTTTTTAAATAAAAATATATCCTTCGCTGCTTGACATATAAGAAGCCAGATATCTCAACACTTTTAGTCACTGAAACCATGTAAAGTTTGGTAATATCAGCTCCCTGCACCCAAAATAGCAGCATATTTTTAATTTGTACATGATATAATTTTTTTATATTTCTTGGACCAGAAATCACAAAAGCACTTTTCAAAGCCAAATGGATGTGGCAGAGATGGTCTCTCAGGATAATGAAATGTTTTGTTATTGAAGGCTCTTCAAAAAGACAATCATACCGAATCAAGTGCACCCTCTTCCTCAGCCGAAACAGCCCAGGCCATTTGAGTAAAGACATTGCATTGGGCGAGATTTGACAGGTGACACATTTGGGTGCATCAACAACACACAGCCTAGCTCCACATTTCCCAGAGGGCTTCAGTGACAGGAAGACTCTTCTCACTGTCACTTGACTCACTCTCTCTCTTTTCAAGGGACAAATCAGATTACCACACACACACACATCTCTGCGGAAACGGAAGGTGAGCTTGACTGGACTAATGGTGTGTAGAGTATGAGCATGTGTGTTTGTGTGTGTTCAGTTTTCATTGTATCTCTTGAGAGCATGAGGCAGGACATGCTGAATGAAATTAAAGGTGTGTGTGAGTTTGTATAGTTCACTTAAACATTCAAGGACTAATCATCCTCGCCTCACTTGAACATTATTAATCCTCATGTTGTTCCAAATATGACTTTCTTAATTCTGTGGAGTTCAGCAGAATGTTCATGCTGCTCTTTTCCACACAATGAAATTGAATGGGCTGAAAATTAATTGAGGTTTTACATATGTTTGTAACACATTAGCATAATGCCAGCTTGTGGTTTTAATTGGCTGCCTGCGAACAACGTCTACTTTGACCCTAAAACACTGTAGTTTTTACCTTGGCTGCATGCTTTGTAGAAGATCTCAAAAACAAAATTAGCATAATAGTGGCATTTTAATAATAACAACGCTGCTTGACACGGTCATAAATGGGTTTTGTCTGTTTTATTTTTTCCTTCTGCATGGTCAAATAAGTTCAATAAAAAAAGCTCCCCTGCACTATAGCTCAATTCTTTTTTACACGTACGCACATTACATAATAAAGTCTTCTTTAACTAAAATAGCTACCACTAGAACTCAAAACTTCCATTTCAACATAAATTCTAAAGGACTAGCAGTAAATGCACTTTACGGAGGTCCTCCACTTACTGCATTCAGAGTCAGTTCTGCTGTAAGTCTGTGTGTCCGAGCTGTCTGAGCTTCACACACCGTTTCTCCTGTTGTTTCGACCTATCTGAGAGGAACAGGCCTGCCTCTGGGAAAGAAAGCCAGGCTGTATTTACAGAGCTTAGCGTGAAAGTTTGTAAGGATATTCGAAACAGAAATGAATTTTTGGCTTATCCGCTGCAGAATCCATGTGTATGTTTGTTGCGTCTATCAGGACTTTGAATACAGCAGAAAAATACAGTGCTATGTATATGTGGGCTTCCTGTGTGCTTCCATTGGCATGAGCATTTCCGTTTTCAGTTCTTTTTAAATCAAAGTGTGTGTGCATCCACATAAAAAAGAAAAAGAAAATAAGGTTGTACCGTGTTTCTTGGACCCATTCCATGATTGTGTCAAACAGTTTAAATCAGCTTAGGTTGGGTTAAGTGGTCTCCCATTCTCGCCAAGTTTGGGCTGGTCTGCTTTGCTGGTTTTAAAGGGGTTTTAGGCACTAGTCAGAAATCTCTCTTCATTTGTGTTTTAAAGATAAATGAAAGTCTTACTGATTTTAAATTAAATGAGGACAGAATTTTAATTTTTGGGTGAACTAACCTTTTAAGCTGTTTTTTATTAGCATACGTATAATGTAAAAAACATGATATATGGCCATTATTCAATACGATTATTCCAATATTGTTCATTAGTCTGGCTATAACCAGACCAAGCTCAACCTTTTAAGATTGAACATTAGTCTGGGGAGT
This sequence comes from Phoxinus phoxinus, assembly GCF_949152265.1. Taxonomy (NCBI): domain Eukaryota; kingdom Metazoa; phylum Chordata; class Actinopteri; order Cypriniformes; family Leuciscidae; genus Phoxinus; species Phoxinus phoxinus. The sequence goes on from NC_136884.1 coordinate 14,694,232, forward strand.
CTGCTCTGTATTTTCAACCAATCAGACGCGAAAACTCCAGTTTGTACAAAACAAACGTGTTTGATCAGCGGTTCGCAGAAGCAACAATGGCATCGAGTGATTTTTGCAAAAAACAAACAAACATGAAAGTGAGTGGTATTTACACCCACTCGAGCGATTTGTTTACTAATAAAGAAGTCATTGAACATCGGCGAGAGGTTAAAAGGAATTGGATTCGTCGCTTCTCCATCGCCATCGTGTTAAACCCGCCAATAGCGCGCTAGGTGGATAAACCAGTTTGTGATTGGTTCCTGCAAATTTGTAAAGGAAGCAGGATAGATAAATGTATAAGTTTCCAGCCTGAGCTGCAGGGCGAAATCAAATCGCCGGCAGATCGGGCTGGGTTTGCCCAGTCTAATTGTTCATGACAACTCAAGAGTGTTTGGCATGAAAATGGATATGAAATATTTGGTCTTGGCGGAATAGATCTGCTAGGCTGCTGCTGTTGATGCTGTTGCTACTGCCAATACATACACGACATGCTGCTGTGAGCAAGTAAGGCATGCTGCTGCTGTACAATAGCATACATGAATTACCAGTAGCAGATCTATACAGGTGGAGCTGGGGAAGGTGGAGGGTTTCTGAAAGCACGCTGCACTGCTACAGAAAGTGCTGACCAAGTATTTGAACATTGAGCATCGAGCTTATCCGGCCACAGCAGGAACCAATCAGCTGTGCCCTATAGAGAATGATGTAATTGCATATTGAGTTGAGGACCAATCAGCCTGCGCCATCTAGAGTTTCATGACAGAACTTTGTATTTGCATCTTGGTACCTCCAAATGTATTTTTTTGTAACATTGTGGCTATACTGGATATGAGCGGCACAGCGCAATGCTTCAAAAGCTAATAAAAACCACTTTATTAACACTGTAAAACCAAAGTATGATCTCTAGTAGAAAAACTCAAATATTTTGAGTTCTACCAACTTATTAAGGTTTACAATGCAATGATTTTGTACAGTACACAGATGCCCCGTTCTCTTTACATACGGAATGCAAAAGATGCAAGGCACAAGCACAGCTGTCAAAAATGTTCAGCTGTCAATTTTTGTGTGTGTGTGTGTGTGTGTGTGTGTGTGAACCATTCAGAACTACAGGCAAGCACCACTCACAATTTCTTGTAAACATGGAAATATTTAGCACACTAAACATGCCAATGTGTGCGACGGTGTAGCTCACGTGAGCTCTTTCCAGCTTGTCAAACTGTATGAATGCACAACTACGCTCAAACGCAGTCACACACACCCATTCACAGTGCTAATTAATGACAGGAAATACTGCAGCATTTAAGGGAGCACAGCTCGTTTAATGAGATGTAGCAGGAGACATTGTGCAGTGGGAAAGGTTAACTACTCCTGTCCGGATATCACTGAGAAAAAAAACACTTTGAATGAACAAAAAAAGAAGAGGACAGACACATCAAAGTACGTTCGGTCTTATAAATGCTAGAGTGTGAACTACTTTCAACTTTGCCTCTGAAACAGAAATAGAACGAGAGATTAAAGGAAATAACAGCATAGACTCCAATTGAAGGGGTCAAGTTACTCTTACCCAGAACTTTCATGAATAATCCCTATTTAAAGGAGAATCCTATAGATTAATGAAGAGAAGATATCTTAGACCCCCGTAAGACGCTTACGTCATATTTCACAAGATAAAGAGTCTTTTTTGAAATGCTAACGGGTGTCAATACAGCTCAAAGTTGGCTTCATACTTTCCGCTGCCTGGTTACACAAGTATATTTCCATTCGTTTTGTCTGTGGCATTTTAGAAATCCTTCAATAAAAGGCTCTGAGCCTTGAACTAAAGGTGCCATGTCTGAGAGGAATCACAATCTTATAACATTTGATTGAAAGGAAAAAAAACTTATTTGAAATCCTGAACAAAAGACAGTGTATTTAACATAATTTATGAAGGAAAGAATGAATTACTCATCCAATAAAGCATTGCAAATAGTATCATTAAATTAACAACGAGTGGGTTTGGGGGTATTCTTTTTTTATATATTTGAAGCTGAATGTTTCCTTGGAGCTAAATTATTGTCTATAGTTTCTAAAATTGTTGTAGATGAAATGTCTGCATGCCTATTTGTTACAATGAACTGATTCAGACACTTTTAAACATATCAAACACCAAATACAAATGCATGGGAAAGAGCAGTGCAATATTAAAAAAATATATTGTGATTCACAGTTTTGGGACTACATTAGTATAAGTAAATGATGGCAGAATTTTCATTTTTGGGTGAACTATCCCTTTACTACAACAGGTTATGTCAAATAAAGGGATCAGTCTGAGTATGTGAGCATCTCCCTTTTCTTCTTCTTCTTGTGACCACCAAGAGAAGAGTCACATCTCATCATGTTCCCTGAGGGAAGATGTATGCACACATACATAAAACCGAACTAGCATAAAATCACTAAAACAACAGGCACATGTCTCTGCTGAAGACTCTAGGCACCAAGTCAAGCATAATCATCCGATATGAGAAAAGCACTTGTTTTATGTGTTTGCACTTAAGCCCTATTCACTCTAGATTAAAATGACTCTGAAACACAATTTATCTCAGTTAGGACAAGCCACAGAAATGTGCATTATGACAGGATTACAGTCTCTACCAAATGAATTGAGTTTGAATGAATCAGGGGAGCCAATGCTAAACATACAGATACTATCCAACAGGACATGCAGATGAGGTTTAGTTGAATATACTTTAGAAACAATTAGCATAATTCCAGTAAGGTTTTCATTGGCAATGTTGAGTCAATTGCTAAACAGAATGCTTTTTAGGCCACATTTACAAAGGACATATAGGACAACTGTTTTGGTTTGTTTGCCTCATTTGACACTGAATATTTGCTTGTTTGAGAGGACTACTGGTTTCATTGACTTTTTAGACTTTGGATGTTTTGATATTCTTCTCCCCTGTCCTTTATCGGCCTATTGGGAGCCCTCTATCCCCCCCACTACCTTCAGTCTGTTGTGTATCGACCTGTGAGTAAGTTTCCACTTTCTCTCTGGTCTGTTTCCTTTGGGTTTTAAAGGTCTGGGGCGTTCTTTACCAGCTTGCTCTTTTCTGGGTAGTTTTTGTGGTGTTCAGGCTAACACATTACTTAACATGGTTGTGTAGTAGACGGGGTAGAAAGATGCGCTGTTCATGGTTGAGTGTTTTTCCCGCACTCGCTGTCGTTTTACAGCTCTCTTAATGTGCACAGCATGTCAGATATAGTTGTTTTATTATGCTGGCTTGACATGTGCATGCTAGCAAAGGGTTAAAACATGATATCAACATGTTAATTCATGCTAGAAACATGCCAATTCATGCTAACATGCTAGTGACATGTTAATTTGTTAGCAACATGCTAAATCATGCTAGCAACATGTTAATTCATGCTGGTTAATTCATGTTAATTCATCCTCTTTGATTTAAAACAATTTTTTTTTAAACTGTATATTTTTTATTTCTCCAATTGATGTTTGTATTGTTTCTTGTCTAGTCTTTAAATCGGGTTTACACTACACTTTGGTTTCAACTTTTGTTGTTTTTAAATGTGTTTTACAAACAAACTAAACTAAACTAAACTAACCCAAGCTTACACAGACAGGACTAAAGTCTTCAATGGATGGTTACAACTTTCAAATCTTTAACAATTGACCAGCTACGTTCTGACCGCTTGGTTATGTTTTTTTTTTCTTTTCTCAGAAAAGCTTTCAAGAAACTCCCATTGGGAATTTCTGTGAAAAGCAAAATTTTTCAGTAAAATCTGCTCATAAAGTAGTTAAAATTGAATGAATATTATTCTTAAGTGGGCTAGAATGAAGTGTGACATTGTAAAACATTTAAATCTGCCTTCTTTAAAGAAATGGCAAAATTGCAGAAATGTGACTAAAACTGTAAGACAAAATGGAGAAAAAGAGAATAAACCTCACAAATCTCACAATAGTACTGCAAACTTTTAATGCAATACTATAAATAAGCTAATGCTAAGTGATATATTATATAATTTCAATACATTTTTAATACATTTTCTCATTCCCTAGCCATTGGTAGAGATGGCAAAAAAGTTATATATAATTAATATAAATGGTGCTCATTAGTTTTGGACAGACAACATTGCTCAGTTAACTGCTTTCTGTCTAAGGCCTGGTTTTTACAAACAGGGCTTAGATTAAGCCAGGATCAGACCTTAATTAAAAAAAAAAAAGATATCTTGAGAACAAGACTTGTTGCTGTGTGTATGTTGTTTGTTGTTGTTGCTGTTTATTTATTCATTGTGTTTTTTTACTGCTGTGACATATAAATTTCCCCCTGGGGATTAATAAAGTAAATCAAATCAAATCAAATAAATGTAATTAGCACATTTAAGAAGCTTTTTATAAACATGCCTAGAAAAAACATAAAAAACATTACTGTTGTCCATCATGAGACAAAACAATGGCACTGTTAAGATAAGTCAGTGGAAGTTGCGTTCATTTAAAAAAGGACTCAAAAAGGACTAATCTTAAGCCTTGTCTGTGAAACCAGTGGCGTATGTTTGGTTTTTGGACAGGATAAAGTTCAAATGAAAAGTATGGCTATGTGAGGTCAACATCACGCTGGTCTGCTTGACTGATTGACAGCGTGTGATGAGGCGTATCATGGCTGACCTTTAATCCTCACGGTTCCACAAGGTTCCTATCTCTTCATGACAAGTGGCTGACCCTGCTTTCGATATACCGACCTTTCCCATTCATTTACCCATCCTTCACTTCGTTTCACGGCAAGGACAATGTGCCCTATTTCAGTTTATCGCTTCCCTTGACTCCGCATTTACTCCCTCTGACTTCCCTTTGTATTTATATTACCCCTGATTAAAGGTTAGTTGACCAAAAAATTAAAAACCCGTAATAATTTATTCACCCCCATGTTGTTCTCAACCCTCTTCGACTTTCGTTGTTGACTGGAGCAATTAAACAAAACTTGAATTGAACATAATTGAATATTTATTCAGATCTTTCACAATGAAAATAGAAAATAGTGACCAAGCTCCAAAACTGCCCTCCTAACCCCATATATCAAGTCTTCTGAAGTCACAATTTAGCTTTGTCTGAAAAAAGACCATTTTCACAGGAACATCTTCCCCTCCAATGAGTTATTAACTGAAGAATCACTCAAGCCAATCAAACTTGAGAATCTGATTAGCCTAATTCATTAACAAATCATTCAGTCCACATTTTTAACTTGAAGAGGTTCCAAATAAACGCTGCTAACCCAGTCTCAAAAGTAGTGTAAAATGTTGCTAATGTTTTAAAAGATGTTAAAGTAGTGAGAAGCCAATGAACCAATAGGATTTCTGAATGATTTAGAGCTCCTGTTTACAAGGAAGGCCTGGCAACTCTTGTCTGAATGCAAGGAGATACATGATTTTAAGCATCACGATTCAGAAAACAAATAGAGTTGAAAACAAAAGGCAGTGAAGGCGAACATGCCGCACAGTAAGACACACACACACACACACACACACACACACACACACACACACACACACACACACACACACACACACACACACACACACACACACACACACACACACACACACACACACACACACACACACTTCATCTATACGCCTGACACACAAGGCCAAGAGCTGATTCATCTTCCACTTAAACCCTCTCGCATGAAAAAAAGAAACATATGACTGTGAGCAGACAAGCGCTTTCAGAGACGAAGTGAAAAAAACACTCACATCCGTTCGTCTAATTTTCCATCTCATTTCACACCGCAGAGAAAAAAGAGACTCTATTCAGCAATCCAAATGCAGCCCGTGAAAGGTTTGCTGAAATTTACCTCTGCATTTCTTTTACTTCCAGAACTCAATTGATCCTCTTTTTAAATAGTATTCCCTTTATATAACACTGAGTTAACATGGATAAAAAATCAGGCATTGAAATGATTGGTTAAAAATATTACGGCGCATGAAATCTAGTGCACTTTCCACCAAAAGGCACAAATGCCATGTATTTTTTGTAGACATGTTTGGCTATTTAACACTATTAATCTAGCATGAAAAGTGGCTAGCTTTTAACACATAATAATATCTGATTCTGTACCCCTCTTTAATACTGTGCTATTTTCGCCAATCTCACCTCCAAAGTCTTGTATCTGTCTATAAGTATTAAAATCATTCAAAGTCATTTTGAGATTTAATCTGTTGAATTTTTGTGCAAAATAATATTTTATTTTATTTAATCAATTTTAATTATGTAAAAAGAAAAGAAAATCGTTAACACTGATACCACATGATTAATTTAAGTAATTTCATTTGATTATATTTGTACACAAATAGTTATGCTGACTGCATTTAATTTAAATAAATTACACACACACACACACACACACACACACACACACACACACACACACACACACACACACACACACACACACACACACACACACACACACACACACACACACACACACACACACACACACACACACACACACACACAGAGAGAGAGAGAGAGATATGCGTGTGTGTGTATTAAAAGTATTATAAGTAAAAGAGAAATTTTGTCAAGGTCTACCATTCAACCCTGTTATAGTTATTATAAAACACATCTCTCTCTCTCTCTCTCTCTCTCTCTCTCTCTCTCTCTCTCTCTCTCTGTGTGTGTGTGTGTGTGTGTGTGTGTGTGTGTGTGAAATATAAGTCACATTAATTTGGTCCTAAAAAGTGACAAATAATTGAGCTTAATTTGCCACCATGTTACTTGCAACTCTAGTCATTTTTTATTTATTTTCTCCTAATGTTTAAAATGTAAAACATATTTAATTGTATTTTTTTGAACTACATAACTTTAGTAATAAGGTTGCCACATAAATGTCAAATAAAACAGTGTAAAATGAACAATCAACATTTTCTAAATATGAAACCCCTCATTTTACCCTTTGTACTGTAAAGTGGCAGTTAATCTAGTGCCTCAAGGTCCCACTGCAGGAACTCCACTCATCCTCTTTCCTACTTCCTTCCTCTTTTCATTTTGCTCTGTGTCCTCTGCCTCACTCTTTACCCCTCACCTCTCGTTCCCTCAGATAGTCAAGAATACTTGGCAGTGCATAAGTGCCCCCCTGACCGTGGCTGCTCTCCAGGGCCGCTCGTGCTGTCGACAGTGAGAGATCTTGACTTTAGAGTCAAGTATTCAGCTGAGGGCACCACAGAGCCCTACAAGACTACCTTCACAAAATACTCCAACATCTCAGGCTTTTGTATTTAGCCTTCTTTGTTCACTCGTCCACTTGCTCTGTTTTTCAGAGTGGAAGGTGTTTCATTTTGCACAACAAATAAAGACGTTTTCAAACCGATTCGAATACTTCTTGTTTCTGATCCTTCATATGGATATTACATTCTAAGCCAATCGTTTATCAGTGATTTTCCTAGTACATAAGGATGACACGTATCCCAAAAACAAGCTAAAGTGCTGATTAAATAGCAGATTAGACTGTTCCTAGTTCAATATTTGAAGTCACTGCCAAACTTTTGATTAAAGCTACACTGTTTAGGAATTACTCCCATCTAGCGGTGAAATTGTATATGACTAGAAACTGAATATTACTTTCTAGCCCCTCCCATTCCGAGGGCGTTTTAACTTGTACGGTGGCCGTATTATTTCAAATCTGCCGGCAGTCGTGAGTAATCTCCCCCTCGCATTTGTCACGGTGACACTGAGTGCAAAAACGCGAAAGGCGAAGCTTGAATTTCCAGGTATGTCCCTCTTTGGCTAATGTATTTTCAAGATGGAGGCGCTACATGGCTTCCGCCATTCGAGCAGCTCACCCGTATGTATTATAAATGGCAGATTCTACGCTTACGATGATACTTTATTAGTTGGTAGAAGTAATTATACATTAATGAGCACATAATTTTGAAAGAACAAAGTGGTTTTTGCTAAGAATCGACTTAAAATATTACACATGTAGCTTTAAGGAAATATAAAAAAAGAACATTATTGAAAACTAAAATTATTAGAATTTAGTTAATTCTGTTAGGTACAATAAAGATAATCAATATCTTAATATCCTTAAGATTTTTTCCATGTTCAAATTTGGTGCTAGCCTGGCTAACGCCAGACCCAATTCTCGTTGAGACTTATTTGAGGCGTGGTTTACGAATGCCCGGCGCCGTTTATTGGGTGCTAAGAATGTCTATCAAATGCGCCTGTACGTAGCTCATAACCAATCGTTTCCATTATACCAGATGACGTATGTATAGACGCCAAAAGCTGCTCTTTTTTCAAAATAAACTTGCGTTCTAAACTACTTAGAACAATATCTAAGGCTGCATCAAAAGGTAGCTTCGCGTCTGCTGCCATGTTGAATCCATAAACAAACTGCTTAGTTGTGTCGCATAGATGTCGTCATCGTCTTGCTGCTCCCTCCCCGTTCTGTGATTGGTTCCCTAAACTAGGCGAAAATCAGGTCCATGGTTTCCAGACTGCCTTTCAGCGAGAATAAAATCGCGCTGCGCAAAGGCAGTCTGGGGAAACCCAGGCTAATTTGGTGCATCATTCATGATAAAAACCTGATTTGGTGGGACTTGAAGTGCCAAGTTCGTACTGTATATAGAAAAATTATTATATGGGCTACTTATATGGTGTCTCTGGTCTTTATATGCTTTCATTGTACAGAAAAGAGCAGCGTGAAATTTCTTCAAAATATCTCCTTTTGTGTAACACAAAAGATATAATTCATACGTACGGGAGCTCCGCACAATTTTTTTTTTTTTTTTTAGGCAGACTATTATTTTAATTCAAGTGTTTTAGATTATATTGTCCTGTTTTGTCTTCATATGTCATTTGGTTCATCCTGCTTTCTCTCTCATCCACAAAGTTCAGTCATTGAAATCTCTTCTTTTCTTGCTTTATCTCTCCTTTCACAGTTGAATTGGAGCTTCTTTCACTCTCAGTGGTTCAGCTGTGTGTGCAGTGGTGTGAGAAGCTCCTGTGTGGAGAGCAGGCGGGGGGGTGATCAGCCTGTCTGATGTTCTTATTAGCATTACAGAGAGCTGCGCTCACACATACAGCCAGACACTACTGGAGCTGCACCTGCAAGACAGGGGCTTAACACACACACGCACACACACACACACACACACACACGCACGCACGCACGCACACACACACACACACACACACACACACACACACACACACACACACACACACACACACACACACACACACACACACACACACACACACACACACACACACACACACACACACACACACACACACAAGCTGTTCTTAAACGATAGCCTAAGTTGTGCAGTTTGTAGTAGTATATTGGAGTATATCTCAGTTAGAATGACCAAAAACTACAGATGCGGTTATTTACTCACCCTTAAAGAGTTCATAGAAAAATTTAAAATATCACATAATTTACTCACCCTCAAGCCATTCTAGGTGTATACGACTTTCTTCTTTCAGTCAAACACAATCACAGTTATATTAAAAAATATGTCGGCTCTTCCAAACTTTATAATGGGAGTGAATAGTAGATTTTAAAGCCCAAAAAAGCACATCCATCCATCATAAAAGTAATCCATACGGCTCCAGGGGGTTGATAAAGGCCTTCTGAAGCGAAGCGATGCGTTTTTGTAAGAAAAACATCCATATTTATAACTTTTATAAACTATAACCACTGGATTCTGTACGTGAGTCTAGTTCCGACGCATGACGCATTGATGAACGCTGAAGCGCAGAGGAAAGAACAAAACACCGGTCACAAAATAAAAGTCTAAAATGAGAATGTTTAAAGAGAAATGTCGGAGGAGCTTAAGTTTGTTCCTCAGCCCTATTTGTTTGAACCACGAGAGGCGTCTACTCTCATCTAAGCTTATGATACTCCTACATCATGCGTCGGGTCAGAGGTCACTCTTCCGCCGGAAGTAGACTCTCTCGTGAACGGACATAACCGGAAGCTAGTGATTACAGTTTATTAAGTTATATTTATAGATATTTTTCTTACAAATATGTATCGCTTCGCTTTAGAAGGCCTTTATCAACCCCCTGGCCTTTATTAACCCCCTGGCCTTTATTAACCCCCTGGCCTTTATTAACCCCCTGGTTTACCATTCACTCCAATAATAAAGCTTGAAAGAGCCAGGATATTTTTTTTAATATAACTCTGATTGTGTTTGGCTGAAAGAAGAAAGTCATATACACCTAGGATGGCTTGAGGGTGAGTAAATAATGATTTTTTTTTGGGGGGGGGGGGGGGGGGGGACTATCCATTCAAGTCGTTTCAAACTCAAAAAGAAAGTTCATGCATCCTCTGTAAAATTTTGATGAAAACTCAACAGACACACACACAGACACAGACACACACGCACAATCTATCTATCTAGCCTATATATATATATAAAGAAAACATTTTAATATAAATGTAATATATTTTTCATATAAAGAAGTCATTTTAATATGTTTTAATATTTACATGCAGCCTTGATAAGCATAAGAGACCTTTTTCAAAAACATTAAAAACTCTTACCAACTTTTACTTTTTACTGGTAAGAGTACATGTTATAAATGCATATACATGTATATATACCTATATATTAACTTAAGTGGGCTTTAGTTTTATGACAACATAAAAACATAAAATATGTTTTCTTTATAGTTAATATTGTTCTCCCAAAGCATAAATGTGTATTATGCGTTATATTGCTGCCTTTATATTCTAGAAAGGATATTTGGGGGTCCTGGACATTAAAGTTTTTTTTAAAGACTTAAGTGTATGAGTCACACACTATAAACCTTCCTCAAACCTCATCTCATTTGTGTTCAGACACAAAAATGGTGACTCACTGCACCAAATTTAATGCTACTTATTCCAAACACCATTAGTGTGTGCTAAAATTCGCGCTGTTTTTTGTTTGAACCAATGACAGGTGTGAAAGCAGTGACAGAACTTTCATTTTTGTATGTAATGCTGCTCTACTGGCTATTTTTACAACCGTTCCTTCAAGCAGCCTTGACAAAAAATGCAGAGAGGTATATTGTTTGTGAATGAATTGTATCAAATACAAAAACAACTGCTTTAAACATGGACTGAACATTTTACCCGTGGTGAGTGAATATAAAGGCACTTTTGTAAAGACAGAAACCTTGAAGCAAGCTCAAAGCAGCAGCACAACAAAATGATAAAGACAACCGACAGAAAAGCAAGTTCATGTTTGCTCTCTTGTCATTAAAAGCCCACACCTCCTTCAACTTCCTGTCGATAATGACGGTTCAGGTGATCTATTACTAAAGCTACACTCTCAAGAGCCTTTTAGACTCAAGTCAACTTTGCCAGCGCAGTGGCCGGGAACTTCAATCCAGCCAGCTGCAAAACAAATCAATGTCTAAAAGCCTTTTATATCTCTTTCCACTGTTTTATATTCCAAACGGCAGAGCAGAAAATAGTGTAAATGGGAAAAATAACACTACCGGAAGAACACCTGGAGAGAGAAATAAAGAAATTGAGTACATTGTTTTTTGTTGTTGTTTTGATGAATTGTGATGGAGTTCTTTCACAATTTATGATGAGTGAGAAAGAAACTGAAAGTTTTCTTTACTTTTGTTCAAAGGACTGGTTATACATTTTCAATTCTACTATATAAACACTTCAGTCATCTTCTAGAACTACACAATACTTATTCATGAAAAAGTTAACACAACCTTTAAGACCCATAATCCCTTTTATGGTATTTTATTTATTTATGTATGTATGAAATATTTGTAGTGAATCTTGAGTAGTTATTGCGTTAAATGTGCTAGTAAAAAAATCAAGTTTGATTTCAACATATAAATTCTCAATTGATTTAAAGAAATATAATAGAGCGATATGTGAGAGAGAGATAGAGAGTGACAGAGATGGTGCCAGAAACTGGATGTGTGTCAGTATATTCGGTCCATGCATTCGGTCTTAAAGTGACAGCAGCCTAATATCCCTGCTGTTGCCTGTCATTAATGTTAATAAAATCAAATAAAAACATCATCATCGTCTACCATGTTCGAGAGAAAAGAAAAGAGTGAGGAGGGCAGTCAGAAGGAAAGTGATGCCGACAGCTTGTAGGAGAAGTGTGCCACATAAAGTGTGAGTAGCATCTCCAGGTGCTCCCTTGAGAACCAGACCAAAAAAAGTTATGTGCACCCCTGGTTATAGGACATCATAAACATGACCATTTCTTACCAAGCTGTTACAGGCATAGTTTCATAAACTAAAGAGGATTTAAAACAGTGTAAAACGTGTAATATGACTTCTTTAAATGATATAATACCTAATAAGCTATAAAACCTATACAACATTTTAATGTCTTAGACACACTGGGTTGTTTCAACCCAATTTTGGGTCAAATATGGACAAACCCAGCCGTTGGGTTACATTTTTAAATTGCATTTTTAACCCAACGTTTGGGTTTGTCCATATTTGAACCAAAATTGGGTTGAAATAACCCAGCATTTTTTTAGAGTGCAATGTTCCTTGAGATTCCTCAATGTTCTCGCCCATTACCAGTCATCATCCAGTCCAAATGTAAATAGTTAGAGGAAGTGGCTTTTTTTTTGCAAACTAATTTTACTGATGTTAAGTTTAGAGAACTAAAAATGTTGGAGAACGAGGAGAAAAAAAAATATATATATGGGTGAAGTATTTCCTCATGCTGGGTCGACAGCCTGCTCATTTATCTGAAGTTCTAGAGACAGGGCGAGAGAGGGCAGAGACATGGTAAACTGTCCTTGCATTCAGAATTGCACAGCTACGTGAGCTGAGAAACAAAGCAATCGTGGATCACTCATCTGAGACCTTATAACTCAGAGAATCACAACCCTTTTCCAGTAGACCAAATGTAACAAACAATAAAGGCACATTTATAACATAGTAATATGTGTGTAATGGGCATGTAATAACACTGTAATAAGATGCTCAGCACATTCCCTAAGTTTAAATAATTCCAGTTGTGTTTACTGAGACACTATCATGAATTCTGTGAGGAATTAATCCGTGTTATGTAATAATAACACCCGGCACTTATGCAACAAGGGCCCGAGACACATTTTAAATGGTCTTCGCTCTTAAATGTCAGTGTATTTAATGCCGCTCTACTGGCTATTTTCACAAGACGAAGAAAAAATGTATCAGACATGGTCTTGACAAAGCTGAAGTACAGGACGACGTAATATAAGGGGAATTAAAGGTTGAACTTCAGAGAAATATGTCAGGAAAAGTATTGTATGATGTCTTAATAAGGGTTGTGAATCACTACAGGGCGTTTTGGGAATTTTGACATTTGTACGAAGGATAGAAAACGGTGATAGAAGTGGAAATATTTAATTTTAAGAGGAAAGCAGTAAATTGTAAATTATATTATTACAGATGTACAGACTGGACATCAATATTAAAAGAAATGGTTACACTTTATTTTAAGATGTATTTGTTACAGTGTAATTGGAACTTATGCAGTATTACTAATGAACTATATGTACGGGTTAGGGTTACAATTGGGGTGTGATTTAGGGTTAGTTGCATGCAATTATGCATAATTTATAGTTATTACTACAGTACATGTTACGTGTAACAAGGACACTGTAAAATAAAGTGTTACCAAAGAAATCGTTTGAAAAGACATACATATACAATGTGCGTTAACATGATTTTAGTGTGTAATTGAAAGTTGACTAATAACAGTAAAAATAAAATAACAGTAAAAATAAATAAACCACTTTGAAGCTTAAATAATGCACAAGTTTTAATAGAAGCTATTTTAATAAAGTAAGTGTCAAGTCAAGAAAGTGTTTCATGTGTCGTCATCTCATTGGTCTATTGTATTGTCATGTGGCTATCAGTTCTGTCTTCTCATTGGTTCATTGTGACGATTACCTTCAAGTGTGTCTTAAGGTGCGTTCACACCATGTAATTACTGAAATTACGAGATTACAACTTGTAAAAAATATTCACATCCTCATACTGTAGACCTCGTAATTACAACTCTGTGACCGCTGTACCACCCGACCACTGTACCGAATTCGTAACACTGTACCTCATAAAATACGTCCGAATTGGTCGTGTGATAGCGTTGGTTTATCGGAGTTCTTTAAGCCTTCTTGGGTATTTTCATAATAAATTATATTTATACTTCAATGCAAATCGACATATCCTTACTATGAATACTATGAAATAATATGTTGTGCGCCTTATTCTGTGTAAGAAGCCACACCATCTCTCAGGATGCTCAACTGTCGTTATAAAGTGACTTTGGAGTAAAAAAATATGTTATTAAATGTTGTCTTTTGTTGGACGAGAGATTCATAAATGCTTCTTATATTTGGAATGATGTTTGACTACTGATCACAGAGCTGTGCTTCACTGACAAGCTGCCCATAAAAAGTAATCGCAGCCTTTGCGATTTCTTAATTACAATAAGCCAAATGCTATTGTTAATTTATTTTCATTCTGTATCCGTCCATGTTTTGTTAATGAAAATGCAGATGGGATCTCAACCTTGGGTCACCTTCAGTGGACTAAACGTGCCTCACTGTTACTTCATTATTTTTTAAGGAAAACAAAAGATGTGTCAAAATTAATCAATATTATACGTATAGTCAATGTCACAGGAATATGACGTTTTGAGTGCATCATGGCTATTGTCTCATACTTATTTATTAGGTTGTGTGACTTTAGCCAATGAGAAGGTGCTGTCTCATCATTATTCATGACACCACGTGACCTTTTGCTATGAATGGAGCACAGAGAGTTGTGTTTACTCCCTCTCGCTTTTTTCCCCCCAAAACCGTGGTGTGAACTGACTTGCTAAGATGAGCGGTTTCATGACACTTTAATGTGCATTCACACACAAGCACACTGACTTATGCATAAATATGCAAACAAAGAGAGATGACTGTTTGGTTGGTAACCCTTTCTCAGTGCTGGTATCATTCCCAGTTCATTTCACAATACAAGTGTTTGAACAAACAATTGATCTGTTCGCTTCTCCTTCACTGAGTATACCTGTTCCACACGCTCTAAGTCCAAAGAACACTGCATACACACACAGTGTGGTCCAAAGAGAGTAAAGCTTCATCCTTCAATAATCAGCAATGCCACTGGGCTGACATCATGTCTGTCTCCATGGTGACGCCTCTGCCGGTCGGAAATCCGTTAGGAGAAAGGCTGCGGCAGCCGTGAGTGTCAGGAAACAACCGGCATGGAATACTAAGCATGTTGAGGTTAATGTTTGCACACTCGCCTATAGGCGCTCATGCGAATCAACACATACATTTCACTTTATTGACAGAATCAGCGATGTCAAGCTGACACATAACCTCCAGATCTAGACTTTTCGGTGTCGTTCTAAATGAAGTGCATTAGTCTTGTTTTTCTGAGCCAACCAAATACTGCCACTCCGTCCATCTCCAGTGCTCTAACGTCCTGCACGCTGTTTGGCACTTGATCTGCCGGCTCTACTGGGACATTCTTGTATTTTTAACTTCCTTCGACCCAATTGTGACAAAGAAGTCAAGCAGCTATTTATAGCCACACAAAAAAGACAGATTTGAACTCCAGTGAATTCTGATTCGCCTCAAATTAAATCCACGTTCAAGGGGAACGTGCACAGCTGCTGATCAAATTAGAAGTCTACTACAAAAGCACATATGCATACAAATTAGCTGTGGCTTCAATTAGGAGAAATCCATTTCAAAAGCTAGCACAGATCTATTTGAACATTTGTAAAGAAGACCAATGTGAGTGGTGCAAAAGTTGTCCTCACAATGCTACAGTACATTGTTCTTTTTAATGGAACCAATGGAACCTTTCCAATACACGAAAAAGTTCTTTATAATGGAAAAAAAGGTTCTTCAGATTCTTATCTTATAGAAATCCATAACTATTTTACATGTTGGCGAATATGTACAATCTTATTCATAAGTTTTCACATGACCTGATAACGCCTCAATGACGATTATGTTTAGGGGCGGATCACAATTCTTTACTTAAATTGTACGTTTTCATAGAAATCAAATCAAGTTCACACGAAATAGCCAACTCGTAAAAAAAATTTCCGGTAGCACTTTGTTTGACAGTCCTCTTCCGTATAATATATACTTATTATGGTAAATACATTAACTGGGTAATAACTAGATACAGTACTAACCTGAATCTTCCCCTACAATAGTGTTGTCAAAAGTTTCGGTACCAAGTCGGTACAAACTTTGTTGGATTATTATCCTGATATCACTACTGTATAAAGCTGCTTTGAAACAATCTGTATTGTAAAAAGCGCTATATAAATAAAGGTGAGTTGACTTGACGTACTGTCAAAAACCATAGTTTCTCATGAGATGTTCTTCACACTAAGAAAAAAGGGGTTCTTTAAAGAACCGTTTAATGAAATGTTCTTTTGGGAACCCCAAAATGTTCTTCTGTGGCATCGCCGTTAAAACCAGTCTTACTTTTCGGTATCAAATTATACCAATCTACGTTTTTATGTAACAGAATAAAAAAAAAAAAAAAAGTTATCAACAGAAGAAGACTAACTAGCAGTTTATGCAACCAGCCCCTGGTCCTAAGATATGACTTGTTTCCATCATTAAATGTAAATATATTGGATTTTTTCTTCATCTGACAAGCAAAACTTATAATAATTCAAAACAAACACCACTAATCGTTATATTCTGAACTAATTTATCTTGAACTGCCTGAACAACATAGACAGGCCGGTGAACAGGCAGACACTTTATGACTGCTGCAGAGCTGTCCAGCTTTTGATTAGCAATGCAATATTTCTGGGCTCTCTGGGCTGCGCTGGAGAGCCCGGTTCAGTGGTCACACACTCATAGCGCTCACATGCAGAGACTCGTGAACCCGTGGGCTTCACAAATGGCTGTAAATATTCCTCAAAGTGCAAAGTCCACATCAAGGCCTGACTGAATCACCTCAATCATTCCTTCTTGTTTGTTGTCGAGATATTGATCTCCATCTCTCTCGTCTCTTGCCCCAGTAAATCTTCAGCAGGCTTTAATTGGAAGCAAAGGCCATTGTCTCAGAATAGGCTAATTTGCCAGATGCAAACAGCAATGAAAGGAAAGTGGGTTAACCCAAAATGAAAATAGAAAGAATAGGATAAGGGGTGAGAATCCAAAGTTGATCATTTGATGTAAAACATCATGACCGAGGTGACTCGCCTGCTGCATTTCGAACATGCATGCATTGGCGACAAACTTGTGGTTGCTCAATCACATCTACATGCAGTCAAATGTATGCATCTGCTGAGAGAAGACACTTACCATTCACAAGTACCAATCTTGAGACTCTAATTACACCAATCAAGATAACAGGACTTTAATTGCCACTTGAGATCATAAACGGATTAACTCACAGGCCTACCGGGCATCTGCCCAGGGCACCAGACCAGAAGGGGGCACTCATGAGCCAAAGCAACAGTTCATATTTACTGTTCATATTTGATTTGATATTTAACTTTTAGTATGAATATGTTAGCCTTAAGGTTATAAATAAGCTGGTGCGTTCCAAAACAATGACAAAATTCGCATTAAGAAGATATAACCATTCAACTTTCCGCTAAAATGGATCACAGATTTTTAAGACGTCACCGCGGACTTCAGCTTCTCAACACATCTTATGTCCAATCAAATGCTCTCTAGAATCTAAAGCTCCGCCCCTATGCTATAAATACCACCTGGCCAAAGCGACCGTTGACACGCCACAGAGAAATATGGGTTGGAGATGGTTTTTGGTCGCTCAAACGCTTGAGTTTTATTCCGTTCTCCAACTGTACGTCAGTTAAGAATGAAATAGAATTGATTCACACCTCTACTATTGAATCCAACGTATCATAAGCGCTCTGATTCGCCTCCATGCATGGTGCTGTCAAGTGCGAATTGCAGTCTGTGAGGTAAACTAAATGCTATTGGCTATTTGAAAAGGGGGAGGAGCCAACCAATATGTCCCGGCTTAGCTTCCCGATTCAGTGGAAATTCCGTCAACGCATCATACAAAGCTGCGCGTCCCAAGGCACTTCAGTTTTCCTTTTTTAAATACTAATAAACAGCCAATATCCTAGTAAATATGCATGCTAAAAAGCAACTTGTTAATAGTGAGAATTGGACCCTAAAGTAAAGTGTTAGCCAAATGAATAACGATAGTCGAATTAAATAACATAATACCAGTCAAAGAGATAATGAAATACACTTATTAAATCTATAAATTGTATGCTTTATTTTTAAATGAAAGGATGTCATAATTGAACTGAATTGAGAGGTTTTAAATGCTAAATAATAATAACAACCATAATAAAACAAATGCATTAAACGACGCATAGCAACTAACCCAAAACCAAACCCCAACCCTATAGTGAGTACATGTTGTAATATTACTTAGCACTTAAAAGTTTAATTACACTGTAACATTGTGTAAAGCAAAGCATTTCTGGCTGTAAAATGCAGCTGAACGATACTGTGAAGGATGTAATTGTATCACTTCGGGATGAAAACCTTGCTTTGGCTCAGTGAGACATCTGACATCCAGGCCATGCCGATGTCCTGAACCTCTTTGATTTAGAATTTCCTTATCAAGTGCGATACAACATTGACTATTATCTTCCCTAACACAATCTCTTCTCTTCTCCGCTCACCCGTCTTAGTTTATTTTCTGGAACGTGCTTAGAAGTGCTGCTGCATAAATGTTCATTACTCAGTCGGATCCCACACAGCGCTGGCCATGATCATTCAACAATGCCGTAAATTGGCCGCGACGTGAAAAACACGGAAACAAACATGAATCGCTGTGCCTCCGTGGTGCTCATTCAGCATCATAAGTGTAAGTGACCCAGTCTCAACAACAACCCTCTCAAGCTAAAAATCACACACTTTAATTTACTTGCGCTATACGATCCACTGCAATCCACTCGTCCCACAAGTACATACTCACTCACACACACTATACACTCAGCATGAGACCATTCATTCTTTCTACTCGCACAAACTCAAAGATATCTTCTGCTGCTGAACAGAATACTTGGAAACAAAAACATTAAATGTTGTTCCCCTTTGATACGTAAAGCATCAAATAAAATGGTATTCCAACACACTCTCATGGACATTTGTAACTAATTTATGCTTTGGTGAGTTTAGTGTTGAATTTCACCAAAGAAAAAAACAAAACATTTTTTAAATGTTTTTATATGAATCAAATCATACAAATTCATATGAATTCACAGCCAATTTGCTAAAATGTAAAATAGGTAATTCTTCTCATGAGATTGGTTGGACATTAACTTCTGCAATCTGCGATATTCACGAGTGATATACTGTAGGATATTCATTGAAAAAATGATTGTGTATTTTATATATCAAGAACTGATTAGATGATGAAAAGTGAGCATTACAAATGCATTATCATGTATTATCATTGCAGTCATGTGAAGATTTGTATTCTTTAAATCAGACATTATTTGAGAATAGGGTGCTGTCTGGAAAACTAGAATGTATTGCAATGCATTTGAACTATTTGCACATTATATTTTTATTTGAACATATGCTCACATCCTAATTATATGCCTAACATGCCAAAAATGGCTCTGTTATAATGTTTATTGTCTCGTCACATTCAATTATGAATTAAACGAATCATGTAAATTATATATTTTCAATGCAAAATGGCAACATTTGACAAAAAATTATCAAGTACACTCTAAAAAATGCTGGGTTGTTCCAACCCATGTTTGGGTAAAATATCGTTTTTAACCCCAACTGTTGGGTTTACATTTTTTTATTTTTATTAAACCAACAGTTGGGTTTGTCCACATTTGATCCAAACATGGGTTTAAACAAGCCATAATTTTTGGAGTATAGTTTGCATCACTGGTTTTAATATTTCTTATACTGTAAATGTTTAGCTAGCCTACATCTATATATCTTACCTTGAACTCTTTCACCATTAAAACTGAAGCATCGTTTTCTGTAAACAGTGAAGCCTGTCTTTGATTTGATTGGGCCCTTTTCCTGAGATCTGTTAGACGGCTTAGCCAGACCAAAATACAACTTTTAAATTTTTTTTGTCAATTCGGGGCCTCGCATTGACAAACTCGCACTGCGCGCCATGCTTGCAACAGTCCTGCAGTCACTCTTGGGAACACTGTAAAAATCAGCCAATAATATTAGAGCTTGCGACTTTAGCCAGCTCAAGCCGCTTTTGTGTGCAATCCGCATCAGAGGCTCTTTGAACTCGCTGTGGGCATGGTCTCGAGTCTGAGACTATACCTTCTCAGAAGCAAGATTAAAGATTCACTTCTTAGGCGGTTTAGGATGTTTTTCTCGCCTTACCATCATTCATATTCATCACAAGCCTGTCCTCTAAGTCTTAAAGTCACTGAGCTAACTTTTAAGTGTCTGACATTCATTCACAGAGCAGGCCTCACTTTACCACCTCCTCATAAGCAAAGTTTTCTCAGAGCTTATGAATATCAATACAGCCCTCGGGCTGCAACTAAAATCACTTGAGCCGTAATGGCACAGTTTGTCTGGTAAGTTTCAATTATTATGACGGGCTATTCTTTAATAATAAGCCCACATCCTGACTCGCACTCTTTTGGAAGATTACAAGCAGAATCCCACAGTAAACCACGGACAAACAAATCAATTATGGAACTGTTGATATTAGAGTTACAATTTGAGCATCTGAACCACTTAACCCTGAGTATTAAGGAACTTTATGCCAAACAAAAAAAAATTCCCACCCAGTTTTCATCAACATAATCTTATTCTCGTTATGTGACAGGATGTTTTTCAATGTAATATTACAGTGATTATAAGCATTGCTTTGCATTACAATAATTGTATTCTATAATCTTTTGTAAGTTGAACATTTCAAAACACGTAACAAACTGTTGATGTTTCAAGTTATTTAAAACAACCGGGAACAGGAACCAAACAGCATTGTGTTATTAAAAAATGTTAACAACCACACTGCAACGCCAACTCACAACACCCTAGTATTGTTTTGGCGAGTTTAGCCAGTGAGATGAAGTCAGGATAACGTTTGACCGTCAGCCCTTTATCAAATTCGATGTAAATAAAAACAACTAATCAAAGTAACGAAGCCGCCTCATCCAGTTTCGTAGGAACAGAAGTTCTCACGGACAATCAAAGCACTTCCTTCCACCCTTCACCCGCTCAGTTGTCTTGCTGACGTCCTCCATCGCCACTTTTTCCTGGCCTTGCCCTCACAGCAGCGCTGCAGTAATTACCGCACAGAGACGTAATAGTAGCCACGCTCACTAAAGCCCAGCAGCCTCTTGAGTTCTGACTCACGCTTTAATTAGACTAAAGAGAGACGGAAGGAACCGGCCACCCTCCAACTTCCATTCTCTCTTCTTCCAAACTTCATGATTGGTTCACGTTTCCTTCTTTTAAGATCCTATGTCTCCCCTCTAACCATTTTCTTTAGTTCCTCATGTCTCTCTCACCAGGTTCTGGCAGTGAAGCCAAATGGTTTAGTAAAGTGCTGTGGGGTTGTGAATTGATTTGGGTTTTGTAGCTCAATGAGTCATCGGCTCTGAGTTGTAATGCAGGGATGTGTGTGTGTGTGTGTGTGTGTGTGTGTGTGTGTGTGTGTTGCTTAGCTATAGTTTAGGTACAAATTTGTCCCAAGAAGTTATCTAAATGTGACAAAAATGTCCTCCTTGGGGGAGGATGAGAATTTCTAAAGCAAAGTACATAATATAAATATTTGAAATAATACAAAAAGTTTTCATTTAACTGCATGCTTTAAATCTCATGTCCTCATTTAAATATGCAAATCAAACATGAGTGTGTCTTCAGGGGTATAGAAAGGGGTGATGTAAACATCCATCCATCCATCCATCCATCCATCCATCATTACATTTTAAAACATGATTTTAAAAAAACACATGATTTTTGGCATTGTGAATTCATTTTACTGAATATTACGTTTACATTACATTTCCCCCCTCACATTTTTTTATAAATAAAATGAAACAACAACAACTAATACATAAATAAAATAAGCTCATATTTTAAAATGAATCATGACCAATCATTTTTGCATTGTTAGTATTAAGCACATTTTCACTCTCAATTTTCATAAATAATATTTTATAATAAATATAATATATAATTATTGTAATAAAATATGTATACAGTACATAACAACATTATTTATTCTCTAGGAAAGATCATTTTCATTACTTTATTACAGTAACACAAGAATTTAAAAGAGTATTGTACAGAAACTGGTGGGAGAAAACCTATTAATTGTTATTAGAAAAATTGTCAAAATACCAAAAAATCTTCATGGTCTTGCGACCTATTTGGAAGCACTTTGTTTTACAGTCCTGTTCCGCATGTACATAATATGTACTTATTATAGTTACAATAACTGGGTAATAGCTAGGTACAAACCTGAACCTTCCCCTAAACCTAACCTTAACACATGTAGTTACATTATATTACCCAGAACTTTTTAGGTGAGTACACTGTAAGTACACATACTGTCAAATAAATGCAACCACTCATTTTGTCTTAAATTCCTAAATATTTAATTATGTTCTTAATTATTATTAATTGTTTTTTTTGACATGTTTTTGTGAAATCCTCTCATTTATCTCCAAAAAATGAAAATCTCAAGTGTATAACAACTGTTGAAGTGTCAGACTCAAGTGCCAAGCTCATATTAATTCTGTATTCCCACTTAAGGCCTTATCCGCATAGAGTTTTGCTTTTCTCTAGAATTCCGGAGAGGAGACAAGCACGTGTGTGTGTGTGCGCATGTGTGTTTGTTGTGATTGTGTGAGTGCATAAGCACAGTTCCAATGGCTTTGAATAATGGATGGGGCTCATGTTTGTTCGAAAGTGCGCCATTTCTCCTCAGCTGTTGAATATTAATGCAGTGGAGTGTTTTGTCCATCCCTACACTACCATCCCACTCCACGCATATCCCTCTTAGATGCCTTAAAGAGTGGCAAAAAATACCCAAATGTCCACTGTCCATAGATGCACACTTTACACTCTCCATACAATGGCCACATCTTGACTGAATGTTTTTCATAACCTTCTAGAACAGCTGGATTCACCTGAAAGGCAAAATCACAAGGGATATAACAATTTGCATATATCTAGAATTTGGCACAGTGTAGACTTTTGATAAGACTTCAAATTAGGACCGGACACCTTGAAGGGAGAGTTATGCGAAGATTTTAATGACTTTGAAAGTAGAAAATTCATTCAAGTTTTCATGTCATTATGTTACCAAACGGCACATTCTGCCCCTTTCCAAATAGTACATAGTAAGAAAGGAAATCAAAATGACTTTTAATACTTTAGTACTGTGTGTATCTTAATGTAAGCCCAACACTAGTGATACAGAAATAGCCACTGAGTGTCATATGAGGGTAACAAACACGCCACATGTTCTTGACATTATATATCTGACTCTAATAAACATAGTTAAGACTTTGGAGGTCAATGCTCACTCATCAGACACCATTTAAAAGTTGGGATTACTACGATTTTTTAATTTATCTATTTATTATCTTTTTTTTGTATGCAGAAAAAACTATGAAATACTATTGCAATTTAAAATATCAGTTTTCTATTTTAATATATTTAAAAAAATGTATTTATTCCTGTGACGCATAGCTGAATTTTAAGCATCATAACTCCAGTCTTCAGTGTCACATGATTTTCAATATTAATGGTGAATATTTTAGTTGAAACCTCTTTAGTTACACTTTTGATCAATGTAATGCATCTTTACTATATACAATTATTAATCTGAGGATGGATGGATGGATGGATGGATGGATGGATGGATGGATGGATGGAAATTAATCTCTTTATTATCGCAATTGTTGGATGGATGGTTGGATGGATGAAAGATGGATGGATGGATGAATGGATGGATGGATGGTTGGATGGATGGATGGATGGATGGAAATTAATCTCTTTATTATCGCAATTGTTGGATGGATGGTTGGATGGATGAAAGATGGATGGATGGATGAATGGATGGATGGATGGTTGGATGGTTAGATGGATGGAAGGATGGATATAAGGATGGAAAGATGGAAGGATGGATGGATAGAAAGATAGATGGAAAGAATGAATGGAGAGCAAACTGTGACTTTTTATTAAAATTAAAATTACTTTTTATTAGAATAGAATAGAATAGAATAGAATAGAATAGAATAAGGCATTTATATAGAGCTTTCAGTTTAAAATTTTTTGTCATCATTTACTCACCCTCAAACCTGGTGGTTGCTCCAAACCTGAATGAGTTTTGAAGAATGTTGGTAACCAGAGAGTTGATGGACCCCATTGACATCCAGAGTAGTAAAAAATAAAAATAAAAAAATAAAAAAATATATATACTATATATATATATATATATATATATATATATATATATATATATATATATATATATATATATATATATAATCAATGGCTACCATCAACTAACTGGTTAACAACATTCTTCAAAATATCTTCATTTGTGTTCAACAGAAGAAAGAAATTCACACAGGTTTGGAGCAACTTGAGGGTGAGTAAATTATAACAGAATTTCCATTTTTGGATGAACTATCCCTTTAAGTCTCCAAAATGTACTGTCTGGAATGGAAGCAACTCCAAAGAACGAACATTCAAGGACATCCAGTAAAAACCAGACACGTAACCACGGGGCGGTGTTGTGTAGAGTTTTTCATTATGAAAGGCTATTTGGGGTACACGTTCTAAAGGATCATGGGGGATCTGTGCTGGAGTTGGGCTGCGAGTGTGTTTACTTCAGGATGGTTTGTGTTGTACTCTGGAGATAAGGATATTATAATTGGCTCACTGAGTGTGGTTTGCATTCGACACTGACTGCAGCTGTGCCACACAGGCTTCAGAAAGCCAGCGAGTATGTCAGAGTTAGACATCACTGTCAACAGATTAGACCTCATACACAACATGTGTGTCTCCACCACAGCATCGGAGACGTATATGGACACGTCAAAGAGAGTTTAGAAGATCTGCAATGATGACTAGGACAGGAATGCTATGATCATTTCTAAACCAGACGAGTTGTGCGGCTTCCAACATGTTAGCTTTGAGGCTAATCTATGTTAGCATGCTCTTAAAAGTTGACAAAAACACACTTATAGTAAATATTTAAGCTTTCTCGTTCAGGAAAAAAGGATAAAAGTTATTAATGACTAATTTTGTTCGTAAGGGCGTACACAATTTTATGATTGGTGATCTGATCATGCTATCAAATAGCATTATATTTGAAAAAGAAAAGGCGATTTGATGTCAAACAACTTCTCGTTTCAAAGGGAAAAACACACATGAAAGACAAAATAGGCAATTCAATGCTAAAAAGTGACTGTCTAGTGTAAGTAAGTTGTAAAGGAAAATGGATGATGGGATTGTTTGGGGAAGTATGGTCTATGTCTAACGCCATTTGGCATGCTGCCGTGCCACCCTTTCAATATCTCTCTTTTTCAAAGCTACAAATAACTCCGTCTCATCTGGTTACAACAGCCTACACAAGGATGGTTAATCAAGCAGGATGTCTTAGAAACAAGATATTCCAACTGGAAAAGGGAGAGAGTTTGGAGCTTGTGAGCAATTGAGATACTTGTTTGCTTTGAATGTAAAAATAAAACTTAAAATATGAATAAATACTATAATAGTATATAAATAACACTGATTTCACCATACAATCTCTAAATAATTGAATAAGAAACATTCTAGAGGAAATTAAGTGATGCATTAAAACAAATACAATGATATTTATTTTTAAATTATGTACAAATACTAGCATAGTGGAGTTACATGTTCATTTTAGTACAATTAATTATTATTATTAATTAATAGTATTATTTTAGAGATTTTTAAATAAAATAAAATGAAATATGCAATAATAATAAAAATTATTTACAAAATTCATGCAAATTAAGAAATCATGCCCCTGAGTTTTCAAAGCCAGGCCATACATATTTTTATTTATATATATATATATATATATATATATATATATATATATATATACTTTTTTTTTTTCAATTTCACATTTATTTTATTAATACGCATGGGTATTTTGATAGGTACTGTAGACACCCCTAACATTTCAATAATATTAAAACATAAAAAAATATGTTTCACAATATGGTAATGCAATTTTGGGAGGCTGGCCAAAAATCAATAAGTAATAATGTCAGGAAATAAGGTCCTAAAAGGGGTTTCATTTACTTTGTGCAAAATCTTATTTCTTGTTCTTTCGGTTTTTCTTCCTTCTTTTGTTCAAATATTAAGGGGGCATGGTTTCATGAGAATCGCCCACAAATGTGAGTGTAGAAAAAGAGATTAAAGATAAATTCTCTTCTCTAAAGTGTGTTTGAGTGTTTCTGCTTCAATGCATCTCTGTCTGGATGTGCGCCATGTGGCATGAGAGGCACAACAGTAAAACAAGAAAAATGACCCCTTAGGAGTCCACAAACTTAAACACACACATACTTGTCTTTGGTCTCATTCCATGGCAGACTTCCTCACCGACCTCATCTGCAGTTAAACTCTTCTTCATCTCACGCCAGGAGCTCTCAGAGTCCCGTCCTCCAATTAGAGCACACAATGCACATGCAACCTGGCCAATTATAGCCCTGTTTTGTAAGAGCTCCACAACAGCAGCCCCATTTCCTGACTTCCTGTGTATTCATATAAAGGATGGAGGACTGGGTGAAGGAATGAGGTGGAAGGGGGACTAGACGTCACTGGTCTGACGCAGACTGGGGGGGGAATGGCAGTTACCATGGAAACCTAAAGCCCTCATCATGGCGCTTGAGTACCACAACCGAGAGAGAAACACAAAGACATGCCAATAGAGTGGAAAACAGAGCTAGAAAGAGCAAAAGAGAGGCAAAGATTGACTTACAGAGTCAGAGAGGTGGATGTAGAGAAAGAAGCCAATCAAAACAACTATAACAGAGATCATACCCGAGAAATTAAATGAAAATGAAGACTGAGATGGAATGAAAAAATGACGGTTGGTTGGAACTGTTTAAAAATATATATGTAATTTTATTCAGGAAGGACTCATTCAACTGATCAAATGTGACAGTAAATACATTTATAATGTGACAAAAGATTTCCATTTTAAATAAATGCTGTTCTTTAAATGGTCTATTCATCAAAAAATCCTTAAAAAAAGGTATCATGGAAATATTAGTAATAATAATTTTAAAAAATGTTACGCGAGCAATAAATTAGCATGTTAGAATGATTTCTGAAAGATCGTGTGACATTGACGACTGATGCTGAGAATCTCAACTAGAAAACAGTTATTTTAAATTGTAAGAATATTTCATAATATTACTCTTTTTCTGTATTTTTGTTCAAATAAATGCAGCATTGAGATTTCTTTCAAAAAAGAGAGACTTAGCAGAATGTTTGAGCTGCTCCTAAATGTAAAATGGGATCCAGGGGCTGTCAAAGTCCAAAATTTGACAATTTGTTTTTTTTATAAATGTGGTTTAAACAACTTATGCACTAGATTATGCTTTGGTAAGCCACACAATAGCTTTGTGTAAGACAAATTAATGCTGTTATTTGCTGAAAACGTTGCCATCTTGTTTGAAACCGTTGGTCACCATTCACTTTTATTGATGGAAGAAAGCAGCTTGGACATGGTGCTAGTTGTAGATATCTGCTAAAAAAATTATAATATTCTAAATATCTTCTTTTGTGTTCAGCAGAAGAAAGAAATTCATACAGGTTTGGAACAAGGGTAGATAAATGATGACAATCTTTTTTTGGGGGAGAACTATCCCTTTAAGAAGCCAAATTGCATTAGATAACACTTTTTATTTATAATATTAACATATCAAGAATACATTTTGTTTTCCTCATCCCATCGGCAAACTGGTTTCGATGGTTTTAAACCTCAGGTTTTGCTAAAAATAAAAGGTTTAGCTAATGATAAGAAAAACAAACTTAACTTGAGATAAATTCCCTGAAAACAAGTTTTAAATGTAGGCCTATCTATCATGTTTTAAGGATGTTTAGATATTTGTACTAGAAAATACTTTAATAATCTTTTGCTTCGGAAACCCATGATTTTTGCAGTGTGGCAGTGTGTGCGACATTAACCTACAGTTGCGTAGACAAAGTGATGACAGGCGAAGAGCAAAGCCATTTCAGAAGAGGAGCAAGTTATTAATTTTTGATGAATTGTGCATGATAAGGCCAGGAATGTGTATTGAAGGGTCAATTTTAATTTTATGTTGACTTGAAAGAACCAGATCTTCCACATCCATGACAAATATAATTAAATCCAATCGATCTTCCCCTAAACAACGCAATGTGTTATCTCTCCAAAAATGTGAGCCTTGGAAAATATATAAAATTAGTTGAATCTTATATCCATTTTTGATAACTGGAATGATGAAACCGCTTCTTCAGACTTCTTCAAAGAATCAATTTTCAGGATATCTTAAAATCATATTTCAGGCTTGCGTGGTCTAGAATGTTGTTTAAAATCAGAATCAGAGCTTTTGGTTTCAAGGCAGAGACTTTTTACATTCAAGTCTTGCTCAATAACAAGGGAGTTATAAAGAACTTTAACTGGCAATTCAAGCTTGTTCAATTTTTCAGGTGTGTGGTTTTGCTCTGAAAATGTGTCAGACTCTTCGTGCCGGCAGGTGCTTTGGAAAAAGCCTGATCCGCATTTCTGTGTTCTGAAGTGAAAATGAGACCTGCTTCAGTCTTGTTATGAGACTTCAAATGTTCCCTCAAACATTCTGGATTTACAGACTACACACTGACAAACACACCACCACCCTTAAAAATAGTTCACCGATATTTCACAAAATGAAAATTCTGTCATCATTTGCTTACGACACGTTGTTCCAACCAATATGAACTTCTTGTGTCTTTCTCTTGTCCCTTATAGAGC
The DNA here is from genome assembly GCF_949152265.1 of Phoxinus phoxinus. Lineage (NCBI taxonomy): Eukaryota > Metazoa > Chordata > Actinopteri > Cypriniformes > Leuciscidae > Phoxinus > Phoxinus phoxinus. Next base: position 14,723,268 of record NC_136884.1, read on the forward strand.
TTAACAGTCCCTAGTTTAGCATTCATTGTATGAGAAAACATCACACTTTTACTTGATCTGGAAAAAAAACCTGAGTATCATTAGAAAGATTTAGGGCCCCAGCTTCAATATTTGACATTAAATCGCAATTGGAAGATATAGCAAACACTCGTTCGTTGTTTAAAGTGAGTTTTGACTAAAAGCATAGGGTTAATAGTATAAATTGTCTTATGTAGCTTGATGCTAATTGATGCTAACAGATGCAGTTTATTCATTATGTATTTTGTCAAACGAATTTTTGCCATAAAACAATAAAAACATGAATGGGTCAGTTCGCCACAGCAGACATAGATAAAAGACTGCATGGGGGGTGTCATGTGACATACGGCGTCAGTTGCGTTGCTTCGCTGCCATTCACAAATCCTCTCCCGTGGCCTCGTGTCCATTGTATGTGAACCTCAGCGGAGTCTCTTTTAGCATGCTGTTTTTCACGTTCTATATAACAGGGAAGTGTTCAACTTCGGAAGCAGCAAATGTGCACGGTGGTCAACATCGACGTTTTAGAAAGACACTATCTCTGGGTCTCTTGTTAGATATTAGAGGACACTGCACCCCCCATTTATAATAGTGCCTCACGTCTCATTTCTGTAGAGGTTCAATGTCAGTACTAACAACTTCTAATGTCACCCTGGCTCCCGCCTGTGTGTGTATGTGTGTGTGTGGCAGGCCTAACCTGTCATGGCATCCTAAGCTGTAATAGATCTGCTGCATAATTCATGAGACAGTTCTGTGATTATGAGCATTAATGTCATTACTCAGCAAGCAGCCAATCACGCGACTGATAATGTGACGGCAATGGGGACGCATCCTCAACTTCCTCTGGTGTCACTGTCTTTCTGGGATTTACATATACACAAACTCAATTCTGCAGAAATCATATTCAGTGAAATATAAACTCTGTTCCAAAACCTAATGGGCTTCAAAGGCAACATCCAAACCGAAATTGACAACCCGATCTCATGAGAAAATCTAGGTATTTAATGAGAGTGCGATTTTGCACAAATTTGTAAAATGAGATTCACATAAAAATGTACAATTTGTGTGAAAAAAAAAAGTATGAAGCTCCATCTCTAATCCCAATCCTAAACCTACCACTTAGTGGGATTGACAAACGCATATAAAATGATGTCAGAGCCTACTCATTTATATGAATTTAACATTTTGTGAAACTGTGTTGGAAACTGAACATCATAAGTAACTGATTTGGAACTCTCTACACAGGTTCACGCACCACAAGAGATGTGCGAAAATACATTCAAAAGAGTTTGACGACACCAAGTAATAATGTAACAACAATTTGTGCATTTTCAAATTATAGGCACATGCCGGACAAAAATAGTGCTCATCAGGTGATTCACACTAGATCCGCGCCTCACAATGTAGTCCAATGTGATGTTAGCATGTTGCTAAGAAAACGGTATTAGTCTAATAAGAAGTAACACAATAAATATTTGTTCGATATTTGGGCATTTTCTGATTACTGGTATGTGTCAGACAAAAAAGCTCCTAACTTTTGAAAAACTGATTTGCAGTGTTACGTTAGCATGGTGCTATGCTAAGAACATTAAATTAGTACTAGACCAAAAAATCTTTCTAAATTTGGCCATTTGAGATTATTACCACATTGCGAAATAAGCCCTCCTCACATTTATCAAACAATACTTTTATTAGCAATAGCATGATGCTAAACTAAGAACTAGATTCGCACCTTACAATTAAATCCAATAAAGTGTGATGTTAGCACGTTGCTAAGCAAACCGCATGAAAATCGAATAGTAACAAAACAAAAAAGTGATCAATATTTGGCAGTTTCAAGATTATTGGTTTGCACCACACAAAACAGCACTCATTTTTATTAAACAATTGATTCCATTAACATGGTGTTAAGGTAAGAATGTGACAACATAAAAGTAAATAGATTGAAGTGTGCCATTAGCATATTGCTATGCTAACCACATGACAATCGTTGGCAGTCTGATAACTAACCTTAAGAAATGCATAGTAAGTAAATATTCCTAAAAGAAGTGTTAATTTGATCTAAACCATTTTGCAGACATCTCATTAGCTATAATTTTGTAAACAATATGCAAAAAAAAAACATTGCACACAAATATTGAAAGTAAAAATCTGTCCACCCTCCATTTTCATCCCCTTTTCACATTGAAATCACCAAAATGAGATATCTTAGAATGCAATTATGCTGGCCACCTTTAGGAACAATCTTCTTGTCGCTAGCACACCTATGATGCCCTTAAAATGTTTTCTAAGTAGGCAGCTCACTAGGTTTTGGAAAAGAGCTGTTGGATTACATATGAATGAAAATAAATTTGTATGCATGGGTTTTTCCAAACTATCCAATCTTTCTTCCTCTCTACCTCAATCTTGCTCTTCTTATTTCAAGCTATCAGTGTCCTTGTTTCTTTTTCCTCTTGCAAGCGTTCAATGAATCCGACATCTGAGGCATTTCATCTAAGGTCCTCACACCTCATTCTCATTTTTTTATCGTAATCTCTTGTCATCCATCCCTCTCTCTCTCATCTGTATTCTCCAAACCACTCTCTTTCTCCTGGGTACGGATCTCACGTGTCGCTCTCTGGTCTAATGGAATCACAGCTCAGTCTCTCAGCTGGACAGTAATCTCTCTCTCTCTCTCTCTCTCTCTCTCTCTCTTTCACACACACACACACACACACACACACACGCACACACACGCACACACACACACACACACACACACACACACACACACACACACTTAGCGATCATACTAATGATTTCTAATAAACAGTTGAGAAATCCCATTTCTCCCAGGCTACATTCACACTTCGGTTTTTGGGATTGACAAGCGCATTTACTTGTGTGAGTCTTGAAATGTCCCGTTGAAAACAGCAACGTACAGTGGCGTCTCGAATACTGTCTGTATGAACGTCCAATGGGAGTAATCTCAAAGATTGTGACGTCCATAAAACTGAAAAGTCTTATCACTTTTAATAAGACAAGAGTCCAATCGAGCCACACGAGTCTCATCATTCAAATCTTCATCAACTGACAGCAGCTTTTATATCTGGGTGGAAAGCGGAGCATTTGAGTCGCGTGTAGAACACAAATCTGACGAGAAAAGTGACCGGATCTAAAACCTTCAGATGTCACAGAACTCTTATCTCTGATTCCAGACAACTAGTTGTCCAGTCTGGTTGCGTTCACACAGGGTGGGTTTTACAAGAATGCGTTTGAGAGTCCTGAAAATTTACGGTTGTGAGTTTGGTTATAGAATGCGGTTGTCACTCCCATAAATAACTGAGCTGTGTGTGAAGCTCATCTTAACACTGATAGAAAGCACCCAAAACAAGCTAACAACCAATTACCAACATGCTAGCAACCACCAAGTGCCTCCTATCAAGCCCTTACCAAAGCCTTGCCAACCACCCAAGCATTGTGGCAGCATCGATGCAATGTTCCAAAAAATGTCATGTATGTAAAATCAAGTGCGCCATTCCAGTGGTCAGACAATATCAGCCAGGAATTCATCAATAGAAAGGCCATGAAAAGGCCAAGCCAGTGAGGGCAGCAGTGTCGAAGGTTAAGGAAATCAGGGTGAAGAGTTACTCACAGGGTACCGTTCGAAGATAGAGGTTGTCCCGAATAATTTGTTGCAGCTCGTGGTCCAAAGATCCCTTCTGGAATCGCAGGTTGAGATACTGCCTGATATCTTTATCCACAACACCTCCTGTAACACACACACACACACACACACACAGGCGGTTAGATGACCCTCTACCGCGATACAATCTCATCTGATAACAGGCTCCTTGCCGTTTACTTCACATTCACAATAAACTCTGTGAAGAAATGCTTTTGTGTGCAGTTTTTCTGTGGTAATAAAGGACTCCATTACGTGAATGTATGTGTGGCCGTTCTATTTTCCAAGGAAAAGGCCTGACAATACTGCAGCAAACCATGATTTAGTCACTCGATACAAAAACCTAACCTCAAAGCGATCGCCTGAAGAGCTGTGAGAAAACGTATGTGATAGTTTCCACTTTGTTCTGTGGTCAAAAAGCTTTTTCTGGCTTTTAAGAGGAGACTTTCTTTCCGGTTTTGTTTATTTCCCATAGTTCTAAACACACAAAGTCATGGATACACAAACCTGGATATTTTTCCTAGTACATACTGTAGAAAAGACTTGAAATCTGAACACATAAGTGTGTAGGGATCCCCATGAGCCACTCCAGTAATAAATACACACACACACGTCGTCATCATTATTACATCCTGTGATGAAATGGGGAGGGGGTTCTCTTCAGAAAATGTGCTTTATCAGCAGACAGACGGATAGAGAAGAATGAGAGGGGGGTTGAAGCGAAAAACAGAGATAGACAGATGAGGGAATACGGAAAAAAGCCAGTGAAATATATATAGCCACCCCAACCCACATTAACTGCATTTCTCCAATACCCCCCCCCCCCCCCCCCCCCCTCCAAGTAAATTTCACAGTAAATCTGAAATCCTTAAAGGGCCAGTTCACCTAAAAATTACAATTTGAGAAAGCGTATATTCGACCGTGGTGTGTCACATTAACAAGTATCAAGACTAATGCAAACATACAGCATTTCTCCAAATTTCTCAATATTTCCAGCAAAAATGTTTTTTTCAAAGAGCAATAAGTAAATTTTACAGTATAGCTTAGATCCTTAAAGGGCAAGTTCACCCAAAAAATTTACATTGAAGTGTTTGAAAATTAGAAAATAAATTCTCAAATCCTTCCAAAAAACATTTAAAAAAACAGTAAAAAAGCAGTAATTATCATAGTGAACATTACGGGCCCTATCTTGCACCCAGCGCAATTGACTTTGTACACCAATATCAAAATATAATATTTGCCCACTATCTTTAAAGGGCCAGTTTACTAAAAAAATTACATGTTCACGTGTGTATTAAAACTTGAAGTGTCAAATTCAGGACTAGTGAGAACATACAGAATTTCTACAAATTTCTAAATCATTCCAACAAACAAGTTTTTGAAAAGCACTAAGTACGTGTCACATCCTTAAAGGGCCATTTCGCCCCAAATTTTTATTTTTAGTGTGCAATGCATTCGTACTCTCAGTGTGATATATTGTTATGTCAAGTTTGAATATGCGTATCTATTAATAAGATTTGAGATCTACGGAGGAGCGTACAATTCAGATAATATAGACTTAAATTTTGACCTGTTCTTCACACACAGTGATCATACAGTATATCTTCTAAGACTTGGAATACAATGCACAAGTCATATGGACTTCCTTTAATGATGCTTTTATGGCATTCACTGACAATCCCAGTCCCCATCCACTTGAAAGGTGCACGGCGATCAAACAAAATTATGGCTTCAATTTTAGTTTGTTTCTAATTAAAGCTATCATATGGCTTTTATAAGACATACAAGTCCAAAAGATGACTTGTATATTGATTTTATGGTTCTTTTGTTACCTTTTTGGAGCTTAAAATCTCCAGTCCCCATCCACATTCATTGTATGGAAAAGGGCAGCATGAACATTTTTCAACATTTCTTCTTTTGTGAATTAACTCAAACGGTAAATTTTTGGGTCAACTTTTCTTTTTACACCATAATTTAAATGCACACAAGCTGGTTGAAACGTAAGACATCACAGGCGCAGTCACATGTCGTCAAAAAAAAGGTATGGACAGTATAGAAAAATACATCATACTATGTAACTGAGCACATGTGGGTGTCAGAAACCAGCTTCCATGCTTCAAATGTGCACCCGCCAAACACACACATCACCCATCGATTCATGTATGCACACTGGTGGATATAAGAACTCCACGTAGAACAAACTCGACGCGTCTAGAATAACCTACTTCAGACATACTGGTTAACTAGACATGACAACCATGCTATTTTCACACACACACACACACACACACAATCAGTTACAGAAAACCTCTGCTTTAGAATCAAATCATGTGTTAAAATCCAACACAGATCATCGGCACATAGTTGTGTCTGGATGACACAGAGCAGGAAATTAACAGCAAATGGCACACAAATTGACGAGTCTCACATACTCAGTTCCATGAAGAGAAATAAATAAAGACTGCAGACCCTGAAGCCCCCTCACACACACACACACACACACACACGTTTCGTCGACTCACAGAGCGCAATGGAACGGCACTTCTCTTGCATGGTTCAGCCAGATGTTGCAGGCGATGAATTGAGCGTGTCTGTGATTGCATGCGTGTGTGTGTGTGTGTGTGCAGTCCAGGTCTCCACAGGTCTGTGGCCACAGTGTGCAGGTTTCCTAGCAGCGTTAGATGGGTTCAGTGCTACAGGCAGTCTCTCTGCATGTTGCCGTAACAGAGAGTGTCGCTCTGCAGTGACCGAGAGAGAGAGAGACAGACAGAAAGAGAAAGAGAGGTTGAGCACTGAGACGCTGCAGAAGAAACGTGCCCTAACAGTGGGAACCTATCACAAAGCTCTCTTTCCCAGTGTGTACGAGATGGAGGATGGGAAGAGATTCATCGCCCTCTATGGGAGAACTGGAGATGAGCAGCATAGATGAACTAGATAGCAAATACAAAAGTACAATCCAAAACCAAATACAAGATTCAGCAGACAAAGCAAGTGTGGGGTTAGATACTTTTTTTTAAAGAAGTCTCTTATGCTCATCAAGGCTGTCTTTACTAAAAAAAAGAGCAAAAATAACAATTATATTGTGAAATATTATTATAAATAAAAATAACATATATTTAAATATATTTTAAATCGTTATTTATTCCTGTGATGACAAAGCTGTATTTTCAGCATCATTACTCTAGTCTTCTGTGTCACATGATCCTTCAGAAATCATTCTACATGCTGATTTGCTGCTCAAGGAACATTCATTATTATTATCAATAAACAGTTGAGCTGCTTAATATTTTTATGGAAACCATGATACATTTGTTCAGAATTCTTCGAATTGAAAATGAAAACGATTTATTTGTGAACAAAAATATTTTGTAACAGTATACATGTCTTTGTCATACTTCCCTACTATATAGTAGGTGAAAAACATTATGTAACAAAAGAAGTATGTCCGAATTCACAGTACTCATAAAAAAGTAGGCAAAAAGTACCCGGATGATCTACTTCGGGCGTGATTTTGAAGTGTGCATATGATGGACACTTTACTATCCCATGAGGCCATGGGAGTGAAGCGACGCAACTGACGCTTATAGGTCACATGATAATGATGTACGTCCAGATTACATTCATACTACACACTCATACTAAAGTACTTTTTTTTAGCGGCCGTGAAATAATTACTTGTCCAAAATAAGTACCTACTCAAGAGAGTATGCGATTTTGGACGCAGTCACTTTTCTGCCACACACAAACACAGTGCAAATAGTCGGGAATTGAGCTATTAGATTGTCTGGAAGGGCAAATGTCCCTCCTAGGCAAGAATTAAAGGTTTCCCATGCCTATCTATTCTCCAGACGATTCTCAAATGTTTGCCCAAACTCTAGCTTTTAAAGAAACGCACACAGGCTTGACAGTAATATTTCTATATTTACATTTGCCATTCTGGACGACTCTTTCTTATTGACGAAGGGCATATTTAGTTTGATAGTTACATGAGCAAGATAAAAACCCATGTCAACGGCTAAGACAGACCTCAAGATCCATCACAACTCTGAGCTTTAGGGTGAATCCCAATTCTGTTGCATTTGTTCTCTTGTACTGGATCTTTTTAATTATTCGATTCGATTGATTCAGTATGCAACATGGAACTACAATAATAAATTGTATAATTTATTTCGTAACAAAAAAGATTATGAAAAACGCTGTGTATGAAACTTTGGGAACACTTTCAAGTGATATTTTAAACGTATATCTTTAAAGTTATTGGAAATGAGCCATCCAAACAAACTACTCAATGATATGCACAATTTTTCCAGAATTATTATAATTGTGACCCAATGGCTGGAGCAGAGGTCAAGAGAGGACCAGATTTTTCTTCTGTTGCAGACAAGAACTTCACAGTCAGCAGCTCAACTTAGTTTTCCAAGTTTCAAAAGATTTCATAACAAACCCACACAAAATGAGTAAGTGAAGTGCTCAGGGTGCCATTGCCCTTGAGTGAGCACAGAGCGCATGATGAAGAACAGGTGCCATCAGAAACCCCAGAGAGAGGGAACAGACTGTATTGAATTCTCATAACGTCCCACAGCTGCTGCTTTCACCTCAGTGCCAGAAAGTACATCTTCAACGTTTTTGAGAAAAGAGAAATTGTACATACAAAAAAAAACTGACTACAAATATCCTTTTATCGCATCACACCTGGTTAGGCTATTGTGTTCACATTGAACATGCTATTTTTGCTACTGTGCCTTTAAGACTTAGAAGTTTAAATTACATTGTTTATGATTGGTTAAACTGAAAAATGTAGCAACTTCAACAACAAAGTGTAAAATAATAAACAGCATTGACTTGTAAATAAGGACGTATATGTAACAATGTCAATTTCTGACCTCACACGTAAATTTGAAAATAATTTATTTCATGATACCAGTCCATTAATTAACTAATATATTATATACTAGCTTATGAAGACCCAGTCTCAGCCTCAGACTGCCGGCTGAACATATGATCTGATTGGTTGAATTCTACAGGATGTCCGTGAGATGCGTGTGTCTCATTCTTTAACAGTCCGACTGGAAACAAAGATGCCGTGGTGCCAAACCCCCTCATGGAAGAAGAACGCCTTCATGTTTACAACTGTGACAATGACAACTTTTTTTTTCAAAAGTATGTGAAGAATGTAAAGTTTGCAGCATTGACTCTTTAAAAATACATCCAAGAGTTTGGCTGTTATTGTAGGAACATCGACGTTCCATTTTCACGCCCCTAAACGAGCTGTGATTGGTTGCTTTACATGTCAGTCAGACGTCCTCTGGGTGGTCCTTGGCTAATGAAAGCTGCTATGGAGTCAATACCTTCTCCCATCAGTCTGAAGGTCTGGCTACGTGAGACTAATGAAGACCTAGTTATGCTTTTGGCTGGTTGCTGACAGCCAGAAAAAAAGCACACATCATTTGTGTGTTAGCACTCTCACACGCAAACACAAAATAAACAAGTGAGCAACATCTGGCGAGTTAACATGTTTCACACTCACACTGCATTAAATCATAAAATCATTATTTGCTACACGCAGTAGCACTGCACCTTTTAGTCCAGCAGGCAGATGTAGCACTTTATTATAGTTTAATGTGTCCATAATGACTGTGTGTGTGTGTGTGTGTGTGTGTGTGTGTGTGTGTGTGCCCCCATATTTGGAGTGGGCATCAGGAAGACAGCTGTTTAGATAATAAGCCTCTAATTAGAAGAGAGGGACTGAGCTGAAAGCCTGTGAGGAAAGATGCTCATATAGAAACCTGCACAACAGTGTTGAGGAATGTAACATCTTACAATACTGCATTACTCAAAACATGAATCAATGTCGTAGAAGAGTGTCCATGATAAAGAACCATTTTCATTTTGGTTTCGAAAAACTTTTATACCGATTGTGACAAAATATTACATTTATTTACTACAATGTGATATAAAGGCGCATTTGCGAGTTATAAGTAAGAATTGCGTGATATAAAGTCACAATTCTGGCTTTTTTTAATCACAGTTCTGGGGGGGGGGGGGTCTTTACAACTTTTATCTCGCAATTCTGAGAAAAGAAGTCAGAATTGCGAGAAATAAATTCAGAATTTCAAGATATAAATGTACTTTTTTCTCACATTTGCAAATTTATATCACGCAATTCTGAGAAAAAAGTCAGAACTGCAAGATAAAATGTTGCAATTATCTTTTACATTTTTTTTTTACTCTGTGGTGAAAACAAGCTTCCTTAGGATAGTTTTATCACCCTGACATTTTTATGTTTACATTTTTGCCTCCTAAAATAACATCCTAATAAATTTTTATTAAGAATTGAATACATGCTAATCATACATGAGGATTAATCCATTGCAAATTATTGGGTCTATTTCACTAAAAGTATGAAATCTGCATACAAACGTTTTTATGGACGTTTTTATAAACCATTTAAACGTGTTAAAAGGGCATTTATCTTACATATCTCATCAGAGTGATGAAAGGCTGTAAAGTAAAGGTTGTACAGAATGCCATTATATGGATATTTAAGTTTAGGTGTGTTTATGCAAATTACTGACCTTGGGCACATGATCACTCTTTTAAAACGCTTCAAATTAACAAAACTTTACATTAGAACAAGTTAAGACCAAATTCATGTGTATGAATTAGGTGGAATTTTGTTTGTTCTCCTGTGGATATAAATATGATTAATCCATGCAATTATTAGTAAATAAGACTCCTTGTTTGAATTAAAATTGTACTGACTTTTTTAATCAGTAAAAAAACACACCAAAAAAGTAATCATTGACTCTACAGTATCGTACTCTCCTGTGATAAAGTGTCTTGTCAGAGATGTCAATCATGATCTCTACATATAGTATAGCCTAGAGTCTGGCGGAATGTAGAAGTCTATCTTGAGTTGCGTCTAACAAAAAAAAAAACACACACACGAGCACACAGACTCATCTCTCACACTGGGAGTGGCGTTAGAGCGGCTAATAGAAAATGTCCATCATCCTCAGCGCTGCAGAAGGAGCTGCAGTCTCCATCATTTACACAACACACACACACACACACACACACACACACACACGCTGTGTTTCTTGGCTCATTTTACAGATATCACACAATGACAAGTTTATGAAATATTAGTGATGTCTTTGTGGAAACAAAGATCTTTTGTGCAGTGTAATAACCCTAAGATTAAAGGGCAGAAAGGTCATTTTAAGTGTCACATTTGTCATAAATGATCAGACTTGTTTAAAGCTCTTAAAATGTGAACAGCAGTCAAGATATATGCGGTTATGAACTATGCATGTGTGTGTAACTATGCTTTAACAATTAAACAGGGCATTAAATAACACTATTTTAAAAAGCGTTTCTGTTAAATACTAACTCCAATATTTGCCAAAGATACAGATAAGATGTACGAAGAGATTTTGTCCTTGTCTTTAATTTGCATGTCGTTTTCTTCCATTTTCTCTCTCATTTGTTCTTAAATCACACTATGTTTGTATCACTCCTGTCTTTTTAAACAAACAATTCTAATCAGGTCAGTTTAGTTAGGATCACCTTGGGTCATTCCAATTCAGTTCAGATAAGCTCAATTCGGTTTGATAGAGTTTGACTGTTTAGTTCAAAGTGGATCAGCTCAGCTCGATTCAGCACAGCTCGCTTCAGTTCAGAACAGCGCTTCACTTTATTCCAGCTTATCTCAGTACACTTCAGTAACAAGTTTAGTTCAGCTCAGTTTAGTTCAACACAGTTCAGTACAACTCAGTTCAGTTCAGTTCAGCACAGTTTAGAGCTGCATTTCCCAAAAGATGGTAGACCAATGGTGGCAATAGTTATTATTATTAATAATAATAATAATAATACAATGTACATATAGGCTCACAATGTTTGTGGGAAATGTTTAGTTCACAACAGTTCAGTTCAGTAAAGGTCAGTTGAGATTAGCTTAGTTCTATTAATTTCAGCATGGTTTAGTTCAGTTCAGTTCAGTAGAGCTTAGTTCAGTAGAGCTTAGTTCAGTACATTTCAGTTCAGTAGAGCTCAGTTCAATAAAGTTCAGATCAGTAGAGCTCAGTTCAGTTCAGTTCAGTGTTCAGTTCAGTACAGTTCAGTAGAGCTCAGTTCAGTTCAGTTCAGTACAGTTCAGTTCAGTACAGTTCAGTAGAGCTCAGTTCAGTACAGTTCAGTTCAGTACAGTTCAGTACAGTTCAGTAGAGCTCAGTTCAGTTCAGTTCAGTACAGTTCAGTTCAGTACAGTTCAGTAGAGCTCAGTTCAGTACAGTTCAGTTCAGTACAGTTCAGTTCAGTAGAGCTCAGTTCAGTTCAGTTCAGTTCAGTACAGTTCAGTTCAGTACAGTTCAGTACAGTTCAGTTCCGTTCAGTTCAGTTCAGTTCAGTTCAGTTCAGTTCAGTACAGTTCAGTTCAGTTCAGTAGAGCTCAGTACAGTTCAGTAGAGCTCAGTTCAGTTCACTTCAGTACAGTTCAGTTCACTTCAGTACAGTTCAGTTCAGTTCAGTACAGTTCAGTAGAGCTCAGTTCAGTACAGTTCAGTTCAGTACAGTTCAGTTCAGTTCAGTTCAGTTCAGTTCAGTTCAGTACAGTTCAGTTCAGTACAGTTCAGTTCAGTAGAGCTCAGTTCAGTTCAGTTCAGTAGAGCTCAGTTCAGTTCAGTTCAGTAGAGTTCAGTTCAGTTCAGTAGAGCTCAGTTCAGTTCAGTACACAGTTCAGTTCAGTAGAGCTTAGTTCAGTAGAGCTCAGTAAAGTAGAGCTCAGTTCAATAAAGTTCAGTTCAGTAGAGCTCAGTTCAGTACACTTCAGTTCAGTGAAGCTCAGTTCAGTTCAGTTCAGTAGAGCTCAGTTCAGTACACTTCAGTTCAGTGAAGCTCAGTTCAGTTCAGTTCAGTAGAGCTCAGTTCAGTACACTTCAGTTCAGTGAAGCTCAGTTCAGTTCAGTTCAGTAGAGCTCAGTTCAGTACACTTCAGTTCAGTGGAGCTCAGTTCAGTTCAGTACACAGTTCAGTTCAATAGAGCTTCATTTCAGTTTAGTAGTTCAGTTCAGTAGAGCTCAGTTCAGTACAGCTCAGTTGAGTTTAATTCAATTCAGTTTGGATCAATACAGCACAACTTCACCTCAGCTTAATTCAATTGAGCTCAGTTCAGTTCACAACATTCAAATCAGTTCAGCTTATTTCCATTCAGCTCAACTCAGTCCAGTTTAGTATAGCTCTGTTTGGTTTAGTTCAATTCAATTCAGATCAGCAGTTCACTTCAGTGTAGCTCAGTTTAGTTCATTTCAGTGCAGTTCACAAAAGCACAACCTCTCAGGTCTACTTAATTCAGATAAGCACAGTTCAGTTTAATTCATTTCAGTGCAGTTCATACATCACAACATCCCAGTTCAACTCAGTTCAATACAGCACAATGAAGATCAGTGCAACTCACTTTAATAAAGTTCACAGCTCAGTTCAATTCAGTACAGTACAGCACAGCTCTACTCAGACCAGTTTTGCTCTGTTTAGTTCAAAGGCATTTCAATACGGTTGAATTCAAACCAATTCAATTTAAAAGGTTGAGTTACATTAGCATGATTGTTTATTGTAGTACTGCCAAGTAATCTCTTGTTTGTCTCGTCTCTTGTCTCTGAGATGTCTGATTGTAATAGAGCGCACTGGAGTGAGGTTGATTACCATGTGTACCCGCTGTTACTGCAAGAACGGCTCCTTTAAAAATGTACCAAAGCACAGAGCATCTGGCTAGCGTGCCTACCTTCCGTCTTTATGAGTTTAAAACCCGATGAGCTCAAATCCCAGGAGCATCACCAGCCATAAAAAAAAACAAGAAAACTACTGAAATGAAAAATCATATCTTCATATCTCCTGCTGTAGAGCACAGGGAGCGGTATTATCCCCGTTCTGTCTTTCTGTGTGTGTGTGTGAGAGAGAGAGCCCATGCTGATCAAAGACAGTGTTTATGTGTAGAGATCAGGGTGGAGATGCTGTAGTCGTAGCTATCAAAGACCTGTCTCATCACATGACACACGCCGCCCTGCAGACTCTCATTAGTCTCGCCTAGCCAGACTTTTGACTTGAGGCAAAAAAAAATAAAAGTCTGGTCCTCAATTCAGCTTATTTTGGCCAACAATCACCCATTTAGATGGCAAAAGTTTTACCTGTTTTTTTGTTTTTAGATGGAAATGTAACCTGGCACAGTTATTTTTTGTTTTTATGTTCCTGTAGGATTATTTGAAATAGACTGTAGCACAATAATAGATGGACAAGGTTGCATTAAATCAAAACTGTAGTATGGCAGTCTCCATGAATCATATATTTAAATAAATTCAGAACAAGAAAACGTGTCTATCGAACAAATTAACCACTGATTATTTCACAGACATAACTAAGGAAACAATAAAGTTCTGCGTCTCAAAAAGTCTTCAGACAAATTCATTCTCTCCACCAATTCTTTTCGAGACTGACCTACACGTTTAATATAAGATGTTAGTACAATAATGTTACAATTTAAATGAATTGATGACAAATGGCATTCACAAATGAATTCTACAAACCAACACTTTTACAGAGGTTTTGAAAAAGATTCTTAGTCTATTTCATCTTTCACAGAAGTGAAATGTAGATATCTGCTGCTACCCTCCACGAGGAGCACCTATTGATCCATTTTTTTATCATGCAGAGAGAGAACAAGAGGAACGGAGATGGTTGGGAAGAAAAAAAATGGGGAGAAAAATCAATGAAAAGCTTCTTAATTAGTCTTTAATATAAAGGCAAGCTCTGTTGCTTCTCACCACTGTTAGATAAAAAGTCATTGAGGTAGTTATCTATACAGCCAGTTACCTAGACAAGAATAACCTGTGAAAGTGGACCATACTTTATGCTGATAGTCAGAACTCCGTCTTTTCTAGAAAAAAACTCATCTTGTTAACACAATCCTATAAGTTGAACGTGTAACTGATCCAATTTGAGCACAGATTCGCCTGCTCAAAGCCAATTAGAGCAAAGTCATTGCTGTTCAGATGTTCCCTCTGCTGCGGAGAAATCCTGCTGACCAGCACATTAGCAAACGGTGACCACAGGACATACAGCACAGCCTGTGAAATCAGCCTCATTATAAGAAAAGAAGGGAGGGAGGGAGGAAGGAAGGAAGGAAGGAAGGAAGGAAGGAAGGGAGGGAGGAAGGATCTAGGAAGGAAGGAAGGAAGGAAGGAAGGAAGGAAGGAAGGAAGGAAGGAAGGAAGGAAGGAAGGAAGGAAGGAAGGGAGGAAGGATCCAGGAAGGAAGGAAGGAAGGATCCAGGAAGGGAGGAAGGGAGGGAGGGAGGGAGGGAGGGAGGGAGGGAGGGAGGAAGAAAGAAAGAAAGAAAGAAAGAAAGAAAGAAAGAAAGAAAGAAAGAAAGAAAGAAAGAAAGAAAGAAAGAAAGGAAGGATGGATCCAGGAAGGAAGGATCCAGGAAGGAAGGAAGGGAGGGAAGAAGGAAGGAAGGAAGGAAGGAAGGAAGGAAGGAAGGAAGGAAGGAAGGAAGGAAGGAAGGAAGGAAGGAAGGAAGGAAGGAAGGAAGGAAAAGTTATATTTCTTTCTTTCTTTCTTTCATTGAGGCACTATTCCTTTAACAATCAGCATGAACAACCTGCACTACTTCCTGAATTAACAAACAGAGCTAAATTCATCTCCACTGACAGATAAACCTTCAAATGTGAGTCTCAATATCTCAGACTTTTCTGCATTTGAAATTCTGTACGCCAAAACGGTATTCAACACATTACAGCTTCTTTAAGGCAACACTTGCAGGTGTCCTGCATCGCCCGAGAGCCCATTAGCTTTCTCTAACCATGCATTGTTGCTGGAATCTCATTAATAGAGACGTAAAGTGACTAGCATTGATTGGGGGTTGT
Organism: Phoxinus phoxinus; assembly: GCF_949152265.1. Taxonomy (NCBI): domain Eukaryota; kingdom Metazoa; phylum Chordata; class Actinopteri; order Cypriniformes; family Leuciscidae; genus Phoxinus; species Phoxinus phoxinus. Next base: position 14,738,865 of record NC_136884.1, read on the forward strand.
GGGTCAGAGCGGGCTAATTTTAAATTCAGCCATAGTCAGCAGCACATATCCATTTGTCTAGAGGTAATTATGCCATACCAAGGCAAGGCTTTATGCGTCCAGTCAGACACTACTTGAGATGGCAAGCCTGAAGGAATACTAACAGGAATACTTTTTTATTATACAAGGAAGTAATTTGATATTCTTAATCAATTTATCCGCGAGGTTTCTCTAAACCTAGAACGTTCCAGCTGAAATATTTGCCCATTGAGATGTATGTGGCATTTCGATAGTCTACATGTCTGCTGTAAGGAAAAAGGTGATTTAAGTGACTTTGAACGTGGCATGGTTGTTGATGCCAGAAGGGCTGGTCTGAGTATTTGAGAAACTACAGATTTACTGCCATTTTCACACAAAACCATCTAGGTTTACAGAGAATGGTCCAAAAAGAAAAAATATCCAGTGAGCGGCAGTTCTGTTGGTGAAAATGCCTTGTTGATGCCAGAGGTCAGGGGAGAATAAGCACTCGTTACAACCGAGGTCTGCCAAAGAGCATCTCTGAATGCACAACATGTCGAACCTTGAAGCAGATGGGCTACAGTAGCAGAAGATCATGCCAGTACTTTCAGCTAAGAACAGGAAACCGAGGCTACAATTTAGACGGGCTCATCAAAATTGGACAATAGAAGATTGGAAAAACGTTGAGACTCAATTTTGGCTGCGACATTCAGAAGGTAGGGTCAGCATTTAGAGTAAACTACATGAAAGCATGGATCCATCCTGTCTTCTATCAACGGTTCAGTCTGATCCTGGTGTAATGGTGTGGAAGATGTTTCTTGGCACACTTTGAGCTCCTTAGCACCAATTGAGCATCATTTAAACACCGCAGCCAACCTGAGTATTGTTGCTGACCATGTCCATCTTTTCATAACCACAGTGTACCAATCTTCTGATGGCTGTTTCCAGCAGAAAGCTCACAAAGCTCAAATCATCGTAAACTGGTTTCTTGAACATGACAATGAGTTCACTAAACTCAAATGGCCTCCACAGATGCTCAATTGATAAACGTGTTATTCAATTAGAAATGCAGCAGCTTTCAGGTCATCACACTTACATAAATACATCAGGGTTTTTTGTTCTTAGAGCACAAAAAAGCATTGGCTGGGTTCATAAAACCCCCACACACTACCTGAGGGCCAGGGTGTGTTGAAGTGTCTGTGGCGAGGGCTCATCAGTAAGAGAGGGAGTAAATCACCTATCATCTATATGCAGATGAAATCAATTCAACCACTGTGCCTCACGCCTGCTGAGCATCATCTAATTGATGTTCCTCTGTAATGCTCGCAACGACAGCCTGATTCACTCCATGCGCTCATATGCACACTCACACGTACGTCGTACGTGTACCAAAAACATAAACACACCGCAACGCCGAGCAGACAAAATCAGGGAAATAATTAGAAGTAATCAGACAGCATGACGATTTCTGAAAAATGCGCTCAAAAACTCTCACAAACACACGCTGGTAGATTAATAGGATACAGAGATGGCTTGCTGAACAGATGAGCGGTGTTGTACAACACTAAATGTCATGATGACGCTTGTATCGGTACAATAATAGAAATGTTGCCGGTTTCTGGTACACCATTTGCATGAATTAATTCAAGCAATGTTCTGAAACAGCTCAGCTGCGCGCCAAACAGGTGTGTTCCTCCACGCTACCAAAAAACCTGCTGAAGCAGAGCTATATATGGTCCCTCAAGCAGATGAAGAAGAATAATTCTGATTTGTCCTGTCTTCCATTGTTTGGACAAACAAAAGGTCCAACAGAGCAATTGCTGCCTTCAAGTTATAACAAAATGATCATATTTACAAGACAGATGCTCATGGATTTGACTACAATTTCGTAATTAGTAGTGGGACTCTGTAGCCTGGTCCTACCCATTGACAAGCTTCAACTTTCTTGTAGGCAGGTACTCTGTTGAAGTTTAAAACTATTGGATCTGCCCAGAGCCACTCTGGATCTGCCATAACCAAATCGCTAACGTTTGGCCGTGGCGTATGTCATGCGACAAAACTCAGCAAAGATTGTTCTTGTTCCGGCTTTAACTTCTGGATATTCGGCAGCGTTGCCACAACGGACCGAATGGCTTCGCTCCCATCTTTCTCCGGCACCATTACTGAACTACAACTCAAACTATCGCACAACCTCAACGTCATCGTTCTCAGCCACTCCCTCTGTTCGGTGATTGGACAGGTAAAAATTGGCCGGAGAAAACCCACGGATATACCGCAAACCCAGATGGCGTACTGAAGGAAAATGAAAATTGAGCGGAAGTACGTAGGAGGGCGGAGCCAGGCTAGGGACTCAGAGCCCTGACTGCGAAAATTTTTTTTTTTTAAATGAATTGTTGTAATTAATTACTTAAAAAAAAAAACACACGTAAATCTCTTGAACACACATCATCACATAATTGTGATTCCAAATGCCTAATTTGAAAAATATGTCATACAAGCATGACCCGGCAGTAGGGGTGTGCATTTAATAGAATTTCGAGACAGAGCGGAACACGGATAAGAAAAGTATACTTTGGGCTTTGGGTGTATTCCTAAACGAACAAATATACACAAAATATTTCAAAATATCTGACTTGTAAAGTATTTATGTTAACACATTAATTTATGTCTTAAAGTCCCCCTGTAGTCAATCATTGTATCCTTTGTTCACCAAAATTACATATTAAAATAGTTTTTTCCTTGAGAATTTTTTTTGTAATGCCTTAAAATAGCTTAAATGTAACTCTACACCCTTACCTCATTTAGTATACGTGGTACTATGAATTTGCAAATTACCCCGCCTCCACTCACTCGCACCAGCTCAGAGATCCACTCGTTGATGATCACACATTGACGTAGGTAGTTTGTGACGTCAGAAACACCAGTGATTTCAAACCGCGTTTTTGAGACTGTCTTTGGTTTACTGCAGTTTAAAGGAGAAAATACTCAGCAATGTTGTTGACCTATGAATTTGCATGGTTTGTCTTAAAGCATATTAAAAACAACAAATAGATATAAACAACGTTAAAGGGATAGTTCACCCAAAAAATTTAAATTCTGTAATTAATTACTCACCCTCACGTCGTACCAAACCTGTAAGACCTTCGTTCATCTTCAGAGAAGAGATTGTGGAATAAAGTTGTTATTTTGAGACTTTTGTGATTTTAAGTGAATGTAAACAGTTAGGAGAAAATAAAATGTGTAGGAATATACTGGATCCGTGCATTAGCCCTTAAAGTGACAGCAGCCTAACATATCTGCTGCTGTCGGTGTTGTTAATGTTTATCAAACAACAACAACAACAACTCACTGATTTTTTTTATTTGCTTTTTGCCATAATCAAGCAGCCCTACTAGGAGAACTTAAAAAAAAATATTTTTCCAAACAGGTTTCCCAAACACTCTCCATAATCAGCTGGTCATAATGCTCAAACAAACAGATCATTATGTTTTAAAAGCACCACTGAGCCACAGTATTTACTAAACCTACAAATAATTGTCTCAGCATATTACACCAGAGTAGAAGAAATCATTTTAACAAAGAAAATAAATGACACACTTCACCTTAAACTATCCTTTCGGTGCTCGTAGCAGTGACTCAGATCTGTTTAAATTTCTGTAATTCACACAGTGCTGATAGAGTCATGACCCATGTGGGATTGAAGGGGCAGTTAATTTCACCTCATTAGCAGGAAACAGTCACAACAGATTAGCCTCTCTTCAAATGATGCCTTTGTTTGATTACCACACACAACGGCAACAGAAGTCCTCAAGGGAGATGGCTGGAATCAATGATGGACAATCCCGGATGCCTTATCAAATGCATGCTTCATCTTGTATAAAGTAACTCTGGTTATGTCAATCCGTTGTGTACCTTTTATCTTTGACTAGTCTGAGTAAAATGTTTCAAGCCCTACAAATATCACCCTGCTATTCCTAACCTTTAAGTCTAACTCTGGGAGATTTACTTTTCTATTTAACACATTAACCCCCAGTTTCACAGATAAAGCTCAAGCCTAATCCCATAAAAAAATTAATATATTTGAGCGGTCTTATCTGAAATCAACTTTGCTTTGTCTCAAGATGCACACAAGTAATTTTTTTTTTTTTTCTAAGGCATGTTTATAAAAGCTACTTGAATACCCTAATTGAAATAACCCTAGCTTAATCTAAGCCCTGTCTGTGAAACCGGGCTTAAGTGTTAGAGTAAGCCTTGTGCCCTCCTTTCATGTGCACTATTTGAGAGAAAGGACAGACTTGAAAAGAGGCCATGTCTCAGGGGGTTTTCTGCCAAAGCAAACATAAAGGCTATTTCTCATGCACACTTTACTTTGTATCCTTGTGGATTCAACATTTAGTACTTTGTTTTAGACCACTAATAGTCAACAGACCGACTTATTGACCATCTGATGCACACTGCACAAAAAACCTGGCAAGCACCTGCGAAAGTCCCAAGTTTTTTAAACATTAAACAAAAAGGTCGGTCACCTTTCATGTCAGTCAGACAGCCTCAGACACAAGCCGCGCAATAAGAAATAAGATGCGATGCGACAAAGCAAATAGAACCCATTATAATCAGTAATGCTGTCAACACTGGATGCGGCGTGGGGCAAAGCCACACAACACGACACATTCCAGACAGTAAACTGATGCCACGCTCTATTTCTAACGTACTTCAAGTGATCACACTACTTCTGACATGATTTGCAACGGTCGCTTTGGTAATAGTCCAGTGTAGAAAGCCTCAAGCTGTTGCGGCACAGCGTGATTCGCCAACTGTCGCAACATGTGTCGTCACGTTGTAAGTAGGCGGTTCTTCACCAGAATCAGGTGCAATGAGGTCCATACTTTATGGCGAAAGTCAAAAGTCCGGATACAAAAGTTGCTGTGCCATGGCTTTTACCAAAGATCTCCCAGCAATCATATAGTACAGTCTGACAAGCAATCATTTTTAAGGACGATGAATGAACAAACAAACAAAGATAATTGGTTTTCTTCACCAAAGATCTCCCTGCAATCATATTGTACAGTCTGACAAGCAACAATTGTAAAGGACGACGAACGAACGAACGAACGAACAAACGAAGATATTGTTTTTCTTTACCTTCACACTTTCTTGAATAAATTTAAACTTTTTTATAAAAACAAGCTCAATAAATGACTGTTTCACTAATGATAGTACATGGGTTATTTTTGTTAATCAAAAAAGAAAAGAAAAGAAAGAAAACATGGTACTGTATTTCCCTTTATTGCATACTTGTTTCTGCAATCTTATATCTTTGTTCTCTTGAAGTGCATTGCAGACTCCTGAAGTGACTGACTGCTGGTTTTAGTTGGGCTATTCTCCGACACAGCGTGAGTCAGTTTACACATGTCTTTTTTCCTGCTCATGTGTAATGATTTTTTTCTCCCATTCTAGCTTGAACTTGATTTTTGTTTTAGAGAAAGTACTTGTAGGCAGATTTCTTGTAGAAGACATCTACAAGATTTGGTGTGAGTTTGCCCGTTTGGCAAAGGCAGAGAAGGCACAGAAATGAGGCAGCTTTAATTTCCTTTTATGACATTTTTTTTAAAATATTTTCATTCTAGTATTGTCACGGTTCTGGAATTAACAAGGTTGTTACGATACCTTGAAAATGATCAATATTCGATACTATTTTTGATACCACAGGGACAACTGCCATATATACTGCCATAAAGATCATTTGTAATTATCTTTTTTTTTTTTTTGATAATTTGCGTAATTTTGTTGTAATAGCTTACACACAGCACTGTGAGGCTTTATTTTCCATTCGTTGAACTAAATTTACAAAAGAAATACAAGTAAACAGTCAGTAATAAAATAAGAACAAATAAACAAATTGCGAACAATAGCACAAATAAATGCAATAGTACGGAATAACCGTGGAAGTGTTACTAGCATCTCAGTGTTGGTCAGTGTGGTAGTTGTCCCACCCCTCCTCCACTGTGATTGGATCGCCGGGTAAAAAGTGACAGTGATGAGTGCTTTGTTCTTTCCCAAAGTTCAATATTCTTGAACTCTGGCTACCAGTAAAAATAGCCAGGGCCTCGTCGGAAAATACGCTAGCCCCGGGGAGAAAAACGCTTTGGTGGACACACAACCTTACACAACATACGTTTTCTCTCAACTATTTACGCTATTACGTAGTACTTGGCAAGTCGGGCATTTTGACATCATCTTTTATGTTTTTGACTAAGCGCAATAAGCCATGAAAAAGAAGTCAACTTGCGCCACTTATATAGATCAGTGTCTACAGTATGTATCTATAGATATTGAAATGTCAACATTTTTAACACTATTTCATTCTACATTAAAAAACATAATTGGACAACAGAAATTAAAATCACTAGGGGATGTGTGAGTGAAAAGAAATTTTACACTTATTCTCCATTTTTTTTTATTGTTTGTTGATTTTTTGTAAGAAAAAAAAAGATGAAGAGATTCTGTCTGGATCCCACTACATATGATTTCTTTGTGAACAGTTCAATAACTGAGATGAAAGATTCATGATGTGGCATCCCCATATGTTTTTCATCACCCTCTCTGTTTCTTCCGTTCTTTCTCTCCCTCTGTTTATCTATCTTGACATCCCTCTGTTTTGGCTTACTTTCTCAGCATCCCATCACAATTTTCTCTTCATCTTTCCCTCCCTTTCTCTCTCATTAAAACTCTGGCCATGTTCTCTCATTCCCTCACAGCCTCTTTCCCTGCTTTTTTTTCCATTTCCTCTCATCAACAGTCTTTTTATATAGATGAAGTGGCTCTCCTCTCTGCTCAAATGTGACTCAGTAACACCTCCTACTGGAGGCACACACTCAATACTGCGGTGAGAAGACATGAGGAAACAGAAAAAATCACAAATTACATCTCAATTCATTCTCATAGATAGCAACGAGAAAAATTTAAATTTTTGCTTACAAAAATCCAAGAACCAGAAGTTACTTCTCATCCAAATCTTCATTTTATAGCCCTGTGCTCTTTCTTTCTCTCATCTCATTAACATAAAGGGAAATTTAGGAGAAATGTCTGCGATATCAAAAATAAACATAGCTAGAAGCTCCATTATGTCTTGTGATCTATAAAAGGGCGACTTCTGAGCAATGAAATTTGCTTTAACCTTAAGGGAGGCCTACAAAATTCCAGATCTATTCAGCACCACAGCTTTAAATGGATCTCCAGAAAGAGCAGGAGAAATGGAAAAGAGACGAAGGACAGTGAAAGTAACACTTCTTCCTAACCAGGAAACTGTCCTTTTGTCATTCAGAGCACTTTGGTATGCTGACAGAGACATGACAGGGTTAACATGAATATGCCACACACACACACACACACACTGCATCCTTCAGTCAGCCTACTTAAAGTTTTCAGAAATTGCACGCTATGATAGATTAAATGAAGACAGGTGCTGCCCGTGAACTTATTAAGGGGCATAATAATCATCGTTCACTGTATAACCTAGAACAAATGTCCTCTATGGAAACTTTAAAGGGGGATTCATCTATTGAGCTATACAAATACAAAAAAGTGGTGGACCAAAACAAATGGCATCATAAATACGGATCTGCATGTACGAGACCAGAGCAGGTCATTGCCTGCTAATTTAATCATCTTCAGCCAGCTGGCCCAGATAAATATTTATATGAGATTATATGATCAGAAAGAAACTCATCCTATATCCGAACCTCATGGGTCATTTCAGTAAACAGTGTCATTTGGATTTTAAGTTTAAATTTGGATTTAAGTCTGATTAGTGTGAAGACGTTTTAAAATAAAACACGATAAAACATGATTTTTTTGATACTTTTACTGAAATTATCTATGTATATTAAAAAAAGAAAACTTTTTTGCACTATAAACTCTAATGTTGGCGTTAATAAAGCGATCAAGTTATCATAACGTAGCAATACTTAAAATTTTTCTGTTTTGCAGAAAGAGTTGTGATGAAGACTTTTTCCTTACAGCATATGGTTTTAAAAGTTATGCGGTATATCGTCACTGGATATTGTCGGATACGGTTACTAATTATTAGTACTTTAACTCTTCAGCCTTTGAGTTAACTTTGTTACTGTACTTAATTACATAAGCATAATATCACACTTTTTTTACGAGACTACATTTAATATGCCGTTTCTTATTATTTTGAACTGAAGAAATAATCACCCGCTCAGAGACACGGTAGCGGTGTCTGATTCGCAAACAAACCGATTCTTTTTAATAAACATAAATCATTCTGCAAATCGCACTGAATGATTCATTTGTGATTCGGAAAGATCCAAATTCACCTATTCTAGAGTCAACAACTCACTGATTCAAACGATCCGATTAGAGCGAGTCTTCAGTTAACAATTGACTCAATTCACAAGTCTGACTCAAAATGAGCCAAGAACGGGAGATCCTCGGAGCTTTGATGTAAAAAATAGCTTATGTATTGACCATTAATCTAAAATTAAGCAGCAACCAGTTATGGCAATTGAATTTTGGACCGGAGGTGAGAAAATATGATTTCCTGAAAGGTCAGCAGTAACCTTTTGAGATGAAATGATAAAAAATAAAAAACACATTCCTGAAGTTTCAGGCACAAATGAGACTGCAGTCAGATTCAGCGCAATCAGTCATAATCTTTCATTACTACATCCCAGAGTGTGAAGAATTCGAAGTCATTTCCCCTCGTCTATAGATGTCTCCCTGAAGCTAGACGCTTCTCTAAGCCTTGTCAGATGGCTTTGAAATTCAAAAGAATATAGAAAACCATTAGAAGAGAGGATAAATAGGGCCTGTCTGTCAAGTAATCACCTACAAGAGATCTTGAAACGTGTTGAATTATTCTTTTACACATGCAGTGGTGAAAAAATATTACACTTTTAAAAAGAGTAGCAGTTCAGTTTTAGGGGCTGTTTACATAACACCGTTTTCAACTAAAAACGTAAAACTTTTTATGCGTTTTGGCCGTTCGGTTTTGGTTTCGGCCCAACGGCGTCTTGGGTGCCTGAAAACGCAAGTTTTTGAAAACGGTCTCCGTGTAAACAACAAAAACGTGAATCTCTGAAGACGATGACGTCATGCAGGTGCGTATTACGTGTTCAGTCAATAGTGTTTCATCGCCATCTACTGGCCTGGCGGCAGAACACAGCGGGTCCGTGTGAATGGGGATCGTTTTGCCAATGGTGTCGTCTGTACGAGGAAAACTCAATGGAAAAACTATCAGTTTTAAGCTCATCGTTGTCGTCTAAACACACCGTTAATTTCGCCTTTTATTCACATATAAACATCGGTCAACACACATACATAGAACTTATCAAATATGGTAAACGTAAGCTCAACGTGCATGCCTGACATGTTTATAAGCTTGAAAATGTTGATTACATCGACCTTCAAATAGATGGACACGCATTAAGAATGAACAGACACGAGGGTGAGTAAATTATGACAGATTTTTCATTTTTGGGCAAACCATCCAATATACAGAGGATGTGAATGAGCTGAAACTCGTTTTTTACTTTTCATTCTCTTCCCTCTCTCTATTTCACATAAATTCCTGGCAAAACAAACCACTCTATTGTATGACATGTATTGAACATCGCTTTCAAAACAAGTGAGAGAAATTGTTAGTTTGGCCCAAAACAGAACTTTGGGATGTTGGCCTTTCGACAGCCCGAATCTCCTACTCGTTTAAGCTGTCATTTCCTGACTCACTTTTAACGCTCTAAAATACCTCTCCCCATCCATTAGTCATCCCTCTCTCAGGCACCTCACATCAGCACACAACCCCCCGCTGAAACACACCATAGAACTAGTCAGAAGAAGACATCACTTATTTTTTTACTCTTCTGTGGGGGAGAATATGGTCTACGTTATTTTCAAATCTGTCGTTTACAGCTTTTTATTACTGGTCTCTTACAGTATTACTATTGCTCAAACTTATAAAGGGATTTGAACAACCCCCTAAACCTAAATATTGAACTGTATCTCACACCATATTAAAAACACGAATGAAATTAAATTATGCGGCTCGTTGAGGAGAGATGTACTATTCTGGAACCAATCTGACTTACAATATTTTAGGGACGCACTAATATTAAATTCTGACTATGCAAAAAGCCAATAATTATATTCATGTATTCACTAATAAATGACCAATATTACAATTATTATATATATAAATGTAAATATTTTTTATTAGAATTTTTAAAGATGAACTAAAGCATTAGATCTCAATAGGGCAAAAGAAAATGCTAAATTAAATATCAAATATATTTCCAATATCAATACATTTAAAAAAATAACCGATAACCGATATGGTACCGACATACAATATCGTTCAAATGTTTGGGGTGAGTAAGATGTTCTTTTTCTTTTATAATTATAGTTTTAATTAGCACTAATAAATTAAAAAGCGACAGTAAAGACAATTAGGTAACAAAACATTTATATCAAATAAATGCTGTTCTTATGAATTTCCCATTCATCAAAGAATCTTTTTTTTTTTTTTTTTTACGGTAATACAATAAAAATATTAAGCAGTATAACAGCACAACATTTTCTTGAGCAGCAAATCAGCATATTATAATTATTTCAGAAGGATCATGTGACACTGAAGATTGGAGTAATGATGCTGAAAATTAAGCTTTGCCATTACAGGATATTATTTTAAAAAATATTAAAATATAATTTTTTAAAAGGTAATATTTCACAATATTATTGTTTGTACTGTATTTTTGATTGAATAAATGCAGCCTTGGTGAGCATAAGAGACTTATGCCAAAAAATCTGGCAAACCCTAACTTTTGAACACTAGTGTATAGTGCACTGCATCCTTACAGTAAAATAGCTGAAAAAGTCCCATAATCTGCATATAATGTGAGTTGTAAGCATTCACCAAGCAACCACCCAAACCATCCCACAGCAACTACATAACAACATAAAAAAAAGCACACACACAAAACAGGCTAGCATCAAGGCGGTGAGTTTCACATATAAAGTAAAAATATTTCAAAGGCAGGCCAGCTAACTTCCATCAACCAGAAATGTCATTTTGTCAATACAATTTCTCTAAAAGTGCCTGCAAACAGAAGTAGTCAAAAATGTGAAGAGTGGATTGAATCTAAATGTGTGAATCAAGGCCAGAACGCCAACTTAAGCAAATGTCTTACACAGTCTGTGCAAAAGCATTTGAGCTTCTGTAAGCCTCACAGCTTCATGTAGTGAGAACATGGCCGCAGTTTGACTTCTCTGAATATGTAAATAGTGAATCTGGCAGGGCATTGGGTTTGAGAGTTCCTCTATTGAACAAACCCAGCGGTTTTATTGGCATGCTACTCTTTCTGTGAGTTCGAGTGCCAGGGAAGGTTGAGAAGGTTGGCACACTGAGGGCATAACACAACCTCGTACACAAAAACACACCCACACACATCTACGAACAGGACACACGTACACATTCAAAGCATAAACTGGCATAGATTACACAATTCACAGTTCAACAGGGTTTGACAAGTTATATCATTGTACACATTTTAGGCATAAACATAGCAACTTCATGAGCATATCTAGGGAATATTTGAGGATCAGACATAAAGATGAACAATACGCATGCATGCGCACAACTGACACAAAGTCAAATGGTAAGATAGCAAAAAAACAAATTCACAAAGTGACTTCCTTTGCTCAAAGCAGCCGTGATATTATTATAACTTTGAGCAGTTCTTTGTGCATTGATATGCTCATTTTCATTAGAAAACAGACAATAGTTCAGTGTGTCTGGTGATTTTGTGTCTAATTTTGGTATCTAATGATTTTCCCTGAGAAAGAACAGGCTGTTAATATTGCTGCAAAATAATTATCTGCATGGCTGAGACAGCCCTGAATTAAACCAATAGTGTGTGTGTGTGTGTGTGTGTGTGTGTGTCTCAGAGAAAAAGATAACAGAGAAAGTGGAAATGCATTTAAAATAAGTGTTTATTGAGCGTTTGTACATGTATGTTTATGTACTAATATTTTAACAATATTTTGGAATAGCATATTACTCTTACAAAAAAATTAATCCAAGGTGGCAGGCATGTTGACATGTTAATCGTAAAAAAGGTTAATCATAAATATACTTAGATTTATATCAGATTATATAAAATTTCATTTCAAATTTAAGCAGCACAACTGTTTTCAATATTGATACAAGATACGTTTCTTAAGCACCAAATCAACTGAAGGATCGTGTGACACTCAGCTTTGCAATCCTTGAAACGAATGACATTTTAAAATCTATCAATGCAGTATGTTGCAGCAAATTGTAATAATAAAAAGTTGCACACTAAAACACACACACAGAGCCAAGCGGAAGCAGCATTATCTGACAAAGTTAAACCCTACAGATTAAAAAGCACTGTAAACTGTCTGTACCAGAAGCCAGCGCATTCTAATACCGAAAGCCCGGCCAAAAACGGCTCCAGACTTGGCAATCTTTTGTTGTGTGTCTACTGGTGGCGCTTCACACACAATTGAATCATTTATAGCATTGGTTTAATGGCAGTTTTGCTCTGCACCATGACTACCAGAGTCCCAGAAACGCACTGAGCATGTGTGAGGAGTCAGTAGGTCGCATTTACTTTCATCGTGGACACGAGCCCAATGAGGTTTCGGATAATATTCCACCAACTGAACCGTTACACAAATCCACAAACTCCTGGCCTACTCGAATAGAGCAAACAATAAATGCTGCCATCCTCGTCTAGAGATGCAGAATAATGATCACCATACAACACAGATTTTATTCACTTGCAAACAGAAGCCATCGAATAATAAAAAGTGCATTCATTTTAATGCAGTGATAGTGGTAGGGAACTCTGTAGCCTACTATAGGCGTTATGACAAGCGTCACATGAACAAACATGAAAACAGGTCTCTAGCTCTTTTGGGGGAAACTTGAGTAAAACAGCTCGATACTTCATAAAGCACATACATTTTTTTTTTATGTATCGTGGAAGTTCGGAAATTAAATGTCCGGTGAGTGGCACTAAAAGTTAATGCTCTATCATTGTGAATAGCGCAACCCCTACACTAAACCCTGACCTAAAACTAACATTGTGAGCAAACACAAGCTAAAAACGCATTTGCTGAAGCAACTGTACCATTTTAGCTTGTTTTACAGGACTTTAAACCAAGAAATCCGCATCAATAGTGCACAGCTGTACCAGGTGTCTAGTCAAACTAGCGTATTTTCCGAGCTGATAATGTGACGTTAAACCTATAAAAATGGTTTTAAAAAGCACATGGCTCCATAGTACCATCACTTTAGAGTGGAAATGCCCTTCTTTTGTCAGTGCTTCACCCGTCAAAGTTTAATAAGTGCGTGGATGACATGAAGCTGCCTGAAGTTATCTACATTGAAAACAAAACATAACCTCATATAATTCATACAGCTCCCGATCGGGTCAAATTCAGGGGGTTTTGTCCTCAGAATATTAAGTTAATACTCCTCATAAAAAGCTATATGTGTGCTCTTAAGTGCTGCAAGCCATGCTCATTTTCTCTTGTCAGTCTTTGGCATAAAATGCAAGGCATTTGGCGCCATATAGGCATTCTTTTCAGATTTGCTGGTGCTCAAAACACTTACTTTACAGAAATTTCTTCAGTGTATTGCTGTTGTTGTGGCAGCCAGCAACAGCACAGCTTAACCCTGAGCTATTTTTTTTTTTTTTTTTTTCAAAATGTTTCTGTTAAACTAATTCGGTTGATCTTTTTACCCCATTTTAACAATGGATACCTATGGAAAAACAGAACAGGACAGCATTAGAATTAGAAGTTAGAATCCATCGTGGCGGCGTTCATCGTCTGCTCAGGAAAAAGGTGGATGTATGTTTTTAGAGGTTTGGAAAAATGTAGGTAGAGGCACGTTTTTTTTTTTTTTAAATGAGCCTGGGTTGGTCATATTCTAAAGGAAAATAATCAAGTAGTATAGAATCTCTGCTGCGATTGAACGACGAAGGAACTCAAACTAAAAATGGCATTAAATAATTACTGAAATATCTGTACTTCCATATTCGTTGTCGCATATTATAACACTACTGCATTTTCATACATATCAGTGTCTAAAAAATCCCATATAGAGCAAGAAAATGGCAACAATGGCAAAGAAAAAACCCCCTCGGATGGTTGGAGCTGGAAGGAAGAAAAGGGGAGCACATCCAGAAGAGAAAGTGTTTGATCCACGGCACATTGCAATTATGGATTACAGTGTGTCCAACTACAAGGCAATTCCAGCTGGGTGAATGTAAAATAAAGTCTGCTACAAAAAACTACCCAGCTGTGCCAAAAATAACACTGTGCCAGAATGAATACATTGTGCCAAGAGAAAACCCAACTAGCGCTTTCAATCACTTAAACTGAAAGCTGAAGCACCACTGGCGTCACCAAAGGAAACAAAAAAGGGATATTGACTGTCTTCAAAATGTTTCCGAACAATATATAATGTCATATATGGGGAAAAAAATTCTGCAGACTTGATATTTGTTGTAGCTTCTATTTTTAAATTAGTAGTGTTACGTCTAAAGATGTTTTATTTTATTCCCTGTGTGTACGGAGAGAGAGAGAGAGAGAGAGAGAGAGAGAGAGAGAGAGAGAGAGAGAGTATGTAACTTTTATTTTACATAAACTCTTATTAGAGGATTAGTAGACTGATTTAAAGGGACCATCAAAATAAAGTGAAATCGATATATTGACTGTTATTAATCAGATATTCAGTCAACAAAATATTCTGCGCGCCATGAAAGTTTTGTGAATACGATCAGAAATGCTGGCACTGACTGGAAACTTCTTTAATAAACTCTGATGGGGACAGAGTTTAAGTTCCTGCTGTGTACACTTTTGATAGAAATGTGACAAATCGTGTAATCTTTTTATTAATTAGAAGATTATCAATCACATAGAAGAAAGTAGGACGACAGTGTTTTTTAGTTTTTTTACATTCTTTCAGCCCAAATGAGCTGATGAAATGAACAAAAGATGTTTGGGAATGGAATTGCTCAAATTCAAATGAAAAATTAATAGAGAAAGCAGCTTAAGAGCTTAGCTAATATATAATAGGTAACACATAACATGGTGTCTTTATGCTTAACGAATTAACTAATGATTTTCTAAATTTTTCGCATTGTTTTGATTATGTTTTATATTGAGAGAATTATTCAGTCCATGAACAGTGTCTGAAGGATCTGTACTTTAAGTAAAGTCATTGGTGGCCTTGCCTGGTCTCTATTGACATCTATTGACATAAATTAGCATTAGCACCACAGGGCTGTTCTTCAGTTTAGTAGGTAATTGTTGTCATCTATTCTGACTGAACAAAGACAAGGTCTCTGGTCTCTGCAGTCATTACTCAGACCTCAGCTTAGCCTATTTTAAGAGCTGAACTGCACATTTGTGTTGGGTATAGTCTAGGCTAACAGGCTAATCGGCTAATAGTGTGCCAATGAAAACCTTTGCAGTCTTTATGAATTCTTCATTTGTTGGCTTTTCTCAGCAATTATTTTTAAATGTGGTTAATACTTCCTCCCGATTCTTAGATTCTCAGATTAAAGTATTACCATTGTGTGATTGTTTTAGACATCATCTAACTAACATTGGAAGAAAACAAACAACAACAACAAAGACTTTACTTCGATATTTTGACATAAAAGATTCAAACAAATATTATTGACATATAAAACCACTTTAATGTGCTTTACTAATCTTCCACAATAGGCTAATGAAATATTTAAGAATAATATCATCTTTATGAATTCTTCATTTGGAGGCTTTTCTCAGCAATTATTTATTTGTAGTAATCTCGACTTGCACTTCTAACCTCACGACTTTTGAATCGTTAGACAACGATCATCAGGAGTTTATTTAGGATGCCTAAACTTTATGTGGCAAACTGGTAACTGTTGCCAAAATTGAACCTAGTCTCTTTTTGTTTATCTACCCGAGTTAAACTTTCATGTAAAAGTATAATTAGAATGGAAACGCCACTTTTAAGATTGACCGTATTTTCGTTTTAAGTCAAAATGCCTTTTAAATGGGAGTGCATGGGCACTTCCATGATAGCATCAACATCGCTATTTTTAAAACACCAAGAAGACGCGACACAACATAAAACTGTGCTCCAAGTATCACCAGGGGCTCTACACATGAACTTGAGCATTGGCTACATTCTTTGTGTACACAAAGTTTACTAAAAAGAAAGGTTTTGAACAACTCACTGTAGCTGTTGTTCTACCCGGCCGCCGGCATTTTGTCAGTCAAAAATAGTCAATCTGTATCACTGAATCATTTCATTATTATATGAGGATCCATTTTTAAATACAAGGTCAATATTGATTTTCACTAATGACAAAACAACAAATTATCCGTGAATTTATATGGAAGCAAGCTTTAGGAGCTTTACATCTTTACTCTCCTCAAGTTACATTGCATTCGAAGATTGACTACTTTTGACTGACAAAATTCCAGCCACCGGAAACACTAACTGATAAAGTGAGTCGTACAAAACCTTTCTTTTTAGTAAACTTTGTGTACACAAACAATGAATTCAATGCTCAAGTTCATGTTTTATGTTGTGTCGAGCCTTCTTAGTGTTTAAAAAAACAAAACATGCACTCCCATTCAAAAGGCATTTTTTTCCTAAACCGAAAATACGGTCAATCTTAAAAGTGGCGTTTCCATTCTAATTATGCTTTTACATGAAAGTTTAACTCGGGTAGATTATTATCCTCGCCTAGGTTCAATTTTGGCAACAGTTACCCTTTAAATTATGCAATCAAAATAAAAACATGAAAAGACTTGAACTTGGGTATGTAGTTTATAGCCTACCGCATGACGAAACTTTTCGTTGTTTTCGGGGGAGGTGGGATTTAGCTAACACTTAGATAAGGGGAATTTCCCATTTCTTACAAATTCTTGCAACCTTTTATTTCTACCAATAGAAAGTTAATACTATAGGATTGTTAACATGATAATGAATTGCCAAAACAGATTTTCCTGTTAAGGTGCGGTCACATTTACCATTGCTCTGCAAAATTCATAGGGAATCAGTCCTTTGACGTGCCAAAGAAATGTACTAATGCCGATTTCACATTGGGTTCACATTGCATTGTCGCTGAAATTGTCACCAATTTAACCGCGCCTTTAATCAGGTCCATTATTACCTATGGTCCAATGCCTCTGTTTTTATGTAACAGGGAAAAAAAAGAGCTTTAATGGACTTCTTGGTGACTTTGAAACCGAGATGTCTGCAGATACGCACACATTATAAATGCTCTTAGTCAGGCTGTCTGCTTACAAAGACCCTGCCCTAGTTTCTCAGTGCAGAGAGCAGACCTGAGGGGTTAATTCAGTCCAGTCTGAAAGAAAGAAGCGATAAGAAAGGAGCAACTGGAAAGAGGACAACTCTGTGCTAGACATCTTTGAGCTAGACACATTTGGACTGACTACAAAATCAAGGTTCAAACAAGATGTAGAAACACAAAAGTCTAATGTCAAAATCCGTCGAAATATCCCTTTTTCTGAATCTTCTCCCATCTGTGTGTTTGAAAGTGAACTGATCTTTGCGACATGAGGGCTGCAACGCTTCAGAAACCTTACATTTCGCACCTGCATGCTTTCACGACCTGCTAACACGCAAGTGGATGCAATTCGACA
Source organism: Phoxinus phoxinus (assembly GCF_949152265.1). Taxonomy (NCBI): domain Eukaryota; kingdom Metazoa; phylum Chordata; class Actinopteri; order Cypriniformes; family Leuciscidae; genus Phoxinus; species Phoxinus phoxinus. Next base: position 14,756,586 of record NC_136884.1, read on the forward strand.
CCACTAAGAGCAGAGAGCATCTGTGCTATAGTGGAGCTAAAATTAGCAACCAATCTCCCTGAGCCTCTTTTTCACAGTGGCGCACATTGAGGAGTCAATGATTACAGCCTGTCTAGAGTCTGAAGATGCTGACGTTGAACTCCTCAAGCGGCACATTAAACTGCGCTGGGAAAAAAGAACAGCATTTCATGACTAAGGAAGCAATCGGGTAAACTGATTAAAGCACTGAACATGCTGGACAGGTGCAGTAGGGTTTGAAAAAGCACAGGAATGAACATTATATTGTTAGGGTTTGTGCGGGGCATGTGTAGTGACTCTGTAGCCTGATTGGTGGAGTCTCACAAACACTAAAGCTCTGTTCCTGCCTAGACCGTACAGAAGGCTGTTGCAAAAGGTAGGCAGCAACATTATACTGTCTAAATTCTAAAGCAGTATCACATGAATCCGTTAATGTCCACTCGTTGAGTTGAGTCTGTGTAGGAACTCGGAATGTAGCCATTTGTAATGGCTAAGCAAACAAAAACAAATAAAATGTGTAACTGCACATTTGTGTTGGGTATAGGCTAGGCTAACAGGCTAATCGGCTAACAGTAATGGAATCACTTTGAAAAATCCAGCATAAACTAGTAGTTGTGTATTTCTGTCTTAAAGGATAATTCCGGTATTTAACACCTTGAGTCTATATTGTAGTTTGTTTTGGATGAACAAGAGTGGTGGACAACATTTTTTTGACAATGGTTCCTCTCTCGAGTTTTTGACTATATAAGAATTGGCCATGGACCCATTTAACATTGGAGTCAATGGTCATGTCCGAAAATGTCATTAAAACAACCTTTAACATTAGTTTTCAAAACTGTGCAACTCACCGAGTGATTAGTGATGTTAGTTGATGTTCCAGAAACAAAAAGTGTTGCGAAATACAGTTTCTGTCGTGTTTTATTCGTCATTTTGTAAAATCCCATTGAATTCTGTTGAAGGACTGAGTGCTCGTTAATATAAATGCGCTAACGGAAGTGGTCGGGAGTGTGCTAACGCTTCAGATTCAAATATTGAGCGGAAGTTACACGGTTGTGAAGTGTCTGAAAAAATTGTTCCACTATAGCAAAATAAATGGATTGGAATAATATATTGCGACGATATATTGTTTATAATCATCAACGAACACCACTAACCACTCGGTGAGTTTAACAGTTTTGTAAACGAACATTATTGGCTGTTTTAATGACATTTTCGGACGACCATTGACTCCAATGTTAAATGGGTCCATGGCCAATTCTTTTATAGTAACTCGAGAGAGGAACCATTGTCAAAAAAATGTTGTCCACCACTCTTGTTCATCCAAAACAAACTACAATATAGACTCAAGGTGTTAAATACCGGAATTATCCTTTAAGCTTAAATATACAAAATATTCAAAGTATACTTCATTTTGTCCAGCACCTGCAATATTTTTTTCTTTCTAGAAGTTACGACCTATAAAAATGTCACCTCTAATAGCTCTCCGTCGCATCCATTTCTTTTTTGACTGTGAAACAGGAGGCTGGGAGGTGTTGCCACTTTGTGGATAAACTAATTGCTACCACAAAAGCTACCATGTTCTAAATCTAACCTACTCACTTTTAACCATTAGCTTAGCAAGATGATAATGGCAATCTCTGCCAGAACCATGTTAGTGTTAGATGGAGTTAGTTTACTATCTCGTGGGCTTCATTTATGGTAATGGGAGGAACTCCAAAATGCAATATGGCAAAAGTCCCACGTTCTAATAAAAGATCCAACGGCAGTAAAGTCATTGCATCACTATAGCTGCCGTTAGAAGCTCTGGTACCCATTGAAACAGTTAGAACCGTAAGGCCTGTTCACACCAATATAAATATTTGGTGCAATAAACATTTTAATTTTAATAAATGGCTGTTCATGCATCTGTTCAGACTGACAACAACTTGCATGGCCATAAAAGCTGCCAAAAGCCATTGCAAATATGGCCGCCGAGTGAACTGACTTTCCTTGAAAGGGACTTTGGTGACAGTGAAGTTGCTGTAGAGCAGTCACTTCTAAGATGTTTACTGATGGGCTGTTCATTCAAAAAGCAATCTGTGGCAACGAAGGGACCTGGGATGTACCCCTGATAACTACCAACAATATGTTTTAACATTATAATATAAGTTTAATTGCTCCTGCTGTTTGTAAACAACAAACCAATAACCTTTTACAGCACAATAACTTTTTATATTTGATTAGACTCCCAGAGTAAGTCCATAATGGTTACACTGTGGTGCTTTCATTAACAGCAACTTGGGGAGATTTCTCAGTGTATTTCAAAACCTAAACCTCTCGGCTTGTTTTGCATTTCCATGCTTTCATCTCCTGTAGGACGCTAAGCACTAGGACCAGCAATGCGGTAAAGATTATATTGTTTTTCTTAAATTACAGCAGCCTTCAATTTGCAGAGTGTGTGTGCACATCTGCATTCACACACGTTTAGACAAAGGGCTCCATCTCAATAAAGCGAGATCCAATTAAACCTTCTGACCTACATAAGTCAATGGCTGAACTTCTCCACAAGCCAACAGCATAGAATATAAATTTCAGACCTATGATTAAAAGAGCATGAAAGAGTGTGAGGGTAAAAGAGAGAAAGCAAGCGAGAGAGAGACATTAAAAAGTTCAGACATTAAAAAACAAGCAAGACTCTTTAAAGCCCCCTAACTATTGTCTCAAAACTGAGAAGAAAGTTCGGAGTGCTAATATAGAGCATGGCCTTGATCTGCTGGTGAATTTTAGCTGTGTAATTTGAGTATACATGGTCTTTTTTATTATTGTTTACTTTCATGTCCTGTGATCATCTGATTTTGTCTTTGCCTTTGTTAGAGGTTACAAGATTCTGGAAAAAACAATATCTGAGAGTTTTCTTACACTTGGTCTATAATAACATTTCCTAAATATTATATAAGATAGAAATAAGTGTGTCCCAAATCATATTGCATTCAAAAATTGGAAGGCCAGACATTTTCTAAATGTGGATCCATGGATACTTTTTAAGCTAATGTTGCCCACAATCTCTTTGTGCAATGGAAAAGCAGTCTGTGATGGTTTGCATTCAACTTTAGTTTATAAATTTAACTTAATGCTAATGCTTAAGGATGCAAACAAAATGTGACAAGGGAATCAAGATGCAATTACATTTAAAGCATAACTCTCGCCAAAATGCGACCTAGGGTCTTTTTGTGAATCTACCCGAGTCAAACTTGCATGTAAAAGCATAATTAGGATGGAAACGGCACTTTTAAGATTGACCGTATTTTTGTTTTCGGAAACGAACATGAAAATTAGTTTTACACAAACAATGTTCTCAATGCTCGAGTTCATGTGTAGAGGCCCTGGTGATACTTAGAGCAAATTTTCATGTTGTGTAGAGCCTTCATAGTGTTTTACAAATAGCGATTTTGATGCTATCATAGAAGTGCCCCATGCACTCCCATTCAAAAGGCAATTTGACCGAAAACGAAAATACGGTCAATCTTAAAAATTTCCGTCCTAATTATGCTTTTAAACGAAAGTGTGACTCGGGTAGATTCACAAAAAGACTCTAAGTCGCATTTTGGCGAGAGTTACGCTTTAAGGTAATGTATTTAGCAAAATGCTAACGTTTACATCCAAACAATGATGCGATGTGTATCTGGTATCAGAATGCAATTATAGTTAAGGAAATGAATGTAGCAAAATGCTGACATACGCAAACAAACAGACGGCGACAAGAGCTTATGTGGTATCAAGAATTGTTAGTGTTACTATGTAAATACTAAAGCATTTCTATTTTTATTACACACTCAAAATATAGCAAAATGGATACCTATAGTATGTAGTAGAAGTGTACAACTTGTAGTGCATAGTAAACAATGTGGTTCAGACAGGTTTGGTTAAAAAGTATATATATTTTTTTTTTTACAAACAATAGCAGTGGATAACAATGTTACCAACTTCAACAGCACACACACACACACGCACACGCATACACACGGACTTCCATTGCCAACTAACTCGAATGACAAATGTAGGACTGATAGGGTTCACAAACAGCAGCATACCAACAGTGAATGGAGGAACGAGGCAGAGAGGTAAAAGGAGAGTGATCCCCTTTCCCACGTTTCATTAGAATAACCATGCGTTCCTTTTATGCGAGAACAATGGCAGCCCATCGTTCATGGTAATGTATGCAGAGATGGGCTCCTCACATGGGCCAAGAGGCCTAAATATCAGTCCACCTATTGTACCACAGTAGATCACAGGTCTATACTAAACCCTTACCCAACACTCATACCCTATATCATTGATTCAATGCTCGTTTAGAGTTTGATTAATTAGACAAAGCAATGGAAGACCAGAATTAATAAGCCAATCATGGTCTAGAATGGCATTATTGCCATTCATTCAACCAAAGGTTCAGCATTGAAACACTGACAGCACTTGTGAGGTAAGTGAGCTAAGTATTACACCACTGAAATATAATTTACCCAATAATTTCAATAAATCAGTAATAGTGCAATGGTTTGACCTGCACATTAAATTCTCTGTTTAAACAAATAAAGCCATACGTGTTATGTTTTCAGTCTAATTCAGAGCTCCTTCAGTCAGAGACTTATTTTAGGTACAAACCCTGACCTCCCTTCAAACCCAGACCTCCAATCAGACTTGTTTTGAGTTAATCAACTTATTTAATCATGTGAGCTCTTGACAAGCAGACATAGCGCTGGTAAACAAAGCCTCCTCAGTTCTCTGCCAAGCCAACAACAGGACTCACGTACTTCAGATAATACAGTGGGCATTAATTAAAAACAAACTGACGCAGAGAGGAATTTATAACATGTGGGAAATAGGAGAAGGAGAGGAGGCTGGAAAGAAGAAGCTGGCAGTGATTCGAGGGGGAGACGGGCGTTTTATTTTTGAGTGGACGCATTGTGGCACATGATGGCCCATTTCTGAAAGACTTTGTGAGTTTAGCTGAGGAAAGCTGTACTCCCTTAACATCTAATTACGGAACACTTTAAAAAAAAAAGACATCCTAAACACATGCACACACTGTTTACCGTACTTAATACAAACCTGAAGCCGAAACCTGAACCGTATTGTAAAGTGTTACCAAAAAACTCCAATAACATCACAAAAGAAAACTGTACTGTTTAGTACTGTACTGATGACATTCTCTACATAAAACACAAACATCTATCAGGAAGTGACTTGCTCTCCTTTTCCAAACACAACCGATCAAAATGCTACACGTATTCACCAGATCACACACTCACATGTGCAAACACTACAGTAATTGCTTAACTGATCACTAACCAATCACTGCTTTACTGTAGTATAGGCCTATAAATAGGTCAAAGGTCAGATTACCTGTTTTGAACAATGGATGCCAACAATGGACAGAGACCCCACACACACAATTGTGTTCTTTACTGTATTCTAAAGAATATACTTTTGGTTTGCATGCGTTTATGGTTTTGTTGTATGCTACTGTATACAACAGTAATGTTTGGCCTAATAAATATTTTCTGTTTCTACATTGCATTGGTGTTTACAGTGTACTTGTTACCCCTCTCAGCAGATTACTTTCACTGTAGAACATTCTATTGAAATATAGATATAAGCCTGTGAAAGACTAAAGAGCTTTAGATTTAGAACAACAGTGTTTACATATCCAAAAAAAATACTGCAAATGCTTCCTTCTGACATGTGTTTATGGCATTCTGAATGCAGTGTTACATTTTGAAGGAGATGTGAGGCATTTTGCATTTTGTGTGTGCCGTTTTGGGAATTGTGTGTAGAGTTTTGAAAAAAGGTAACAGTATTGAAAACGTGTGTGTGTGTGTAAGCAGTTGGAAAAAAACTGTTAATGAACCCCCCTTAAAGGGACACGGGGATGGGAAAAATGAGATTGGACGAAAGATTATATTTCAAAGCTTTTTGTGTTTTCTTGAAAATGCTTTATTTGAGAGGATGTGAAACGTTTTGTGAAGGAATGCATAGTTTCTTGGGAACACAATAATAGAATGGTATTATCGTTGCACCAATCAACACAGATATCTTTATTTAAACAACAGATACACTAGAGTTCAATAGTGGCCTAAAGAGATTGACGCGGTGTACAATTTGAGTCCATCGAATGAAGTGTAAGCATTAAAACATTGACAGCACATGTGAGGTAAAAATTATTTTATGAGAGGATGCAAAAAATTTTGCGAGCGTGTGCAAAAAGCATTAGAATATGATTTCCCCCCCAATTGTTTCCTCCAAATTCAACAGGTCATTTGGTCCGAAAAATGGTGTAATGTTTGGTTTGGTTTATAAATCTCTATTGAGATTTTGCTTAATGCCTTTCCTTTAAATGAGGAAAAATGAAGTAGTTGAGCTTTTTAGAGAAAACCCTGAGCAGATCAGTCTTTCTACTTTGTGAGTTCAGGTAAAGCTGTTTTTAGATGTTCTGCGTTGGCAGGCCATGCTGACCACAAACAGCTTGGTGCCAAAATGATAAAATGGTGGAAGTATTGTGAGAGAGTTGAAAGTAGAGAATGCCTTGTTATTTTCTCAACAAAAGAAGCTGCAGAACTTCTTATTCCATTGAAGATGAATCTCAATAACTTGCACGGCAACTAGAGGTGGGCAGATTTTGATAAAAGACGTCTTCACCGTGAAAGGTTGTGATTCATAGAAATGACATCAGAAAACCATGTGCCCGAAGCTGAATTTGAGCAGATACAATTCATTTCTACATGAACCTTTTGGAAGAATTAAATTGTTCCCATTTTTAATATCTTAAATCTTGAGAGCAAGTTGGCAAACATTTTTTTATAACCATGCACATGTAGAACAAATCTAATCTAAATTACAGGTCACTGTTTTTTCCCCTCGAACCTTGAGACTGTGCGCTGAATTTAATCAGTGCCTTTTGTACTCGGCGTTATGAACAGAAATTCTTAATAATATAAAATATTCATTATTGTGTAAATATTCACAGAACCAGAATGTTTCACTGAAGTAAATCTTAATTGTATATGAAACTTTGAGTGCATGAAAGGAGCCCAATCTCCGATCAACCTTGGCCTTGGCATTGCAATATTGTGCATACCTTTATATAATGTGTACACTAGGGGTGCAATGATACCCTAATGTCACGATTCGATTCATACTTAACTCACTATACGATATTATTGCGATACTCAAAGACATAATAAAAGGTTAACAAAAACTGATACAAATTAACATTAACTGTTAATTAAAATGCTAAATTTGGTATTACATTGGGTGTGAAAATTAATAGGCTTTGGTAACCCAAAGCACAGGACTATAGTGACACCAGATTCTGAAGCTGAAAAGTAAATGATTTTAGATGAATATGCTTGAATATGAAATGCTTGCACTCTGTCACTGACTAGATATATTTAAAATAATCTAGGCCACTTTTTACTGGTAACATAAGACATGTGGCTTTATCAGGACCCACAAATATTCCCCAATTGCATTATTATACATTATATTCAACATAGTTCAATGTAGTACTGACACTAAAACTCAAAAATCACTGCGAAGTGATTTTCATTTTGGGTGAACTATACACAATACATATTGTCACTATCCACGATACATATTGTTGCATTTTTGTATTGCGATATATTGTGACATGATATATTGTTACACTCCTAGAGTATATACTCACTTGCAAAACCGTGCATTTTAAAATATCGTGCATTTTAAAATATAGGTCATTTTCAATGCATACTGCATAGTAGGCAGTCCAGTATGAAGTACGCTATGATTCTGAACAAAGCCTTTATCTTCACTGTAGGCAAGGAAAATCATGTTTCCCAAGACACTTCTGTCATGGTTTTGCTCCATCATTAGCCTCAGTAAGATGTCAAACTGTTATGTACTGAAAGCACTCTTGTGGGAGGAAGAGTCGCACTTTCATTGAGAGTTTTAGAAATTAATTAGTTTCGATCTTACAAGCTTTAAGAATAGCAAATTGAAGCGGAGGACTGCCGAGTCCTTGAGTAACAGCCTCATGAGGAAATATGAATAATCCACCACAAATACAACTGTACAATCGCTTTGCTCAACAAACATGCCTCAAAAGACAGCTTCACTCAAAATGATCCCTCTCTCTCTACATGCAGCGCTGCTTATCACTGATATCCATCAACCTGAGACACAATAGATATGATGCCTGACTCAGACATGTCTCTCACAGAGCTGAGATCAGATCTCTTGGTTGGCAAACTATTTTCTTCAAGCCCGTCACAGCAATGGACATGACGCGAGATGGACACTTGGATATGTAAAAAAAAAAAGAAAAGTTCCACTCAAACCTAACTGTCTCAACGCAAGTAATGTAAATGTCTTCCTCTGCAAGTGATTTAATTTAAAGTGAAATAAAAATCGACCCAAATGTACCTGCTAATCAGATATATACAGACCGATGAATCATACGTCCTTGAGCAAGGGTATGAGAACAAGCAGACAGCCATGAAGGAGTGATAAATTGACATGGCTGTAAGGAAGCAATGGAGCTACACACACACGCACACACACACCCATATCTATCTATCTATCTATCTATCTATCTATCTATCTATCTATCTATCTATCTATCTATCTATCTATCTATCTATCTATCTATCTATCTATCTATCTATCTATCTTTCTATCCATCTTTCCATCCATCTTTCCATCCATCTACCCATCCATCCATCTACCCATCTATCCATCCATCCATCCATCCATCCATCCATCCATCCATCCATCCATCCATCCATCCATCCATCCATCCATCCATCCACCCATCTATCCATCCATCTACCCATCCATCCATCCATCTATCCATCCATCCATCTATCCACCCATCTATCCATCCATCTACCCATCTATCCATCCATCTACCCATCTATCCATCCATCTACCCATCTATCCATCCATCTACCTACCCATCTATCCATCCATCTACCCATCTATCCATCCATCTATCTATCTATCCATCTATCCATCCATCTACCTACCCATCTATCCATCCATCTACCCATTTATCCATCCATCTATCTATCCATCTATCCATCCATCCATCCATCTATCCACCCATCTATCTACCCATCTATCCATCCATCTATCTATCTATCTATCTATCTATCTATCTATCTATCTATCTATCTATCTATCTATCTATCTATCTATCTATCTATCTATCTATCTATCTATCTATCTATATATCTATCTATCTATCTATCTATCCATAGTAACATAACTTCATACGCTTTCACTCTGTATGATGCCAAAAAGGTAACTCAAATCTTCATAAAACAAGTGTCAGATATCCTCTGGCAGAACATCTTCTTAATTTGTTGGCCCACACAGACACGCTTTTACTGGATTGCCCCTTATTCACTTATGATTCACTCTTACACAAATACTACAGCAGCCACAAACAAATTATAGGTAAATCCAATAAGCCACTGAGAAACCACCCAAAGCTCCCATACAATACAATGTGATTTAAACAGGATTTAAGGTTAAGACGGAAACTATTGGATGGATTGATCCTGGGTGAGATTAGATGTTGTTAGATATGTGCTTCATTAAAAAGAAACTATGGAGGACTAAGAGTGGCAAAAAAACAGGAATTTATTATTAATTTATTCATTAAAATACACAAAACATCATAAATCAATCCTAAAACAGCTTTAAAATGTAGTTTAATTGAATGATAAAATTGCATGTGGTAAATGTCAGTGGTAAAAAAAAATTTGACTCAAAGGGTCTGCTATTGACCACAATATTGTTCAACATATGTAGGCTGAAATATTCCCTGTAATTCTGCTGAAAAAGCTGCCTGTTTCCAACTTTCACAATAACTAGGTTTTGAAGCATGAATTAAATGTTTTGACACCTAGCATTTCCATCGCTAATATTTTTTGGCTAGATACAGAGTAAAACTTGATTACAAAACATTACATGATAATTATTATTAAATACTATATTATTATGGACTGGTACTTGACACACAACATATTAATCTGTCCAATGGAAAGACAATATGCTGATTTTTTATAATAATTTTTTTCTTTACATGTCCGGGTTGTGTTTGTTATCAGCTTGAGATACCTTCAGTGGAGACTACTGGATAGCCATTTCTTATTTCCAGTGGGTTTTGATAATCTTTCTTTCACCAGTAACACATAAAAATCAACTGAGAAACATAAATAAATCCCATTGCTCAATAGCCCTATAGCAACATTCATTCTTCATTAAAAGGGGCAATGCAATCGCCGTTCTCCTCAAGTGCGTTCTGCTCTGAAATGTCATGTATAACCTATGATCATGTATTAGATATAGAACGGATCAAGAGTGTGTAAGAGAGAAAAAAAGCGGGGAAGAAAAAAAGTGGGCTCACAGCTGCTACAGTTAAAAACACCACAGCTGGTTCCCTTGAGAGAACTTCCCACTTGAACGAAAAGTGAAAGACTAAGAGATGAAGAGAGGGGAGGAGGTGTTAAAGAGTAATGACTCTCCATTAACACAAACTCCGTCCCCTCTCATGGGTGTTGCACCATGCAGACTGACAATAACTAAAGTGCTGAGGGCGGAAGACAGTTCCAGATCACCAGAGGTCCAGTATTCCTGACCACTGCAGGATTTCTGGGTGACTGCATGCACATCATTACAACACAAGCACCAGGGTGCCATGCAAACACCTGGGAGACAGAACCCGCATAGACGTATGACAAGACAACGCAAGATTCATGGGCAGGCTGCTATAGAGATTGAGACTATGAATGAGATGCATTAATACATTTTCACTCGTCTAGACGGGGTAGAAACCATTCCTGCCTATCCTGAGGCTAGAGTCTGCTCAATTCCCAGAGATATATCATACACTGTTGGTCCTGCGCTCCCATAAACAAACACTATTATATCCTTTTTTATTAGTTTATCAGTTTAAAATCAATTCTACACTCCAAACAAATAAAGGTTCCAAAAGGGGTTTGTGCAGTGATGCCATAGAAGAACCATACATTAAACCACTTAACATAAATAGTCGCTTATGACAAAGTTGAAATTATGAGATACAAATGAATAGTTACAAAATAACAAGTCATATTATGGAAAAACTTTTGACTTTTTATGTAATAATTATGACTTTCTCTCATCATTTCAACTCTCTCACATTATGACTGTTTATCTCATAATTTCAACTTTGTCATAATTATGACAATTTAGTTGAAATTATGAGATAACTGTATAACTATGAGAAAACAATTGCCTTTTTTAATCTTATTATGACTTAGTATATCATAATTTCAAAATGAATGCTTTGATAAATCATAATTATGATGTAAAAAATATAATTTTAATTTAGTATCTCATAATTTCAACTTTGTTATAATTATTACTTTTTATCTCATAATGTCAACTTTATCTTATTATGACTTAGTATCTCAATTTCAAATGTCATAATTATTTATGACTTTGAACTTTGAAACAGTCATAATTACAACAAAACATTTGACTTTTTATTATAACTTAGTATCTCACAAATGAATGCGTTGTTAACATGATGAGATAAAAATCATAATTTTGAATATCTCAGAATTTTGAGTTAGTCATAAAAAGACAATTATGAAAAATAAATTTTAGAATATACAAAAATACACTTAGTATCTCATATTTCTCGAAATATATCTTGAAAATTGTTGACATAAAAAGGTCATAATTATCATTTAGTATCTCAGAATTTCAACATTTTATGCCATAATTATGAATTTTCAGATCAAAATTATGATTTACCAAAGCAAATTCTTTCTGACACTGACCTTCAACGACTCAATTCCTCATAACTCACAGAAGACACTTTTCACCACCTACTGATTTAGCAATGTAAGTGTAACCGGCAGAAAGCACAAGTCAATGAATCTGAACAGATCTTTTTGGTGAACAGATTCAAATAATCAAGTCACAACTAGTTTCCAGTCCAGTCACTTAAAGTAACAGCACACCTCTTTTTAAAAAAGCCACATTATTTAAACTACCCTTCATGTACATAGCACAAATGGTGCAAGATGAATATTCAGCCTGGTGAAACAGAGCTAAACCCATGTCAAACTGCCTAGGTTTATAGATGCCACAACCACGCTAGTATGATCTCATGCTTTCCGGTTGCTGTGGTGCCGGCTCCATCACAAGGCTTTTTCCTATCTTAAATAACGCTTTCTAGTTAAGGTTGGCCAACCCCCATGAACTGAGTACCAGAAAATGTGTACTTGCTATCTATGCGATGTCACATCCCAGTTATACAGACCTCTTGGAGTGGTTTAAACTAGCATGTGGCCCACTGCTGGCCCTAAACGGTTTATGATTGGTAGGTCAAGCAGTGGGTGAAGAGAGGGACATCAAACACAGAGTCCAGGGTTAACAAATACAGGAAACAGGAAAGAAAACGACCAGAAGCATTGCGCATTAACACATCAATTCAGTGGCATGATTATAATTACATCTTCTAATCTGAAATTAAATTTACAATTATAACTGGCGGCGGAGAGATGATAATTTATGACAACCTCATATCATCCTACCCAAGGGGATGAATGAAACATAAATACAATAATGTGCAGTGCCATAATTATGATATTGTAACAAAACTACATTTAAAGGTCGCCTTGCAGCCTTTCAAAGTAATATGAAAAATGATTTCGCCAAACGGTCTCGCTGATAACTTAAAACCCAGACATCAAAAAGTTGGCCAGGTCATCCCAGGAGGCTGTGTAAATGTGTGTGTGTGTGTATGTGTGTGTGTTTCACAACCTGTTATTTCACAGATGAATGCTACAGACATCTCATCTTAGGGTACTTACCTAGGCATCTGACCACACCGACCACAGTTTTGTGTCTGCCCTACTACTGTGTCCAATGAATATCAAGTAGGCCCCTGCTACTGCACTCGAGAAAGAAAAATATTACATGAAACGCTTCAACAAAAATTCAAACTTTTTAACTACCAGTATGAAATCATAGATAATATCTATAGCAAGCGCACACACACACACACACACACACACACACACACACACACACACACACACACACACGTGCTGTCAATCGATATATTTTTTACTCGATTAATCATGTTTTCTCTGTGAGTAATCATGATTAATCGCGATTAAAAACACAAGTTTTTATACTTTTTCAAATATTTTATGTAATATTTTCACAGTAAATCTCCAAATTAATGTGGAAACAACATCAAGTGTCACGGCGCTGCGTAGGGCAAATGCAAAAGAAGTTCACAAAGTCGATGAGATCTAAACAATAGCGGTTTATTCCAGACGATGAAGGTTGACGCACGCGCACACACACACACCAGGTAACACAAACAATACCGGACACTAGACAGAACACAGGCAGGAACTTGAATACACAGTGATGATTAACAAACGACTAGCAGCTGTGATGAAAGTGATTAGTGTCCATGGTGACAGATCAGTGGCGGGAAACACATGTGAGGAATGTAACTGTGACATCAAGACAGTATATGTTAAATACTTGTTTAATGGCATCTTTTTATGAATGAGGGCCGGTATCGCCGATACTAATACTGCTTTCGGATGTCTCGGTGAAAAGGATTTATAGTATATATATATATAGTATATATATATATAGGATTTATATATAGTCCACCAAGACCAAATACACTAGCATGTCAATCTCTCCGAGAGCTGTCATGATTGAAACATATATATACAGATTTATTTTTTTAAACCAATGTCTTTCAACTACTAAATACGAATAGTCAAATAGGTGTCAAATGAAAAAAAATAAAACAGTGAAAGGCATAATTTAGACACATAAAAGCACTGAATTACAAAAGTGCTTCCCACTATGAGTTCAAGGGGTTTGGATATTTTTAAGGTTTTGTATAAAGTGTTTGTTTTTGCTGTACAAATGATACAGCAAATCCTTGGCCCTCTGTAAAGCTGAACAAGCATTTCTCTGTGGAGTTCAAAGGGGGAGGTGACGGTTGGCGAATTAAAATATGCGACTTGAAATTGAGTGCTGTAACTGAAAGTGCTTCATGTACAAGTTATTGATCTCTTGATTGTATTGTGCCTACAGCAATATTCAAGGGTCATGGCAATGAAACAAGGTAGCAATGTCAAATGTATCCTCTTTTTGAAATGTAGGGCCTCTGACTTTGATCTCAACGTTCAACGATAATCATCCAAAGCCAACACTTCACAACAGAAGATTTTGCTGATGCCAAGAATGAATTATGGAAGCCTGTTTTCACCTAAGTTGAGTAAAAATATGATTCTGTAAATCACAATAATTCAAATTTTTAATCGAATAATCTAAAAATTGAATAATTATGACTTACACTTTGTAACAATGACTTAACATCTCATAATGAGACATTTTCTCATATTAATAACTTAGTTTCTCATTATTATGAGATGTTAAGTCATTGTTGTGAGTCATTGTTTCTCACTGTTATTGCTTACCGTAATCATATTTTTACTCAACTGAGGCAGAAACAGGCTTCCATATAAGTTTCAGTGGAAAGATTCTATTATAAAGTAACAGTCTCATTCTGCTTTCTAATATTGTTTCTCATTATTTTTATATAAATCATCATTATGAGAACATTTATCATTATGAGCTGTTAAATCATTAATACAAGAAATGTTCTTATTGTTATGAGATGTTAACTCATTATTATGAGAAAGTTTCTCATTATGAGACGGTATTATGAGAACTTTTAAATAATAAGATGTAAAGTCATATTTATGAGAAAGGTTCTGATTAATATTATATATGAGGAGTTTTTTTGTTATTATGAACTAATTATATATTTTACTCAACTGAGGCAGTAAATTCTCCACAGAAAATTTCTGAAAAAAGTCATTACCAAATTCTACATTATTACCGTCTAACAATACATACAGGTTGTAAATCAGGGGATTAATCATATTAGTATTGTTGTTACTGATTAAAACTAATATTTCAAGTTTAACATTAAGAACAACAAATACTATAATTCAAGAAGGGATCCCTTATGTGGGATTGTCAGACTTTCTAAACCCCTGCTCTAGAAGACATTTACTAAAGGTGGGTTTTAAAATGCAAAATCTATGTCAAATGAAGATATGCCACACACACACATGCTAAACCAGTAATCTTAAAGAAGCTAGAATGCTTACAATTATGGGTCTGTAACTAAACAGAAAGGACAAGGCACTTTGTTTAACTAAACAGGCATCATTCATGACAGTGTGATTGTGAGGTTCAGATACAGGCCTTTTGGGGAAATAGTTATGTCATGATGTATTTCAGAACCGTGGCACACCCACAAAGCCCAGATTACAGCCTGATGATAACACAAACCAAACTGAAGGATAACGGAAAGATAAACCTTCAGTGTCAACAAAAAAAAAAGCACAATTTAGGTAAATGTAGCATGAAGTTTACAAACATTTAGCTAATAGAATATGGTACACAGCAGCACGATGACGTTGTAAAAGTGAAGATGACGTAACATCATACTGTAGCAATGGGCACTTGAATTTTTTTTTATTTTTTTTTACTACGATTCCTTAAATAGCCTATTATGAAAAAAATACTTAAAGAAAAGCCATTTATTTAGAAGCTTGTGTTATTGTATTAATACAACTGTCTGTCCTTGTCATGTTGTTTAGCAACTTGTGAATTGATTAGGCTATATTTTTATATTACTTTAAGAGTTTTTTAAATATTATTTACTACTATAATTATTAAATTGTAACTTTTCTCAATTTGTTGTAAGATGTGTGAGGATGAGTGTCAATTATGTAGAAATTATGTATTATTTTATTTTGTGTGTATCTGTATGTATGTCCTGCTTGGCAATGTCCTTATGTTATTGTTATTCGAGCATTAAAAAATAAAAATAAAATATGGCGATGGACACGCCCCCCTTTCCAGAAACACCAACTCCGCTTCTATAGCAACAAACTAACAACTTTCACACGCGAGTCCAAGCAGTTGTGAAACTTTAAACAACACTAGTACTTTCTTCTTATGTTACAATTGTAGATGATAGATAGATAGATTATAGATAGATAGATAGATAGATAGATAGATAGATAGATAGATAGATAGATAGATAGATAGATAGATAGATAGATAGATAGATAGATAGATAGATAGATAGATAGATAGATAGATAGATAGATAGATAGATAGATAGATAGATAGATAGATAAAGTTAAACTAACCTTGTTTGACACACTTCAGCCGGACAGGGTCTTTGCAGTGCTTGACCACAGCCCACACATCCCTGATGGTCAGTCCGGCCACTGGAGTATCATTCACCTCCAGAAGTAAATCGTCCTGGTGCAGTTTGCCCCTGTCCGGGTTCACCTCTCCAATAACGGGGAACTGTCCATTCTCCGCGCCTCCCTGCAGCTTGAACCCAAGATCACCACTCGGACCCCTGGACAACACTATCTCGTGTACTCTGTTAGTCCAGTGACTTTTCTTCTTCAGGCTTTTGGACATGTTTGGAGTTGTTAATGTGACTGGAGAGCAGCCATGAAAGTGCGTAATCCGTCCAGTCATCTCACTAAAGTTGCACGATCAGTGTCTGTGGATGGGAAGAGTCTCCATATCAGCAGCAGATCCACAGCAGCCTCTTAAAACTGCTCCACTCACTGTAACAGTGATGTCCGATTCGCGAATGAACCGTTCTTTTGAACCGGTTCTTTTTGATGATTCGTCCGAACCAAATCGCGAAGCGTTTGTGAATCACTCGGCTACTTTGGGAGTAAAAGTGTAAGGTAAGTGACGTGATAGAAGCATAACTACGCAAATTCCGACACAAGTGAAGTAACATAAACGAATACACGTTGAATTGAATGTATAAACACGCACAAAAATAATAAGCAAAATGATGCGTGCTTCATAAATTGCTAGAATTATTCGGTAAATTGTTTCTAAACAACTTTTCTAAACAGTTCTCTGAAGACGTTCGACACTTCAAAAAACCACAATGGATTTTCTGCGAACAATATTAGGCGACAAATCAAATGAATCAGTGAGTCTAGTCATTGAAACGAACCGTCCGCTCGATCGATTCGCTTACACGAATCGGACTTCATAAAGCTGCACTGTAACTGAGTCCAAACTGCTCGGGAAACTGATCCGGATGTGATGTGAGGAGGAGGAGAGAAGACACGCTTCCCGCTAGAGAAGTGAAAAGAAAAGAAAATAAAAGGAAAAGGAAAAGAACAGAAAGAAGAGAGAAAGAAAGTAACGGAACTATTAATCATATCGTCAGCCCGGACTCCGGAGCGATTTTTCCATTAACGACTACCGTGGTGCAGCCTCCTGGAGAAAATGCAAAATGAAACTCAGTTTGGGAGAAAGTTATAGCCTACAATAATTTTCTGCAGATGTAGACTCCTGTAGACAGAGGGATCACAGTTTTTTTTTTTTTTTTTTTTAGATAGGAGGCACTTTGATATTAATATGACATGAATCAAAGTTCCATCCTACATTTATATATAGGCCTATATTAATCGCAATTTGGTCTGTTTTCAATTAGCCTATATAATTAAGGTTTCTTTAACGTTATTACAAATTAATTTAAACTGTGCCATAAAGAATCCTATAATAATGTGTTATTAGTAAGCCTATTATTCAGAATTAGATAATGCAACTCACCAAGTCACGTTTAGGTAAAATAAAAATGATGTCCTCATGTACTGTCATATCCTTTTCTTCCCTGCGTGGAATACAAAATTATACATTTAATAGAAAGTTTAGCAGAAAATTTAGTATCACTGTGAAAAACTGGTAAAATTGTTTATCACTGCATAGTGACAGTTACAGTATAACAGTAATTTTTTTTCCGTATTGCGTGTTGTTTTTCACTTTTTTCCACATTTTCTTTTTCATTAAGAAAAAGGTGGTTGTGTAACTCATATCATGCCATGGCAGTGGAGCTATTTTAAACTTGTGCTCTTGTGCAGTGCAGTCCTCATTAGAGGACCAGGTTTTCAACTAGATTAGTTACAGAGCAACACAGCATCATTTTTATGATCAAATGATGTTGAAACCAAGCCAAATGAGCTAAGTTATTATTTGCTTTCTCATAATCCATCATCACACAAAACACATGCTTTCAAGTCAGCACTTTGTCTTCCAAGACAGTTCCCCTGAGTTCCTTTAGAAATATTATTATGAGACATTTAACTCCATGCTGGGAATACCTCCTAATATCTGTTAAACAACCAACTAAGACTGCTTATTTCACTGATATCTGCATGTATGATACTCTCTCCTCAGACTTTATTTCGTTAAAAAACAGAATTCATGCTGAAACTGAACCATGGCGAACACGTGCAAGCTTAAATGTTTCCGTTTTGCTGAGAGGAATACGTGTTGAGATAGCTTTAGGTGATGTTTAGGGGAAATAACAAGGGCCAGTGCTGTGACCTTTGCTCTCTGCATTCCACAGATGGGAGTATCTGAGCGATGAGTGAGAGTGGGAGACGAACAGACGGCGCGCTGGAGAAGGCGAGAAAGGGGAGGGCGTTTTGACAAGGCAAGAAGAATTGTTTGGCTGGAGGTTTTAAACACGTTTAGGAATTCCCTGAGCATGGCGAAAGGATATTGAGGAGTTGGTGCTTTTTAATTGGATGCTACATCCAGTCCAGAGTTCAGACACATCAAAGACACATAAGCAGTTTAGCCGATCACACGAGTGAGGCCATTCACACAGAACACTGTTTAGTCTTTAAAAACGCCAAGACACAGGAATGAAAAAAAGAGACATTGGAATTGAGTCCAGTGGAATGTGATCCTCAGTCGTTTAGTGTATGATGCTTTGCTTTCTCTGTAACCGTTTATAAAGTGCATGATGCCTAGTGTTTTAAATCTGTTTCGATTTTAAACTTGTGTATTGTATTCAAGTGCTGTGTTTCAGAATGCCACACATGTGTGAGACGAGTAAAACAGTCATAGAAAAACAATGGGAAAGCAGCACATTCTGTAGGATATTCACAATGAGTATGATATCGCTTTTATAATTAAAAAGTTGTTAGAAAGTTAATGTCTTACATTTAGACATCCCTTTTCGGAAATATTCCCCAATTAAGCCAAAGCAGGATTACCCCATGTGTGCCCCCAAACAACACTAGTTGTGTTTGATATTTGAATGAATCACTGCTTTTGAATGAATCAGCTGAGTGATTAATTCAATGACTAACTCATATTACATCTGTTGGCCCCTGCAGAAAGGCTATGTTCACAGTGTTAAGGGGCAGTCACACTACACTTTTCATTTCAGCGACTTCCATACATACACATGCGACAGCGGGTGAACTCTTTCCTCCGAATTTGTATACCTTGAAGACGTGTAACCAATAGAATATTGATACTTCATTGCGTGACCCCTTAGCTGAATTAAAAGAACACAAACTTTGCGGTATTGCAATAAAGTGGAGCAGAATTTATTATATGTACATTTTGGTTGTAATATATGTTGAATTATGTTGTTTTCTTAAAAGTAGCTGCAGTGTGTGACGTCATATTACAACAGTTGGAGTGTCCGTAGAAATTTTGCGATATATTACATCATTAATTTCCATATGGGAAACTAGTGCTTATATTTGTCAATATACTGCAATATATGCATTGACCATGTATGGATTAATACATACAAAATATTTATAAATTAAGAAAAAAAGACATGTAATATTCACAAAGTTTGATTCTTTATAGTGTAGCCTACATATGTTGCACATATCTTCCCATATAAATGTGAATGTATGTTGTTCACACACACACACACACACACACACACACACACACACACACACACACACACACACACACACACACACACACACAATGTTACAACAGATTTCTTGCTCCCAGCATGCTTTGCTTCTGACTGTTGAAGGAGAGCAAATGTTCAAATTAAGTGTTATTTACTGTGTTTTGCTCAATATTAATATAATGGGGAGATCTGTTAGTGTTTAATGTTCTATTATTTTGGAATTACTGTATTAAAATGAACAGCTGTGCGCTCTTCAGCACAGTGATAGTCTCTTGGCTAAATACTAGTACATGCAGGTGTGCTTGTGCTTTTCTGATCACATATATATATATTATGAAGTGAATTACTGAATATAAAATTACATGCATTATATTTACAATATTAGTAAATACGTACAATGGGTCTCATTCATGAAACACGAGCAGAACAAATTCTTGTGTAAATCGTGTGTAAAGTGGTTCTGGCGTAAATTTTCGGATTCATTAAAATGTTCGTATTTTCCAAATGTTAGTTGGTACGAAAGAAATCTACACCTGCTCCCAGCCACGCGTAAATAGTGCGTTTAACATCCGAACGTTTTTCTCATTAATAAGGCTGCGTTTTAATTCACCTTAATCGGGTACAAATTTACACACAGCATTTTGAAAAAAATATTATATATAGTAGCCTAATTACATAGGCTATATATATGTTTTTTCTTTTTACTTTTATTATGAGAGCCAGTAATAGCATCTGCAAACGGATCACTTTAATCAAATAATTAATTGCTTTCAATAGGGCTGGGCTATATTTTTTCGAAGTGAACTAATTCGTTTTTTTTTGCAGTCGAGCTTCATGTCGAACCATTTTCTTTTCACTTCTGGGACTGTTTGATTAACAGATGAAACTCCATTAACTGCATCTGTATGCTGCCAAGCTTCCTTTTTAGGACCTAATACGCCACTATAGACTACGCTTGAAAATAAAATGTGGTGTTTTGAATGAACTTCTGATAATAAAACTTAAATTTCTGCATCTGAGAAATTGTTCTTTTTCATTCGCTTTTGAGAAGACATGTGGAAATCCTTCGTTTGGATTTAATGGGCGGGATTTATGGTAATTGAGAATGAGCGTGCACGCGCGTCCCATTTACGACTGATTGGAATTCATTAACACACACACACGTTTCACTATCACATCTGACGTTTACGAAGTATTTGTGAATCAGGAGAAGAGTTTTCGGGAAGGTCTCTTTACGCGCAAATCACTCACATATTTACTCGTATATTTACGAATGTTTCATGAATGAGACCCATTGTCACATGTTTTTCAATACATGAAAAGCGGCAATTCCTTAACATATACTGATATTGAATAATGGTGGTATTTTTGCACAGATAATGCTGAAGTATCATGTCCATGAATATAGGTTACTGTGTGCACCTGTTTATTGAGACACAAACAAACAGAAGTGCAAATAAACAATATATTAGGCTACTACTGTTTCACTACGTTGATACGTATAATGCGTCATATTGGATTGAAGTCAGGGTTGTTGTGCTTTTTCCCAGTCACAACTCTGACTTGAGGGGGCATTCCAGTTAAAAGTTCCCAGTGGTAACTGAATTTCCCACTACCTAGGACAAATGGAAAGTCTGGAAATGTCCTGTTCACACTGCAGCTTGCAATAGTGAATCAAATGTATGAACAAGCAACCGAAATCCCTAAACCAAAGTATAAGCAGTAGGCTATGCAGTTCTGTGCAGGTCAGAGCTTTTTTTTTTTTTTTTTTTTGCACGTACTCACTCTTCTGCAAAAGGTCTGTTGTTTTGTGTTCCAAATCTGGTTCATGTTCACACCCACACTTGCTCGCTTTCATCAACAGAAAAGTGCTCCCAGAAATGAGATGCTCCATCCCTGTACATCAGAGAGCAGGTGGCCTTCCTAAACAGGACAATCGAGTCAGAGATCCAAAGGCTGAAGGAAGCAATCTCTCGCTCCCACAATGCACTCCACCAGATGGGAGCACATTGGTCCTGACAGTGATGTCGCCGTGGGGACTGCAACATATTGCTAGGCAACATGATCAAATGATTATGACAGGCGTAATTTCCAGCCAATTTAAAGCCATCCAGAAATAAAGAGGCAGAGCCTGATGGTTTTAACGGGAGATGGAAGGGACGCAGATAGGAGTTGTTAATGGTCGCTGCGTGTCATTTGGGACGACATTATTCAGAGTAGCCTAGCTTGAAAGGACCTCAGTCGCAGTTAGTTGAGTAGCCTATTTGTAGCCTATAGTGGTTTTGGCAACTTTTTTTTTTAATAAACCCGTTTTTTACAACTTAAGTTAGTTTTGACATAAATGGACACTAAGTTACAACTAAATATGTTTGTGTTGCACCATTAAACTTAGTTGAAGTGCAACTATAACCTAAATATTAACAGAAGCCTCCGGTAACGGTTGGAATAAAATAGCAGACTGACGTATTCTTCAGACCTATAATGACTGACATTTACACTCACTTACATTTTTAAGAGAAAGAACATTATATGAAAAGTTTACTTCGTTAGTTCCAGTCCTTGATCATGATTGGTCGAAGCCGTTGTAAATTACTTAACAAACACCTGTGACCGCATTACATATTACCGGTAATGCGCAGCTGCCGTTTGTGATTCTTTGTTGCTACTGTCTATGGTTGCTGCATGTGTTGCTTAGCAACCTCTTTGGAACTACATTGCTTGGCGGAGGAATTCGCTGAGCTTATTATTGCTTTATTTGTTAGCGGCTCTTTAACTTGAACCTGTCCTAAATCGATCCGTTTTGTGCATGTCAAATTAAATCAATGAATCATCAAATTGGTTTAAAATTTAGAACTATAAATACTATACTTTAAAACTATAGATTTTTATGAAAATGATCATGGACACTTTTTTTTTGTCATTGACCTACACATTTGGAATGACACGAGGGTGTGCAAATAATATTGCGATAACATCTGATTCATAATTGGGTAAATCTCGGAAAACTGCGATAGTTTTAATATAGAATTGTTTTCTGAAAACCCCTTGGATCCTTCACAAGTTTTAACTCCTGTGAAACCCTGTGACAGTAGGATGTCTGTTCCTCTGTCCCAGTAACCTTGTTTGACACATACAGTATGCTCCGTCACAGGTGATTTAGCTTGGAGGCCATCATGTCGCAGCTGTCTATGTTCATGATGGATGCATGTAAGTAACTTCGTTTTTCTTTCCGACGATCCAGCCTTGGACTCAATAGAGTGCTTGGAAGAGAGAGGAGTGAAAAGCTCTTAAAAGCTTCGAATTTGAAGGCACTTAAAAGTGTTTTGAAGGTAGCTTCCTCACAGATGATATTTTGGCGGGAAAACACTCCCTTGAGGTTTATCCATGCCACAGAAAACTATCTACAAAAATGTCCCAAATTTGTGGGCCTTTTTTTTTTCATCTGTGTTTTATAATACAAAGTAAATCCAAGAGACAAATCCCTTATACAGGTTTTCTGATTTGAATAAAACCGAACTCTTGTCCTTCTTCTCCAATTTAAATATAGCCTAATGATACTTTTACATAGGCTGTACATCAAATTAGTTTTTACAATGTAGCCTAAGTGGTGTTTATTTGTGCTGTTGTGTTAGTCTTTAGTAGGCTAGTATAGTAGCACCAGCGGTTTGGAAGTTCTTTCTTATATGTAACAAAAAAAAGTGAAAGTGCATGTGGACAAATTATGTCAAGCTTAAAAAAAAAAGTCTTCTAAAGCTTATTGTGAGGAATAGACTGAATTTTAGGTTGTTTTTGATGAAAACCTCACCACCTAAACCCCCCCAATTTTGGGGAAAACAAGAATCATGTGGCGTTTTGAAGCACTTCTAAAGTCATCATTGTCCTAATGCTCTGTATAGATGTTAACATGGTACTGAATGCTCTAAATTCTCAGAATCTGTCTTGCCTTTACATGAAACGAACCCATAATATCACACACTCTTTGGACAGAGTGTTATGTAACCCTCCCACTTCAGATGCTGGCCTCCATTCTTTATGTAATGAGGCAGGCAGCAAAAGGCACCGCTAAAACACTTTAAAGCTCACTGACAGATGTACAGTTTTAAGACGTAGACTGGCTCCTTTTTTCAGCATTGAAGTGATGAACAAGCCTTGTCGGGGGCAATTTAAGGTCTTCCGGTTGGTGGAGATGTTTCTTCAATCATGTGTGGATCCATCAAGTATTTAATGGGCAATTCCAGGAAAACCTCCCTGAAAGTGTGAATTGTGATCAAAAAGGGGCAATAATAGCGGTTAGCGTTGAGTTTTGGGTTCAGATGTAAAGTTATGTCATACCAAGTCAATGACACGAGGCTCATTTTTGTCTGGATCAATCAATTATGCAAAAACACACTCAAAATGCAATTCATTGCCTTGAATGCATGTCTTGTATGATTAACACATTTTTGGTAATCTTGTAATTAATTAAGTAATTTAACCATTTTTTTAACTTAAAAACAACAACAATAATTAAGCACTTTGGCATAACCTTTATTATTTATGCATTCATCCTTTATCCGGGTAAAATATGTAAAATAAAGAGATGTGAACACAGGCATTCAGTGTGTAAGGAAAATATGTATAGGCTATGTCAACACATGACATTTTTTTAAAGGTCATTTAATTAGAACATAGAACTTGTTAAAAAATGCAATGGACGTTTCTATAAATTTCTAAGCACATAATTTAATTATTTTTTAAATCGTTCTTTTTATCTATGACTACGTTACACACTCTTAGACCCATTTATCACTGATAGTTGGCAGTTAGCCCTTGCATGCAAGTTAGCATGGCCCTGTTCAACAACGACGACGACAACAACAAAAAACACATCCAAAAGGTCTTTTTGCATTCAAAGGAGAGCAAAAGTTATCCAAATTTAATGAAAGCAGACAGAGCATAACCATGTTCAAAAATTACAGTCCAGGGTTGGCTGGTCAAAATCAACAGGGAACTCTTTGAACGCGTGACATGTACAAATTAGCCTGACAACAAAGTCAACAACAGCCAACAACTTGACACGTGGTAATCGATACCTTGTTAGCTTTTGGGTTGTTTTTATCACTTGGCCGGAATCATAGTCATTTTCTCTCTGTTTCACACCTACATGCCATGTGAACCTCGCACAATTTGATAAATATTTTCCCTAGCCAATGAAATTAAATTATTTCTCATGACCCAGATACTAAATCATGTTTGCGTCTCTCTCTCTCTGTCCTGCCTTGAGCTCAAGATTTTTGCACACTGAGGCTGTGGAGCTAAACTCATCAGTGCCCCCTGCTGGTCAATTTTGGGGGAAAGAGAGGTTGATACGAGATGGTGATATGGGACATAATGGTTTTCAAAAGCTCAACATTTCTGACAGCCTTAGCTTGTCATCGTCTCACAGTGATTGGCTGCCAGCTCTTATTTTTTCATTTGCACAAGTTCAGTGTTTCCCAACTTTCTGATGCTCTCACCACTTGCTCTGCCCTGCTGTCAATCCCACAATCCCCTGAACAATCCTGCCCAATAGCTCCCATAGAGAATTAATTGAAAATGCCAGCTCATGGACACATACTGCGAGGAAAAGAAAGTGGATTGCACGGATAAGATAAAGAGAGTAATGAATCCAATCGCTCACATGGTCACCTTTTCCTGAATAACCACAACATCACAGTGCCAATCTTTCTGACTTTTTCATGAAACAAAATGCATTTTGAAATGTAAAGTTTGTCAAGATGCAGTGAATGGCGTTGGATTATAAGCATTGGATTATACTTTTTCATCACATTATTCTTTTCCATCGCCATGACCCTGGTCTCCATATATTCCTGTAACCAGTTTGTTAAGATGAATATGGACGTCACCAGTGGTGTTCGAGTTAAATGTGTACTTTGAAAGTGGTATGGACAGAAATTCCCTATAGGTCTCATTACATTTGTACATATACTGTATCTGAGAGTGCTTTCATGTTATTTAGTGTGGACGGACATTGCTCAAATTCCTATATTCTCATTCATGTTAATCAGTCAGAACATGAGTTAACTGAGCATATTTGATGCAACCTACTTGGAGATGGAATGTTGCTATAGTAAGATTACATGAATTTCTATTTCTGGATGGATATCATTTCTTTAAGAACTAAAAATATGACCAAATGACAAATACCTTACAGCATAATTCCCATTATTAGGGGAAATTATTACAGATATGGCTTCTCCTGAGCATGCATATTTTCCCTCATTAGCTCTGAATCATATCCACAGAGATTTCTCAGAATGCCAAATCTATTTAAAATATCAGCTGAATAATTTTTCTAAGATCTCTCTTTTAAAAAAGGGCAGACCACAGAGGAGCTTAAAGTGCCCTTTTCTACAAAGTTCAAGTTTCTCTTGAAAGTTTAAGGACTATTATTGGTTCTATACAAGTTAATCCACCATCTTCTTAGATAAAACTGATTTCAAAGCATTCTGGGATTGCTTCATGAATAGGCTACATGCCTCAGAATTTGTCTAAATATCATAAATCAGCATACTTTTGGAACAACCTTTTTAGAGAGGGTCTAAGATTCTTTAAAGGAATTGTTCACCCAAAATCTAATTATTTTGTTCCAACATGTAACACCAAGTAATTCATTTACAAAGAACCCTGTATGAAATATATATATATCAAAATAAGATATTTTGATAGTCGCTGCATGGGGTCCAAAGCAACATCAGACCCTACTGACTTTCATTATGGATTAAAATATAATAATAAATAATAAATGTGTGTGTACTATGTGTACTTATCTTATATATTTAAATACACACACATGCTTGTATATATTTCAGAAATATTTGCATGTATATAGATTTATATATAATATATGATTATATATAAATTATAAATATTTTATATATAAATAACACATTTTCTTAAATATATACATGAACGTGTGTGTATTTATACAAAATAATTATACATATACACAAACATTTATTATGTAAACACAAACTTTTATTTTGGATGCGATTCATCGCGATTAATCGTTTAACAGCCCTAAATATATTATATATAACTGCAACTGACAAGAATAATGTCATTGATATGACAATTTAATAAAATAATCAAGATATTAATGCCATGATTTTAATATTCATAAATAAAGATTCGTACACATTTGACCATCTGTTGTTCATATGTAATTCTAAATTCACGTTTTGGTGTCTTTGAAATTTGGTCAGTAAATGCATGTGGCAGAACCACACTTTATGTAAAAAAAACGTATGAATGCTCATGAGATCATGTTGGTTAAGAGGATGGTACATGATTGAGTGCAATACAGCTTGAAAGTAAAGAGTGTTTGATGTATTAGGCATATTTTGAACAAGAATAAGGTCCTTTCTTCTCTGAACAGTACATACTGACAGAATTTTAATTTTTGAATAAACTATTGTTTTATCCCTTTAAGTTTGGACCAAGTAAATGACAGAGTAAATGACAGGGCTATTATTGTTAACTAAAATAAAAATAATAGGTATAAAAATAAAAACTAATTTAAAAAATTGATAGGCTGTCTCAATGATATGCCTACTAAAATAACAAGTAAATGATGACAGAATTTGTGTATTTACTGTTTAAAGCAAAAAGTATTTGAGATTGCTGCTGGCAAAGTTAGGCTTTACCGTTATACTGTACAAAAAAAAAAGATATTCAAGATATATCATCAAAAGATGTCATCACAACACGAGCGCTTCAGTGTTGTATTGAATCCTCTGTGAATGGAGCACGTTGAGATATTTATCATTGTTTGATGGATGTGTGAGAGAGAGAAAAGGGACACCAAGTCACCAACTTGTTTACGTTGAAGAGCAGGGGGAAGGTTTCTTTCTGTGTCCCGAGGGTCTGCAGAAAAGCTGAAGGGCACACTGACCATTCCAGCTACACAACCGAAATCTCAAGACACATGTGAGGAAGAGTTTTTTTCACTTCCACTAATATTATGCAACATAGCATTAGTGTCACTTGCATTCTGTTTCACTAGCTATGTTTCCATTCAAATTTGTGCATTTAACTTGGAAAATCACATAAAACATTTGCAAAAAAAGCACCGTTTCCATCCCATGTGTTCAAGAGAACAGAATCGTCACTTCCTGGGAAATTTGCGCAAAAATCTAATAATAATAATAATATCTAAATATCTAATAAAGTTGCTGCAATGCTCATGTATCCTCCATCATAAATGACTTGCGTCTCAGAGCTCGCAGATGAAACGCAATAAACAAACACTGTCATGTTATCTTGCGTTTGGATGCCTGGTGTTTGTGAACGCAATCATGTGAGACGCTTCTGGGAGGTCATTATACCAAATCATTCTGACAGACTTTGGCAAAGGCATTTCAGAATAACTAAAACAACATTTAAGATGCAGTGCACAATGGCATTGGTTATCCAAATGCTGTGTTCACGCCATGGCTACCGTAAATTTCGAATCGCTCTTGCGATGTCATACACTGATCGGTCTGCACAGTGTCGCTTCAAGTCAAACACACCTTAAATCTGCAGTGGTCAGATGGTACAAGTCGTAGCTTTAAGAAAGGGACGCGTTTATAGGCCCTACGTTGTAATTTCAAACACGTGAAGGCTTTTTACAGTTCCGAATTGTTACGGTAATCGCCGTGAACGTACCTAATGACATCCACTTGTTTCGAGGCAAAGTCGTGTGAGTTTTTCGTTGCGCATCAAGGGATTTATTCGGTTAATGTGTCTCCATCATAGTTTATGAGCATGTTTTCTCATCGGATAAAACATTTTTTAGTGCATACGTCTATGCACATTTTGGCATCTTGGCGTTTCCCAAATATCCCAAAATTGACTACTAAATTAATTAAAAACTGTTATTTTCGTATTATTTGTAGAGTTATATAGTATTTATTAATATTTTCAATTACCTTTCATTTTTATATTATCAGTTTTCATTTAAATTGTGGTTTATGTTCTTTTACTTTTTTAATTATTTTTTTTACTTATATTTAGCTTTAATTTATATGTATTTTGTTTTTTGTTTTAGTCATTTTTCTTGTCCTTAAACTTAAGCTAGTTGCCAAGAACACATTTCAAATTTTCTTCAAGGTATTCAAGTTAAAGTTTTGCATCTATTATATTAGATTTCAAATTTATTTCAATTAATGTCCCAGTATGCATGGCAAAAGTCTACAGAAAAGTTATTAATATACAATTAATATATAATTATAATACTTGTGTAAATTAGCTCAATTTCATTTAAAACGGTTTTAGGCAGTTTTTGTAAAGAATTGTTGTAAAGAAGAAAGAGGAAACGAGAAAGATGTAAAGAGGACTCCATGCAACCATCATACTTCAGTCATGCTTCTTATGTGAGAGTCAGTCAAACAGAATAAACCACTATAATGATAATAATGATCACACTCACACAGGCTGTTAGACTGAAAGCATCCAATTTGAAAGAGAGAAGAGTATGAATGTATTTCCTGCACACACACGAACCGCTCACGTGGTCGTGAAGAATGACAGATTTGTCTTCCTTTAGTCGAGGCCCTGAGTGTGGTGATAACTCAAAGACAACTAATTCATAACTGAGAGATTACTTAAAGAGAAAGTGTGAGAAAAGAAAAAAGTTGCAGGGTGAACCGGGTAGGAAGATAGTACACCATCAATCTTTAAAAAACTGCGGCAAAGATACAAAGTTCACCCAAAAATAACTATTTGGTCATTATTTACTCACCCCCAAATCACTCAAAATCTGTTTGGCTTTCTTAGTTTCTTCAGTGGAACAACACAAAGGGATGTTTTGATTAATGTTCACGCTCCTCTTAGAACCATAGATCAAGTAAAGTGAACTGAAAAACTCTAAATCAGTTTAGGTACTCGAACGCAGACTGTGAGCAGATGCATTTTTACTCTGACTTGACTCAAAAAAAGTTTCAGAGTCCAGGGATTCTGTGAAATATGCTCGGGACAATTGATAGAATTGTCACGGGCCAGTATGCGAATGTACTCTTATTGTGCTTCACTTAAAACACAGAGTTATGTCAAAATGCCATCTCAGTGAGAATGCCGACTCACATAAACAGTCATTTATGTCTTAAGTGAACGTAAACAGTTGGGAGAAAATCGGCGCGTCACTGCCTGGCTAGCTGGATGCGGTCATGCTAATGACTTGTTTTGCTTTCCGTGATTACTTTTTAAAACAACAGGGGCAGATCCAGCATGGTGTCACAGTCTTCGTCCTCATCATCTGTGTCTCCTGTCTTCACCTGTGGTTCCTTGTCTGTTTCCCGCCACCAATCTGTTTCCATGGACACTGATCACTTCCTCACAGCTGCCTGTCATTTGTAGTCATCATCACAGTGTATTTGAGTTCCTGTCTGTTATCTGTTCAGTGTCCGGTATTGTTTATGTTACGTTGTATTGTTTGTGTTTCACATGCTGTCTCACCTGTTCCTTTGTATCCTGACTCTACTTTATTAAAGAAAGGATTAATTCCACGTTCGTCTCCATCATCCTTGCGACCAGTCGTGACAGAATACCGGACCCAAAAAGTAATGGAGGACGACGCTATGGAGGCCTTTCTGTTTAACCAGAATGGGTGTTCCATGGAGGAATTCGTTGAGTTGTACCTCCACCTCCATCAAGATGAGTACTGGAGTGAGAACGAGTTGAAGCAGCGCTTCTGGTGCGGACTGGACGATCCCCGGGACCAGTTGCTGCTATTGGGAGACTTGAATCTACCTTTTTGTGACTTTTTGGACAAAGCCCTTTTGATGTATGGGTCTTCCCTCACAGTTTCTCCTGTCACTCCAGAACTTCAGGAGCCGGTGCCTGAGCTTAGTGGCTTCCAAATTTCGCTGTTGCAGTGGGAGGAACTAGAGCCCGCTGATCCTGCGCCAGAGCCCACTGATCCTGCGCCAGAGCCCACTGATCCTGCGCCAGAGCCCACTGATCCTGCGCCAGAGCCCACTGATCCTGCGCCAGAGCCCGCTGATCCTGCGCCAGAGCCCGCTGATCCTGCGCCAGAGCCCGCTGATCCTGCGCCAGAGCCCACTGATCCTGCGCCAGAGCCCACTGATCCTGCGCCAGAGCCCACTGTTCCTGCACCGCTGGTCCCGTCCAGTCCTGAGCTTCCTGCACCGCTGGTCCCGTCCAGCCCAGAGCTTCCTGCACCGCTGGTCCCGTCCAGCCCTGAGCATCCTGCACCGCTGGTCCCGTCCAGCCCAGAGCTTCCTGCATCGCTGGTCCCGTCCAGCCCAGAGCTTCCTGCACCGCTGGTCCCGTCCAGCCCAGAGCTTCCTGCACCGCTGGTCCCGTCCAGCCCAGAGCTTCCTGCACCGCTGGTCCCGTCCAGCCCAGAGCTTCCTGCACCGCTGGTTCCGTCCAGCCCAGAGCTTCCTGCACCGCTGGTCCCGTCCAGCCCAGAGCTTCCTGCACCGCTGGTCCCGTCCAGCCCAGAGCTTCCTGCACCGCTGGTCCCGTCCAGCCCAGAGCCTTCGCCGCTGGTCCCGTCCAGCCCAGGACCGCCTTCGCCGCTGGCCCCGGTCAGCTCAGAGTCCTCTTCGCCGCGGGTCCAGTCCAGTGCTGACCTCCCCAAGAAAATTTTGGGGGGGGGCAATAAGTCCTCTGAGGGGATCGTGGAGGCCCTTCCGACACGGTCGCCATGGCCGCCCGAAGGGTCCTCACCGCCATGGCCGCCCGAAGGGTCCTCACCGCCATGGCCGCCCGAAGGGTCCTCACCGCCATGGCCGCCCGAAGGGTCCTCACCGCCATGGCCGCCCGAAGGGTCCTCACCGCCATGGCCGCCCGAAGGGTCCTCACCGCCATGGCCGCCCGAAGGGTCCTCACCGCCATGGCCGCCCGAAGGGTCCTCACCGCCATGGCCGCCCGAAGGGTCCTCACCACCATGGCCACTCGAAGGGTCCTCACCACCATGGCCGCCTGAAGGTCCTACTGCTCCGCCGTGGTCACGCCCACAGCCAGCTCCGCCCTGGACGCCTGAGGGTCCGACTGCTCCGCCATGGCCACGCCCACATCCTGCTCCGCCCTGGCCACCTGCACGTCCTGCTCCGCCCTGGACGCCTGAGGGTCCGACTGCTCCGCCATGGCCACGCCCACATCCTGCTCCGCCCTGGCCACCTGCACGTCCTGCTCCGCCCTGGAGGCTTCCTGCTCCAGATCGGCCACCCCTTCATCAGCCTCCAGGGCGCCCACCCCCCCACCCCTTTGTAGTTCTACGGCGCGAGGTCGCGCCTAATTGAAGGGGGGCGTTATGTCACAGTCTTCGTCCTCATCATCTGTGTCTCCTGTCTTCACCTGTGGTTCCTTGTCTGTTTCCCGCCACCAATCTGTTTCCATGGACACTGATCACTTCCTCACAGCTGCCTGTCATTTGTAGTCATCATCACAGTGTATTTGAGTTCCTGTCTGTTATCTGTTCAGTGTCCGGTATTGTTTATGTTACGTTGTATTGTTTGTGTTTCACATGCTGTCTCACCTGTTCCTTTGTATCCTGACTCTACTTTATTAAAGAAAGGATTAATTCCACGTTCGTCTCCATCATCCTTGCGACCAGTCGTGACACATGGACAGTTACCGGAGTGAGCAACTGTCTGAGAAAGTAACTAATGTTAGTTGAGTTCAATTTCAAATGCAAGTGGAAAGTTTGTGCAATTTGTTTGTTTTTAATGCCTCAGCCTTGTAATATGGCATTAAATAATTACTGACTTTTTCACAGAGCACTGGTATCATGCAGTTTGTGTTAAATTGTGTTTGGGTGGTTAATTTTTATTTATATAGCAGCGTGTAGGCTATGATCTCGTGCAGATTGCTGCCTTGGCAAATCACGCTATACTACCGTTCTCGACAATGTACCTTTGTAAAATTGGGGATTTAGCACTTACTAACATGAAGAACAAATATAGACACAGGCTGTGCATGGAGATCGATATTAGATTCAAACTCTCTTCGATACAAAGACACACCCTGTGCGAGTTCCTCTGTTTGATGTTGATCACATTATATGAAGATCCACACGAATGCATATGTGACATTGATTGTATACAACAGTTCAACAAACGAAAAATTTATATTAAGTGATTTTCATTTTCAAAACAGTTGTCAGTATTGTTTACAACAAAATAAGCTCCAACGAAAGCCACAGCAGAACTACAGCACGCAGCAGTTTTGTGAACAAATGGCTTTGAACAAATCATTAGAGTCAATGATTCAATGAATAATTCACAAATACAGCCACTTGCTTCGTTACTGAATGAATGACTCGATGACTCACCACCTACTGGCGGTTTTAATTTAATATTTAATATATTAAAGCCTCATGGGGTACAACTCTAAAAAGTTTGAGAACCACTGATATTGGGTTAAGGAATAGAACAAAACAAACATCAAAGCACATTACACATACCAAAAGCAGAAAGTAGGCCTAATAGAGGTCACTTACAAAGTTAGGTTAAAGATACAAACAAAGAGGGATTCAAACAAATGGCATATCAATAACAATGTAGAATTTACAGCCTGTGAGCTGAAGAGTAATATTCAGATAAAAAAAAGTGCTTTTGAAGGAGAGAATTGTCTTGAGGAAGAGCATTCCACAACCTCGGAGCCACTACGCTAAAAGACTCGTGATTACCAGACTATTAAAACCGACTGAATATGACACAGCCCCACCTTAGATATTTTCCACCAGCCGCCACTGCGTGTCAGTACATTGGATCCGTGCATTAGATCTTAAAGTGACAGCAGCATAATATACTGTACCTGCTGATGTCTGTGTCCTTAATGATAATCCAAAAACAAAATAAAAAGAGAGAATGATTCACTGATTTGACTGAGTAACTTTAATAATAATAATTTATATTTAATGCATACAGTGAAGATTTTTACTTATTAGTTAGGCTACTATTGATTTTTGCTGTTGTAATGAAGGGTTAGGGTTAAAAATGAAAATTCTGTCACCGTTTACTCACCCTCAAGTTGTTCCAAACCTGAATGAATTTATTTCTTCTGCTGAGCACAAAGGAAGATATTTTTGAAGAATGTCGGTAACCAAACAGTTGATGGACCCCATTAACTTCCATTGTATTTTTGACCCATGGAAGAAAGAAAGAATATCTTACAGAAGAAAGAATATCTTACAAGTTTGAAGGAGATTAAATTATAGAATTTATGACCATTCCTTTAATATGACACTTACAATAATGATGCGACCCAAGGACAACAGATTCTTTATGCTTCGAAATCTGAAAACAGATGACATTTTGTTCGTGTCACGGCAGCATTTGCCAGCTTAATTCAAAATCTGTCTTTCAAGGTTAGTCCTCATGTGACAGGCTAATTCCTTCCGTCTCACTGAGATTTGTAATGTATGGCTTCAAAGAAGGCATTTATCTTCACTACTGCGCCTCGTATTTACCAAGGCTGTCTTTTCAAAGTGAACTCATCTGATGGCTTCAGTGATCGGAAGCCATCCGCCCTGCTCTCTGTCACTGTTTAGTCATCATTCTCACCCCCCTCTCACTCTTTTCAGAATGATGTCTGAATTAATGCGAAAACTCACATTATCTACGCCGGAGGTTGCCGTTTCACTGATATAACTGTTCGTTCTTAGACAATGGTGAACATCTCATTTGTCATGTTTGGAATATTCACAGCCTTTTTAAAAATGAATCTCAGCGCCTTGGCATGTTTGAAGAGAGTACGAGAAACAGACTGGAGGGGGGTTGATAGACCTTTTCAAGCTGTTTTGAGAGTAATAAGGGAGCTGGATGTAACATTTGTCTTGGTTCTCGTGTAAAATGACTAGCAAACAGTCTGGGGAGAATGGGAGAAGTGGAATAATGTGGCTAATGAAGGCAAAAAGTAAACCCAGTAAGTCGTTTTGCTGTCAACAGTCTGTATAGCCCGAAGGCAGCGTCGTAACCGAAATGAAACCTCATAAAACATAAAAATCTATGTGGAAAGCAACTCTGGCGACATAATTCGTATGAGTCACACAAAAAAAAATTGCACTCTTCTGGTGTTAAAGTATAATTCCGGTATTTAACACCTTGAGTCTATATTGTAGTTTGTTTTGGATGAACAAGAGTGGTGGACAACATTTTTTTGACAATGGTTCCTCTCTCGAGTTTTTGACTATAAAAGAATTGGCCATGGACCCATTTAACATTGGAGTCAATGGGCATGTCCGAAAATGTCATTAAAACAACATTTAACATTAGTTTTCAAAACTGTGCAACTCACCGAGTGATTAGTGATGTTAGTTGATGTTCCAGAAACAAAAAGTGTTGCGAAATACAGTTTCTGTCGTGTTTTATTCGTCATTTTGTAAAATCCCATTGAATTCTGTTGAAGGACTGCGTGCTCGTTAATATAAATGCGCTACCGGAAACGGAAAGGGGGCTGTTTACATTTGGTCGATGTAGTCTTTTTGCTCGCTTCCGTTTCTCATAAGGCTAGCGAGCAGAGCAACTGTGCTCCGGGAGAGTAAGCGAAATAAACAAACAAAACCTTGAAAATATTGAAAGACGTGACCACTGACCAGTGCAATATGAAGTTGAACTCGACTGTGACCGTGAGTGTCCCGCGAGACATAAACATCGGTTATCGCCATCAAGTGGTCGGGAGTGTGCTAACGCTTCAGATTCAAATATTGAGCGGAAGTTACACGGTTGTGAAGTGTCTGAAAAAATAGTTCCACTATAGCAAAATAAACGGATTGGAATCATATATTGCGACGATATATTGTTTATAATCATCAACGAACACCACTAACCACTCGGTGAGTTTAACAGTTTTGTAAACGAACATTATTGGCTGTTTTAATGACATTTTCGGACATGCCCATTGACTCCAATGTTAAATGGGTCCATGGCCAATTCTATTATAGTCAAAAACTCGAGAGAGGAACCATTGTCAAAAAAATGTTGTCCACCACTCTTGTTCATCCAAAACAAACTACAATATAGACTCAAGGTGTTAAATACAGGAATTATCCTTTAAATGCTCACACTTGATTTGAATATAGACTCTGACATTAGCATGTTGCTAAGCTAACAACTCAATGCTCAGACACAAATCTGAGGTGAAATAATGCAGTCTAATTAAAGGAAACAATATTTGCTGATACTTTTCATTACTGAATGAAAAATAAGTATATTTTTACCTGTAAGTTACCTTACCATATTATACAGTAGAAAATTGTAGGCTACATGGTCTAACATAGCATTTTACTGTAAACAAAATACTATCAAATTGATGTTTTTTTTTTGGAGATAAACTATGTATTTCAGTAAAATGTACTTTAAACCCCCCCAGTAAAATACCAATTTCCCAATGCGACACATCACACGATTATATTTAAATAGTTGTGTTTCTCCCTTTTATGTTATTAGTAATGTACATTAGGGTGTTTTGTGTTACATTGTGTTATGTTTATTGTATTATTTTAATATTGTGTTAACCTTATGGTGCTTTGCCTTTGTGTGCATGGCTTTGTCCATCGTTTTTATAGAAATATTGATCATTAATAGGTCAAGTAGTTTGGCAACATTACATTCCTAAAAGAGATATACTGTATTAATAAGCATAGCATACCACTGGAACACTGTCAGTATTTTGTATGATGAGTTTCTGACAATGCCGTTTTTTTATTATTATTGTAAACGTAATGGGATATATCACTGGTTGCAACAATGTGGCCGTTATCAGATAAATATAGCATTTTGTCTAAATAAATAAAACGCTATAAGCTAAAATCAGTCATTTTAAGTCAATTTAACAAATGAATGTAAGCACCATGATTCATTATAATATACGGTATTATAAAAGTATATATTCATTGCATTGGGGACAGAGCTTGAGTGTGTGATGGAGTTAGAGGGAGTTCTGGGCTACTTGTTTAGTTTTTCATTTACTTGTTTGTATTTCATTAAGCCCACCCTGCTCTAAGCATCCAAGCTGTTTTCATTCCAATGCAAGGGATTATAAACCCATGTTGTCTCTGTTAAACTGCTGACCTGGCTGGCACAGTCTTGTCTCCCAAAATGCAGTTGTGAGGATGAACAGTCGAAGTCTGAACCTGAACACTTAATGATAACAGGCAAGGTAGCGTCACAGGGCAAAAGTTAATTTTGTTTAAGAGTCCATGAAAACGTCTGGATATCTTTTTTATTTGAAAAGGTTAATGCTGAACTTAACAAGAAATCATATTTTCCCATCTCAAGCCCAAAGTGCCATGGTCATAACGGACAAAGACAACAAGCATCAAATACCAAACATTATTTATCAAAGTTTGGCAGAATTTTCACACTGCTTTTTCCCATTCATCAAATGATCAAAAAGATTTGCAGTAAATATTGACTGAAAATAAGAGGCATTTGTGAATTTGGCACATTTATGAATAAAGCAGCTGTTTAGAGCTTGGAGTAGCAACAAACCTGCTATGATTATAGTGCCGTTTTCTCCTTTGTGAAGAAGGAATGGGATCAATTGTATTGATTGTACACTTGTAGTGTACTTCAAATCTTACAAGGCCTACTGTATACTTAAAAGTATATTTAATTTTTTTTTTACGTTAAAATAATATAATATACAAATGGAATAAAAGGCCAATTTAGTCTATACTTTAACAACTGTTAATTAACACAACACACTAAAAAGTGCACTTTGTAATAATAAAGTTACTTTAAAGTACATTTCAAATGATCTTTTTATAACATTTTCATGTTTTACAGAAGAACACTTTTGATGTGTCGACTAAAACTAAAGCACATAAAGTAAAGATTATAATTTTAACTGTAATGTTATTCAATATTACATTTGAAGTTAATATATTTTAAATGTACTAAATTCCAACTTCATAATTACAAATGTGTAATTGCAAATATATTACAAGTTTCAAAAGAAATGGCATTAAAGTATATTTTAGTTCACCCAAAAATGAAAATTATCCCATAATTTACTCACCCTCAAGCCATCAACCGCTCAGAGACAAAAAGGTTGATGATCCAAGTGCAGATAGT
The DNA here is from genome assembly GCF_949152265.1 of Phoxinus phoxinus. Taxonomy (NCBI): domain Eukaryota; kingdom Metazoa; phylum Chordata; class Actinopteri; order Cypriniformes; family Leuciscidae; genus Phoxinus; species Phoxinus phoxinus. The sequence goes on from NC_136884.1 coordinate 14,794,515, forward strand.
TTAGGGTAATCCAGAATCGTAATCCATACAACAGGCAAGAGGTCATAAAACTATCCCAAACAGACACCATGCAGGTTGGGCAAACTGGGTAATCAAAAAAACAGGTAAAAGGGTAAATTCACGAAACAGAAAACCATAAGAGCGCTCAGAAATGCAGTGTGACAACATACAATACTTCGCAATGAGTGACAGGGCTCATAGGCAGAGTTAACAAGGGTATGAAACACAGGTGGAAGTTATCAAACAATAATTAGTCCGGACAATGGGTTATGTGAAATGCAGTCCATGATGATATAACAAATGAGTGCCCTCTGGTGGCAGGCGTGACAATATGACTTCCTTCAGCCAAACACAAGCGGAGTTATACTAAAAAAATATCCTGGCTCTTCCAAGCTTTATAATGGGAGTGAATGGTACCTTAGATTTTGAAGCCCAAAAAAGCACATATCCATCATAAAAGTAATCCAAATGGGTCCATGTGGTTAATAAAGCCCTTCTGAAGTGAAAAATGCGAGTCTTGTTCCAGCGGAAGAGTGACCTTTTGACTTGACGCATGACGTATTGGTGAACGCAGACGCGCTGAGGATCAAGCAAAACAAAACACCGGTCACGAATTAGAAGTCAAAAACGAGACTTTTCAAAGAGAAATGTCGGAGGAGCTTAAGTTTGTTCCTCAGCCCTATTTGTTTGAACCACGAGAGGCGTCTACTCTCACCTAAGCTTGCCTACCTTACCTGACCTGCACGGCCGTTACTGGAAGCCATGAGAACAGACAATGAACAGAACAAAACTCAGGGTACGTTTACACGACAACGATATGCTTAAAACTGAGAAGTTTTTGCTTTGATTTTTCCGCGGAGAGACGACACCATTGTCAAAACAATCGCCATTCACACAGATCTGTGAAAACGACTAAAAAACGCTGTATTCTGCTGCCAGGCCAGTAGATGGCGATGAAAAACTATAGACTGAACACGCTTCAGAGATTCGCGTTTATGTTGTTTACACGGAGACCGTTTTCGAAAACAAAACTTTGCGTTTACAGGCTACCAAAACACGTTGTCGTGTAAATGAACGGCCAAAACACCTAAAAAGTTAAACGGTGTAAACGGCCCCTTAGGCTTAAATACTAAAAACAAACCAATTAACGAAATGAATCACAGGTGCAAACACTAATCAAACAATGAGTAACCAAGGAGACTAGCCAGAAGTGGGGAAAAGGAACAAAACCAACTCACAGTAAAACTCAAACACACAATAACCCTGACAGTATTATTTCGGTAATAAGTACCAAGTATTAGGGGCTTCCAGTTGAGCTACAGAAAGCAGAAATGAAACAATGAAGACACATGTTTCTTATGGCTCAATGGGGCTAATTTCCTCACATGGATTGTAGGGGGTGAGTCTGGTGTCTTTACTGGCTGGGAGATTATTCCTATTTGGTTGCGGGAAAGAACAACGAATAAACATCTATCAAGGGCATTAGTAACTGCACAGATCTGAACTTCCTTGAAATTCTAATCAATACAGCGAAGTATAAGCAGCTCATCCTCATTTAAAAAGTCAATTAAGCCCCCTTAATGATTCAAGAGGGAAACAATTTCATGCAGATGCCTGCAGATGAACGATTGCTCGCGGCATTCATAGCTCACTGAAAACACACACATACAACTGCTAGCAGATTCATCACACTACTAACACACTGTCTGCTGGATAGATTCTGTGTGCAGACACAGTTAGAGGCAACTAATATATCTTTACTCATGAACTATTACAGTCATCAGACCAGGGGAAGAGAACATGTTTTTCAGTTTCAGAGGAGAAATCAACATATTGATGTTGCACGTCAGCGGGATTTTGGGGACGGATCCAATTTTCACAATAAACGGCATTTCTATGTGAGGGGGAAAATGTGCTCTCTGAATTATGACATCATAGGAGGCAGGCTTAGTGAGTTGGCAGGGCTGTGCTGCCACCTTTTGGTGACATTGGGTACTCTGAACAAAGGTCAGTCTGGTTCCATGGTGATCAAACAGTTGGATATAACCTAAAATAGTGATCTAAGTCCTGGAAATTATTAAATCTCAAAAACAATATATATATAGTTTCTATATGTTTTTTTGAATGCTTTATCCTATAATATTTATCAGAGTGTCATACTGCTCTAAAAACATGGCGAAGGATTAAAATATATCATGTTATTTGTTATGCCTGACCAATTGGACCAATTTAAGCTAATTGCGATTTATCAATTTCAAAGAAGTGTGTTTTTCCTTGCTAACTTTCACATATTAAAATAACGACAATTATTAGATTTTTTTCCTAGTATTATATTAAGTAACTAACCAAGTTTTTTTTCCAACACCGGGCTTAAAGAATGAAAGTCTTGGTTCTTATCATTAACCCTTAAATGCATGAATGTTTCACCAATCAGTATTACATATTCGGGTCTTTCTTTAGTGACCCAGATATCTAACACGGATGGATCTCTACCTGCAGTGATAATATAAAATCTTCTGCTAGAGTAACAATTACAGAAGGATTAAATAAAGCCTTTATTTGTAGCTTGGAAGGGTTCAGTTTGATCAGATGTTTTATACCATCATCACTGTCCTCGTCAGAACTCCTTTCCCAGTACATTCAGCATCTGGCTCATATTCGCCATCTCAAATTCTCAAAACAAATTAAGATTTTGATCGCTGACAGCTTCTTTACCAGATCCACCATCAAGTTACACTAATATTTAATTGCGTTCAGTACTTCAGTAAATCGCTGAGCCATTTCAAGTTATGCTGATACTTCCTTTTGCTTTCTGCCTGCGGTAACTATGAGTGAAACGTCACTTCATTGTGTATCAGACATTGACACACTATAGAATAAAGGGGAATTGCACTTATTCAATCATCAAAGATTAAATTATTGTAACTTGTGCAGAAAAATATGTACACTGTACACCTCGGGTCGTTAGAAACCCAATACAATTTTTACAAAAATGTATGGGAAAACAGGCACTCTTTAAAAAAAGATATATATATATATATATATATATATATATATATATATATATATATATATATATATATATATATATATATATATATATAATGAATTGATTGAGGTTTCACAGACAAGGCTTACGCCTGCAACTAAAATGTGTGTTTGAGCTGTTTTAATTAACTGTAATTTTTCCAAAGTGTTAAATATAAAACCATGTTGTTCAGGCTTTGTAAAAGTCCAGAAAAAGCATACAGCCTAAATATCACCCCTACTCTGAATAGTTAACAGATCAATAACTAACCGAATATTGTTTGAAATGTATCTGTTTAAAAAAAAAGAAAAGAAAAAAAAGCCTGATTGTGTTTAATCTATTATGCCCTCTAAAAAGTTTTTAAACGGTTAAAGTATAAGGAAGAAACCCCCACCACTAATACTTTCATACATTACTTCAAATTAATAAAAGGGACCTAATCTTTTGCAAATCTTTGGTAAAATTAGGCTATTCTCTTATTTTGTCCACTAGACAGCACGTATTAAGAGCAGTGACGTGGCGTTCTTGGAAGGTAACCGTCCTGCTGCGAAATTCTCGCGCATGCGTAACGTTTCTATTATTAGGCTTGTTTGAGATGAGCAAAATCTGCGCACAACCGATCACCGGTGATCACCGCGAGATGCATGCCGGTTAGAAATGTGTCCGACTGCGTTCCGCCTGGCTCTGATGTCATGCTGACGTATGTCAAAAATCTCTCGCGAGCGCAAGCCGCACCTGTCGGATGCTGCAGTTGCGCGCAGTTGCTCTCCACCGACTGCGCGGATCAAAAGCATGATGGGAAACGACTTGCTGACGACACAGCTTAATGCTCATTGGTTTAAACAACCATGTAATGTTCTCTTTTAAAATGTTTGATATTAAAACTCTGATATCATGTTTTATGTGTATAAATGATCTGTGAATATTCCCAAACTCTCTGACAGTGGCGATCTCTATATGGATTATGTGATTATGTAATTAATATATATATAGAAGAAAAGAAAAAAATATTGATAAACACGTATTTGGAATGGGATTATATAGCCTAACAAGTGATTTGGGTGTCTTGTTCATTATATTTATTTTCATATTTTAGGCAAAATAACTTAAATTACATCCAGTTTATTAGCAACACTGTGCACGAGCGTGAATCCCGTGAATCCCGCGATATCCATCTTTGATCTCACAGGTGTCAGATCCACTGCGAGAAGAGAGATCTGTCCAGCTTGCCTGCGCTTTTTTCACTCCTCCCCTCACTGCAGCCGCCTACTCTCGCTTACATTTCAGGCGAGGCAAGGCGCATCTCAAACAAGCCTATTTTTCTGCGTATGTGAATCTCGCGAGAGTTTCGCATTGAACCGTTACCTCCCAAGAACATCCCTCATTTGCGAGCGTCACGTCGCGTTTAAGCACGTCACTGCCGTGGCAGTGCTTTGAGTGAGTGAATGCGGGGCTTGAGTCCTAGAATGAAAGCTCTTCTGAACCGCTTTCACACATTCAGCCACAGAAAGCAGTGGAGATATATTTCCCGCTGCTGATGCAGACACCTAAGTTAAACGGTTTCTCCAGAATTATTTGCGTCTATTAAATGAGTTCAACTATGGCGACGCGACTCTCCGACTTGTTTGGAAACAACCGGTTAATGGCAGGACTGCTGGCTAACTTACTGTCTTCAATCTGCATAGTGTTCATCAACAAATGGATCTATGTGCACTATGGCTTCCCCAACATGACCATGACTCTCATTCATTTCGTAGTGACATGGCTGGGGCTGTATATTTGCCAGAAGATGGACATATTCTCCCCCAAGAGTCTCAGACCTTCTAAAATCATCCTGCTGGCTCTGAGTTTCTGTGGTTTTGTTGTTTTCACGAATCTGTCTCTCCAAAGCAACACTATAGGAACATATCAGCTGGCCAAGACCATGACAACACCCGTGATTATAGCCATCCAGACCATGTACTACAGAAAGACATTTTCCACAAAGATTAAACTGACTCTAGTAAGTGGGTTTTCGTTTATTCGACTGGTAGCTATATTGTCTAAGAAGTCATTCAAACGTTTTGCTCAACATATCAATAGACTAGTTCATGAATCTGGTGTTCAAAATCTGGAAAAAAATAAAACAAAAATCACTTAGTTTTATGCTGGTATATCTCAGGCTTGTGAACCACACTTTAAATGCATAAATATGCATATATGCTTGTAATAAAGTGTTATTATAACTGTCACCTATTTAATAAATGTTATAGCATGCACTATGCCATACATCAGTTTGAACTATGCCCAGGCTAAATGCTGATAAAAAGTCATGGCTATATGCATATTTTTTTATGCAGGGTCAAATAACAGCTGTAATCTGCTTTTGCACCACCTTTCCCACACCTAATTTATTGTGTGTGTGTGTGTGTGTGTGTGTGTTAAAGGTGCCAATCACTTTAGGGGTCATACTGAACTCTTACTATGATGTGAGGTTCAATCTTTTGGGGATGATCTTTGCCACACTGGGGGTCTTTGTAACCTCACTGTATCAAGTGGTAAGTATTATGGCAATCTCACTTGGTATCCTTATGGAAAAGTCATATCCCTTCATTCCCATAAACATTACTACATGACTATTCTCTAACACGAATAGTCCCATAGACTATTGGCCAACCCAGAGACCTCCAATATAGAAATTCTGGTATTTATAACAACTTTCATTGATTGTTTTAATATGACTATTAACCTCAATTATTAATAATAATATTAATGTTTATTATTATTTTTGATATTGAGGATACATTAAATTGATAAAAAAGTGACATGTATGATGTTACAAAAGATTTCTATTTTAGATAAATGTTCTTTTGAACTATTACTCATCAAGTTTCCCAGTTTTCTCCTCACAGTTTCCACAAAAGAATATGAAGCAGCACAACTGTTTTCAACGTTGATAATAATAAGAAATGTTTCTTGATTTCTGAAGGATCGTGTGACACTGAAAACTGTAGTAATGATGCTGATTATTCAGCTTCGCATCTCAGGAATAAATAACAGTTATGAAATTGTAATAATGTCACACTATTACTGTTTTTATGGTATTTTTGAGTAAATAAATGCAGCCTTGGTGAGCAGAAGAGACTTCTTTCAAAAACATTTAAAAAAACGAACCGACCCCAAACCGAATCTACCAAACATTCTTAGTGTTTTTTTTAAATAAACATATATAAAAAACTAGCTATAGAACAAATCTACCAGTATTATACAAAATAAATTACTACTTTCTACTTACTACTTAAATTACTAATAAATTAAGTACTTTCATGGATCCCCAGTAGAATTCCTGACCATAAAAAAAATTATAATAATTCCAATATTTTGATTATGCTGTATTTGATTGACTAATGACTTGTTTCTCTTAATATAGTGGGTCGGTGCCAAACAGCATGAGCTGCAGGTGAACTCCATGCAGTTACTGTATTATCAGGCACCCATGTCGTCTGCATTTCTCCTGGTCCTGGTGCCGTTCTTCGAACCCCTGAGCGGAGAGGGTGGCATCTTCGGCCCGTGGTCATTTCAAGCCCTGGTAAGAGTTCTCTCACTGGCTCACACACTCCCTCTACAACTATCCAAAGGAATTTCCTTCTTACACAAACACACAGTCACAGAGAAAGCCTTTGTGCTATTGCCCAGATTTCCTGGAGAGAAAAAAAAAGTACAAATTCGTAATGTTTTACTCCCCTCTATAGGGTAAAAAGTTCACAAAGCTTAATTTAAGATAAGTATTAAGTTCAATTGCAATTTCAGATTGTTGATTTGTGATTTTTTTCTTCTTCTCTCCCCTTCATCAAGGTTATGGTTCTGCTGTCTGGCGTTATAGCCTTTCTGGTTAATCTGTCCATTTACTGGATCATCGGGAACACATCTCCTGTCACGTATCCTTTCTGCTACTTCTCTAAAATACCAACAGCTGTGGCTATTTCCTTCTCTTCTATTCATGGTGCAAAACACACCCTATAGACAAATATCTGTAAGCAGTGCTCTATAACTTGTCTGTTAATTGTCAGGCTAGGCCTATAATGCAAGCACATGTTTGCTTACAGAGCCTGGGCAAATAGTTAAAGCATAGTTACACACTTGTTTAATAATGAAAGAGGAAGCTGTAAATCGAGGCACTTTTTTTTGTAGCCCTGAGCCATACTAGAAACGTTTCATAGTTTTGAATACACCCATTGAAAAGTGAGTTTATGAGTGAGACCTCTCTAAAAAGCTAGCAGCAGAGGGAGCACTTCATCTTGTGTTTTAAACTGCACTTTTGGGACACTTATTAGGTAAGTGTTCTGTCAAAGGGATTTCAAGCTGCTGCTTTTAAAATGTTCATTTATAAATCATTTTACAAATATCATTTATAAAGGTATACTATTGACTACTATTAACTACGACTTTTGCCTCAATAAACTCCTAATTACTGCTTATTAATAGTTAGTAAGGTAGTTTTGGTAGGAATGTGGGATGTAGAATATGGTTATGCAGAATAAGGCATTAATATGTGCTTTATAAGTACTTACAAACAGCCAATATCCTAGTGATATGCATGCTAATAAGCAACTAGTTAATAGTGAGAATTGGACCCTAAACTAAAGTGTTACCATTTATGTATGTTTATTTAACACTGGTATTTATGTCCAAAAATCAGTATTTAAAAAAAACCCCTGTTATTTTAATAATTGATTATACTTATGTTATACATTTTTACATTCACAAGACCGATACAGCCATAAGTCAATATTAAAAATAACATCTGTTAATTTATCAACACATTTTACTGATTTTTTTTTTTACATATTCACAATACTGATATAGCCATAAATTAATATAAAAAATAGCATCTGTTACTTTATTAACAGATTATACTTATTTTTAGCAAATTTAAAAATAGCATCTTTTTTTATCGGTTTTTATTAACCGTTTTTTTGTTATTTAGAACAAATTTATTAAGGTTTACATATTCACAAGACTGATATAGCCATAAATCAATATTAAAACTAACATCTGTTATTTTATTAACACATTTAACTTATTTTGAACAGATTTATTAACATTTCTACATGTTCACAAGACTTATATAGCCATACATCAATATTAAAAATAGCATATTTTTTTATTACCTTTTATTTCTTATTTTGAACCGATTTATTAACGTTTACACATTCACAAGACAGATTTTACCAATTTTTAACGTATATTCACAAAACTTAAATGAATAGTAAATAAACAGTAACACTTTACAATAAGGTCTCATTTGTTAACATTAGTTAGGCCTAATGCATTAACAAACATGAACTAACAATGAGAAATATTCTTACAGCATTTATTAACTTTTGTTCAAGTTCACGTTTGCTCACAGTGCTGAATGGAACTTTATTGTAAAGTGTTACCAAAATAACATACTTAATAACTAGCAATTACAATAACTGGGTACTAACCCTGAACCTTCCCCCAAACCTAACCTAAGGTGTTTTCATGGGCCCTGGAGGTGTTCTGGTGTAGTTACATCATATTACCAGTACTTTCTTGGGTAAGTACTGTACTTACACTTACATGTACTGTGAAATGTTTGTTGTAAAGAGATTTATTAGCTTTTTTAAATATCATATTCACAAGCCTAACTATAAATGGTCCAAAATTTTTTAATGTTCATAAAGAATCATTTAGAAGCTCTTTCTATGAGTGCATGACTCAACTCTGAAGCTCAAGTGACTCAAGTGCGAGTCAAGAGATCTCAAAAGTCATTGTCAAACAAGATCCCTTAACATGTGTCTCCAAAGATACAACATGTTTGGACACTTCAAGTTCTGCATCACATTACTGGGTGGGTATGTTCTGTTCCAGGACCCCTTGTCCTTAAACCAAGGTCTGGGCATCCTCTGCACCCTCACTGGCATCCTGGCATACACCCATTTCAAACTGGCAGAGCAGGAGGAGGGCAAAAGCAAGCTCGCACAGAGACCGTAGGCCCGCGGATGTGCCAATCTACGAGACAGACGGTGTTCAGTGCCTGATGTCTTCAACAAGTAGATAGCGATGGCTCTTGCACAGGAGCGTGAAGACTAACCAAAACATAGACTGGAAGGAAGTAGGCTTACGCCATTGAGGCTGAGAACTTTTAATAGCATTTCAATCTTTTTTCAAGAGTTCAATTCAATTTTTGCAAATAAACATGCGGAACGTTTGAGAGAAAAACTCTGAATGTTGAAGCATTTCCTTTTTTATTTTGTATGTTTTACTTAATGATGTATTTTCAAATGGTCTGTACAACAATAAAACTTTTTTATAGAAAGTTACAGATAACTTTTTTTTTGGGTCACATTTTTCAAGGATGGAATGTTATCTTGTATTGAGTCTAGTCACAACTTTGAGGACAAGGGTCACTGCCTACTTGGCAAAAAAACGGTCTTTTGCTGTCTATGAAATGGAATGTCAATCATTTGTTCAGTTCATGTTGAGGGATTTTCTACATGCTTTTCTCTTTTGCAACTTAAACTTTAATCACATTCCAAAGTCCTGTCTCCAATCTAGATGTTTTGCTGCTTTTTTGCGTGAATATTAGACTCGTCCCAGTTTCGAAAGGGATGTGGTAAACCAAAATGCTGAAAATATAGGGACAGTTCACCCAAAAATGACCTACTTTTAAACAAAGAAGATATTTTGAGAGATTTATCAAGAGTGTTTTCATTCATACACAAGTCAGTGGGCTTCAATATTTAGATCTTAATGTTCTTCAAAATATCTAGAAGAAATACATTTGTAACAACATACAGGGGAGTAAATGATGACAGAAATTTCACTTTTTTTGTTGAAGTGTCCCGGACAGAAGTTTGTTTGTGCCTTAGTAAAGTAGCAATGTTTTATGAGAACTAAAACCTGGATCATATGTTTGACTCTGTAAATGCCTTACACTTTAATCTTTAGGATTTGTCTTTATCCTTACAACCATTAATTAGGCTAAATTATTTGCTTTTTTGATGACTTCAGTGGTCCATGGAATTTCCTCATTATTACAGACGTACAAGCCCAAACATGTTGAGCGTAAAGGAACATGTTGCACTAAAATAACCTCTTGAGTCATTCTGCTTGGACCGTAAAGATCAGATCATGTCACAGGGACCGTACAAGACATGTTTTCAAAGCATTTGTCCCCTTTATACAGCACCGATTTCACTCGGCAAACAATACCTCCCCTAACTAGCAAGTTTCTGTAGTTGGCTCAATGGTCTACAATTCACAATAATGTGTACAAGGGTCATGTTACGACAACAGTCATCATTACTTAACACGAAATCAAAACAGCTGATGAAAGGGGTTTCAGTTAACACAATAGAACCATGCAAAATAGTTCATTAATCAAAGGAGGACATCATTATCTGGTGGTTTGATTAGAGAATTAGCCTATTATCAAGTGATCATAAATATACACTATCACTAAATAACTACCTGATGATATGAACATGAGTGATAATGTATCGTATAACAATTAAAACAATGGACTACATTGAACCCAAGAGCATTTGGTTAATTCAATTGTATATTTAATTCAAAATAATACAAGTATGTGAAAATATACTTTGAAGCATTTAAAAAGGCAGGATAAAGCTCATAAAATGTGTAGAGCAGATGAACTAGCTTATGTACCTGAATGGTTTAAAATCTCTAAACAAAAATCTTTAAATAAACCTTTGCCCTGAATTGGTCGTTTTCAATACATGTTTTAAATAGGCTACAACTTTTTAAATAGCCAACATGCCCGGGCAAGCAGATAATAACATTCAACAACTAAATGTATTTATTTATCTTTTTAACTTTGTTGTTATATTCTCTTGTTAGCTCCACACATATTACCGGATACATGCAGAACTCAGCTGCTAAAACTATATTATAGCCTATTAAAACAAGGAGACAAATTTTTTTTTTTTTTACAACAACACAGACAATGCTCAATTCTGTTAACCTGAAAATATAAAAGCGATTTTACAATTTAAAACTGAGCTTAAATTTAAACCCATAAACAGTAAAACAGCAAGAGTAGACAGTGTAAAATGATATTCAACTCGAGTGTATTGTGTGATGTTTACACCCCGCGTTTAGTGCACGTGCTAGAACATTTCAAATTCAAACGGTCGCCAGTAGGGGGAGTGAGAGTTCGCGGCTCTCAACGGTCACCAGCAGGTAAGACATATTAACACTTTCAGTTTAACTATTTTCGCACTTTCTCATATGTTTATTACACCTATCAGGTTGCATATATCTGCAAATACAGCTAAACGTTCCAGCTTATTATTTTAATACGGCATGAGTCTATAATATCCGTTTAGTCGCCTGAAATCATTTGCCTCAGTTAGCCTTGAGCTAGCTCTGCAAGCGTGGCCTACTGGAGCCTCGGGTTTTCCTGAGTGTCCACAGCGGGAAACAGACATCCGCGAGAGCGCGCATTTGTGGCGTTGAAACAATAACAACAGCTTAACGTTAGTTCTTGTCGCTCAAATACGCAACACATCCGCATTTTATGTTGATTATTTAATACTATTATCACAAATTAGCTTGTAAAGAAATTACGAAATGTATAACGTGAAAAGTAACGTAAGTTACGTAAACAAATACAGCAGCGGCTTGCGTGACGTTTATGCTGGATACGTCAAGTCGCCTCTATAGCGCTTTATAAATATTATTTCAAAGCAGCTTTACGGTGATAAACAGGAAAATAACGATCAATGATGTAAACGTCGTCAAATATGAGTCAAATTTTGTACTAAAGCAGCTCTAAAAAAGGCATTATTCAGTTCAGTGTTGATTCAGTTCACTGGAGAAAAGCACATTACGCACTTTATTTTTTTGTCATTTATCCTGTATGTTATACTGAAACCTGACGCATCAAAAGCGCGCAAGACTAATCGTCTCGATCGATCACATGTAAAACACATACGCAAAACAACATTTACACGTCGATCTATTTACATGTTACCTCTGGGGGGGGGGGAAGGAATTGATGCTCCAGGTTTTACATTAATCATGCGCAGCTAATATGAATGGTTTGAAATATTCCCATGCACGCAGATGTCAGATATTTATCCAGAAGACAACACACTTGAGGTTGTTGTTGTGTTTTAGTGTGTAACGTTACTGCTGTTTGCAGAGTATTTCAAAACAAACAAAGCACTGTCGTATTCCAAAGACATTTGAAACTTTACTCGCATGGCATCCATCCATCCGTAGAACTTGTAAATGATCAACTTTTGGTCTTTTTGGTTGGTTTATTTTGTTTATTTGACTGAGGCTCTAATAATCCGGGCTGGTCATCGCTTTGGTCCAAACACGTTATTTCACCTGTCACACTGGGCTGATAAGCTTCAAATCCATGTGCTTAGTCAGTGTAGTGTAGTAGTGAGTGAGTCGGGACATGCCCGGGCATGATCGCAGAGACACCGACAACTCAGCAAAGATCGTCTTCCACCACTAGGAGTCGGAAGCCAGTCACGCTTTGACTCGTCATGCCCGAACCCGCCCAGGACATGAAGATCGGTGCGGTGGATTCTAGCCCTGACATGTCTCTCCTAGTCTATTTAAACCATAGACTGGCTCCCAGCCGGCTCCCACTCCTCACTAACCCAGAGCTCAAGCACTTTATGTACAGCTAGCAGAGTATATATATATATGTAGAATATCCAATTTACCTCAATTTGCACAGGTAATGTTCTTTCTGAGGTTTGTATATGTGCTGATTTGCTTCCAATTTGTTTTATGTATAACAACTGTTTACTTGTTTTTACAGATCACTACAAATATGGCAACAGAGAGTTGTTTAAGCAGTTCTCAGATCAACAAGGTTGACAACGAAAAACTGGTAAATGCAGTGTTCTTTTGAGTATTCAAATGTGTTCTTATGCCTTGAAATGACTGAGTGCTATTTATTGTAACTTCCTTAGGTAAGACCAAAGGTGCCGTTAAAAAGGCTGTTAGAGGATGCAGGTGCAGATAAAGATGTTTTCACTATGAAGGAGGTGAGGAGACGTGTCTGTTGACAACAGTTTTTTAGCCTAGTCCATTAAAACTTTTAAACATTAGTATACATGCCATGCTTTATGGTGTTATTATATCTAATTGGAATTATGCTAGTTATTTTATTAGCTGAACCTTGCCGTGTGTTTTGTGTGAATAGTCTGTCATACAAGCATTTATTTGAGAGTTTCTGAAATGAGTTTGTGGTCATATGGCGGAGGTGTTTGACATTGCTAGCTAAAATAATCCTTCTCCAGGTTCATGTTGCTGCTGCTCATTTGTGTGTATGGTTAAACCTGCATATAGTTTGTAAAAATTCTACGGCAGTGGGTGGTGAATTATATTTAGTTACTGCCTTTATTCAGTGAGATATTCATTCGTGGTGTTTGCAAGACGAGAATGTGCTTTTATTTCTTCACATTGCTCATTCTTTGGTTTAGGGATTTGAACAAACCCATAACCCAAAGTATCACGCTTAAATTTGTGTTACAGATGAATAATAATTCATATATTGCTGCTTATTACGCATAAGTGATCAGACTAAAATAAGTTTTAGGTTTTTGATTGTAGGATGATAGACTGTGCAAAAAAATCCCTTTTACATTAAAGGAAAGACCCGAGTAATGCCTACTAGGGACTTTAGGGCTTTTTTGAGTCAATCCAGGAAGAAAGCATTCTGAACACCTAAGCAAATATATATAAAATGGCAATAGGTTTTGCATGAACGATTAAAACTACAAAATTTCTGTCTTTCATTGGTAGTGTGCACTGCAGTAATATCGATAATTTAATAATATGCTTACTTATGAAATGTTAAGTTTTTTGATATATTTTAATCTGTTGTCAACTTTTTTAGCGTGATGCCATGAGTCATTTTATTTTTTTTATGGGTGGAAGTTGTGTCTGACTAACAGGAATGTATTACTCATCTGTATTTAAATACCAGCCACATCTTTGCCATCCTTTCTCTCAACACACTTGTTTCAGGAAATGGTTTCCTTGTGGATCTCTAAACTGTACTCTTTTGTTTATGTGTGTGTTTAGGTTATGTTTTATTTGGGGAAATATATTATGAGCAAGGAGTTATATGACAAGCAGCAGCAACACATCGTTCACTGCGGAGAGGATGCTCTCGGTGCTGTTCTCGGAGTGAAAAGTTTCTCAGTCAAAGAGCCACGGTGCGTATAGACCCTAACTTCACTTAGACAGAGACAGCTGCAGCAATAATGAATGACCCCTGAGAATATCAGGGTGGGGCTTTAAAGCAACAGGTGGCAGCGTCTGGGATATTTAACCTACTAGCTCTGAATGAATCTGCTATCACCTGTCTAAGTTTTTAAGTAGCTGCAGAACAAATTTGACATTAGTCACATTAGTTGACCAAAGAGATATAAATTTATGTATATATTAAAATAGTGTATATAATGTGTTCCTCAATTTTTTTTAAAGAACTGAAAGTGAAATATATGAAAGTTTTACTTGTTCATTTTACCTTTTTTTTCTTTTTTCTTCAGAGCCCTCTTTGCAATGATCAATAGAAACCTTGTGACAGTGAAAAATCCAGGTACTATGACCGTTAAACCTTTTGTTTTATCTTCTGTTCCATCTTTAATAATATTGTTTTGCTCGAACAAATGTTATCTTTTTTTTGTTCAAACTGTCCTTGTTTCCTTTTACAGAAACTCAGTCTACCTTCTCTGAACCCAGGAGTCAAAGTGAACCAGATCGAGGGCCCGGGGTAAATGTTTTTCTTAAATGCTCAACACACTGAGAACCTCAGAGTATTGACCCATTCCACAGAGTTGCCCTGGTAGTGCTGCGTTTGTGCTTGAATGGGTTTTATAGAGCTCCTGCTGTGTTTGAGATTGAAGCATGACTGAAACCCAACTGTCTGTTCCAGGATACGGATTCAGAGTCTCGCTCATCTACCTCACAACAGCAGCGCAGGAGGAGGAGGAGCAGTGATCCTGGTAAGCGCACACACCACAGAGCAAAAAACACACACACCAGCTGTGTCCTGTTGGGTGTGTATGAAAGCACATGCTTGATCAGCTGGGTCTGATGGGATTTCAAATATAATTGTATCTTCACATTCAGCTGTCACTTAACAAATGTTTTGAGCAGAGCTTAATGTTCAGTTTTCTTTCCAGTATTGGCACATTTCCTGTTTGAACTGGAAGGGCTTGTCCCTTTCTTTTATTTTTGCTAGCCAGTTGCCTTGGATGACATTTTGCATTGAATGGCTGTTAAATAAAATAGCTGTTTTTAGATTTCATGATTTCCAGCTTGTTTATTTTTCATGGGAGTTTGGTGAAAGGTTGAGGCAACTCCTTTCTTTAAGGACTGTTTGCTTTCCTGCCCTATATACGTATATCCAATTTACATTATAACAGTCTCAGCCGCTGAGCAGGGAAGACAACCCTCATAATGGATCATTTTGTACTATTCCTTCAGTCCTGATAGAGGACTGTATGTGCCATGTGGGTAAACATGTGGTACCATAATGACTGCTCTCTCTCTGACTGTGAACCTCTCAAAAGGACACTGAGATCTGGAGGCTGTGCAGAATGTGCTCAGATGACTGCTGCTCTTCAATGGCCCATTTTAAAACTCCAACTATGCACACAAAGGCAGTTTGTTAAGCAAGCAGCACCAGATGCACCATTTAAACAGGGTTATTGCTCTGAGCATTGCTCCTGCATGGGCCATAAGTGTCCAAAGTTGAGTGCATAGAAAAGGACCATCAGCAAAATAACTGATTTACACTAATGCAATAAACAGTATACACTCAATCTTGTGTTTTTGTAAACATACAAAAAAACAGACTGGAAATGTTTGGAAAGCCTAAGAAGCAGCGTGTTCTGGTTCACCTAAAGAGCAATTATATGTGAAAACCCTCATTAGGACACGTGTCCAAAAACAGCTTGGTGCTAAACTCGTTTTTTGTGGTTTCAATAGAGAATTCTTCAGCCGAAGACGAGCCTAGAGAACGCAGGAAAAGGCACAAGTCAGACAGCTTCTCCCTGACATTTGATGACAGCCTGTCTTGGTGTGTGATCGGCGGCCTGCACCGGGAGAGGAGGAACAGCGAGTCTTCGGACGCACACAGCAACTCTGTGAGTAGCACAGACGGTCCTTCACATAGTTTTGTTTTACAAGCGGTTACATTAACTTCTTTGTGCTGTCATGTGGCCCTCTCTAACCAGTGTTTTGTTTGTTCAACAGGATGTAGGTATCTCTCACAGTGAAGGCAGTGATGAAAGCGAGGACTCGGACTCTGATAATTTCAGTGTGGAGTTCGAGGTGGAGTCCATCGACTCCGATGCCTACAGTGAGAACGATGAGGATTCGGTGCCGGGAGAGAACGAGGTTTCAACTCAACTCCTGCTCTATTGAGAGAGATATTAACAAACATCTGGATACATTTGAAAAACGTATTTTCAAAATGCTCTTTGTCCGCACTAACGTCTTCAAGCATTTTCCACAAAGTTTGAAAAATCTGAAAATTTAAAAATCTTCATAATGCACGTTAAATGTAATAAAAGCTCACTGAGATAACTCGTAATTATTCTTGCACATTAATTTTATTAGCGAAAAAAAGCATTTTCAAATGTATCCACTTAGGAGAGTGCCTTTATACAACTTGGTTTTCACAGGATAAAAAAGTCGCCTCATTGTGGATGGAAAGCCAAAGTAGCCCAGGGGTGTCCAATCCTTCCCCTGGAGGGCCACTGTCCTGCAGATTTCAGCTCCAACCCCAATTACACCCACCTGAAGTAACTAATCAAGGTCTTTCTATGCATACTTCCAAGTAGGTGTGTTGAGGCAAGCTGGAGCTAAACTCTGCAGGACAGTGAGTTTGGATACTCCTGATGTAGCCTAACCTGTTTAACAGTCCTTAACTCGCTGCAATTTTCTTTTGCTCATTCAGGTGTATGAAGTCACAATCATCGCTGAGGATGAAGACTCGTTTGATGAAGATACTGAGATAACTGAGGCAGTATGTAGCAATTTACTTCAATAATGAAAGTAGAACTGGACTTAATCCAGATGAACTGATAAGCTGAATTTATCTACTATGATTAGATTGGATCATGAAAAGTGGGTGTTGCATACTATTGTGGTGCCATTTGGATCAAAGGTTGGGCGTTAAAAATAAGAGGCTTTTGTGAGTCTGCCAAAAAAGAAAGTTGTTTAAGAGAAGCAGCTAGTTATGACATTTTGTTTATGATTATGAAGACAGACATTGATTCCCCCTTAGGAACTTTGTGCACTAATGAATTGTGCGTAATACGACCAGGAATGTACTAATAACTTACATTTTGATTTCATGTTGACCATATGTGACCCTGGACCACAAAACCAGTCTTGATTTAGTTAAATAAATAAGCTTTCCATTGATGTATGGTTTGTTAGGATAGGACAATATTGGCCGAGATACAACTATTTGAAAATCTGGAATCTGAGGGTGCAAAAAAATCGAAACATTGAGAAAATCGCCTTTAAAAAGTTGTCCATTTATGTTCGCGATTATGCTACATCCACTCACAAAAATAAACGTTTTATATATTTACAGTAGGAAATTTATAAAATATCTTCATGGAAGACTACTTAATATCCTAATGATTTTTGGCATAAAAGAAAAAATCTATAATTTTGACCCATATTTTAACCGTGACTGGTTTTGTGATCCAGGGTCACATATTTTTTTAAATTTAGAGCATTTCATTTTAAAGTTTCTTGCACCAAAAAGTTTTTTTGTGTGTCCATTTCCACCTTGGATTTAACAGGCTTTTGTATTTCAAAAAAAGGAAGAAAAATGTGCATGTGCATAGTAGATATGAAAAAACTGTACTAATGCAACAATGTGTTCACCCAGGACTACTGGAAGTGTGCTGAATGTGACGTGCTCAACCCTCCTCTTCCTCGGCATTGCAAAAGCTGCTGGAATGTCCGACCCGGTTGGCTTCCAGAATCAGACTCCAACAATGAAAACCCCTCCACTAACACACAGCCCAGCACTGAAGTCACCAGCATCACCACAACACACATCTTAGCCTCAGATGACAAAATGCTTCCTTCCAAACCCTCAAGCCCTCTTCCAGAAACGGACGAAGGAGTGGACGTACCCGACGGCAAGTGCTTGCAATCTCCCGCCTCCGCCGCCAAAGAAGAAGTTCCGTCTTCTGCCACCCCCGGCTCCCTGACTGACTCTCAGACCTCGCCATCACAGCCCTCCACCTCCTCCGGTGGGGGCAGCAGCCAGGAAGAGACCCCTGAGCTAGAGCGCTTCAACAGCCTGGATGCCTGCCTGCCCGCCACGTGCCTCGAGCCCTGCGTCATCTGTCAAAGTCGCCCCAAGAATGGCTGCATCGTCCACGGAAGGACTGGACACCTTATGGCGTGTTACACTTGCGCCAAAAAATTAAAGAACCGGAACAAGTTGTGTCCGGTGTGCCGAGAGCCCATTCAGTCAGTGGTGTTGACCTACATGAGCTGAGGCACCTTTCCCCACATGAAGCTTGGGAGGCTCATATGTTGTCTTGTATTATAGTTATTTTTCAAATTTCTTAATGATTAATAAATTTTATTTATGACTCAACAAGCGAGGTTCTCACTCACATGCTGGTTAGAAAACACACACATTTGTTACAAGGGTTGAGTTTAAGGGCTTAGAATTAAAACAATTACTTGTGGACTTGGAGTGACTGTATGCATTATATCATCTACTAGAAATTATTGTAATTTATTTTATGTACATGCTGATGTATAGGTTTCTCTGATTTCTATTAATATGAGTTCTTTGCTGCACTGAAATGTGTTCTTGAGTTGTAGCTCTTGAGACACCCCTTTTAAATTGTTCCTCTTCTTGAAGGAAATGCTCCCCAGCATTGTTTTCTGCTGCAAAGACTGTCTTATTTTCTCTAAATGAGGTATAATAAATGAATATTTTGAGGCTCTTACACATTTACAATACAGGTGATTGCTCTTTTGAATGTTGTTTTCTGAACGGTGTGATGGTTTTCAGCCAATGGGCTGTGGGAAGGTGGTTCAGGTGGCTGGAGTCGGTTACCTGCGCTGTTGTTTGTTGGGTCGTTCACAGCGGTCACCCAGAGAGAGCTTTGGTTTCTAGGGACCCACTTTTCACTCAATATCAGCAAACAAGTTCTGACTTGTTTCTCTCTAATAGCAACTTGGCACAAACTTCCGCCTCCTTACTTTTACAAAAGGCTTTACAATGGGAATCTATTGTGTTGCAGCATGAGAAAGTGAATCGTTTGTATTCATGGTGTGTTTATTTGTTCAATATTTCTTCCACCAACCTATTTAACAATGTTCTGTTTAAAACCTGCTTTTGAAAGAAGGGCGAAAAACAGTGTTTTGAAGTTGCACAACACAAGTTCATTGACATGGTAAGATGCTTATTTCAAAATGCTGTAAAGGACAGGGTTTTTTTTCTAAAAATGTCCAAAAAGACTAATCCAGTTCTGTTTCTGCAAGTTATTAGAGTACACCTGTCACCTAATGTAAAGTTGTTTCAGTTTAATCGTGCAAATTAGTAGCAACTACCCAAATGAACCTGAAAGTTTTCCACTAATAGTCATTCTCTTTTCTAACAGCCAGATGTTCAACAAATGAAGTGTTATCAGAAGTTTTCAGACTTGAGGTATGTCTTTTCACTCTCTGCTCTCTCTTCTACACTCGCACAACATGAACAATTACAATCGGACTAAGACTTGGTAAAAACGATCAAAATCACTGGCGTCTGTTATTAAAGAGCAATGGATGAAATAAGTTTAATAATCATAAAATAATCAGTATGCATTTTGTTCTTTGGCAGCTGACCCATGTTTGAGAAACTGTTTTATGATAGCAATTTATTAAATATATGATTTATGATAGCTACTTATTAAATTCTATACACTTTCTTTTAATTCACCAAAGTCTTGCCATACACTTCCTGTACCCATGTGACCTGATGGATGTGCTTTACAAAAAAAAGTGATTACAAATTCTCTAATAAAAGTTGTGTCAACACCTTTTGACTATAAACTTTATTTTTTTATTATTTTGTTTAAATTACATGTTTGTTCCTGGAGTTTACTGACTGAACAGTTTCATATGTGACCAATAATGTTGTACCCTGAGTTCTATTCCCTGAATAAAAGATTTATTTCACATTTCATTGCACTTTAAACAACTAATGAAAATTCCAAATTCAGTGTCTCAGAAAATTAGAATATTACTTAAGACCAATACAAAAAAGGATTTTTAGAAATGCTGGCAACTGAAAATTCTGAACATGAAAAGTATGAGGATGCATGTACAGCACTCAATACTTAGTTGCGGCTCCTTTTGCCTGAATGACTGCAGCAACGCGGCGTGATGGAGTCGGTCAGTCTGTGGCACTGCTCAGGTGTTATGAGAGCCCAGGTTGCTCTGATTGTGGCCTTCAGCTCTTCCAACGCTATCTCACGACCAATTCGTACGAATTTGTACGAGTGATTAAAAGGTGGCTAATTCGTACGAATTTGTACGACCTCACTCGTACGAATTAGTACGATTTGTCTAAACCCACGTGATGGGTAGGTTTAGGGGCGGGGTCAGGGTTAGGTCATTCGTATGAATTCATATGATTTTGGCAAATCGTAAAATATGTACGATTTAGCAAAAAACGTACAAATTCGTAGGAGTGAGGTCGTATGAATTGGTACGAATTAGCCACCTCGTAAAATTTGTACGAATTGCCGTTAGATCGGGTTGGCTCTTCTGCATTGTTGGGTCTGGCGTATCGCATCTTCCTCTTCACAATATCCCATAGATTTTCTATAGGGTTAAGGTCAAGCGAGTTTGCTGGCCAATTAAGAACAGTGATACCATGGTCCTTAAACCAGGTACTGGTAGCTTTGGCACTGTGTGCAGGTGCCAAGTCCTGTTGGAAAATGAAATCTGCATCGCCATAAAGTTGGTCAGCAGCAGGAAGCATGAAGCGCTCTAAAACTTCCTGGTAGACGGCTGCGTTGACCTTGGACCTCAGAAAACACAGTGGACCAACACCAGCAGATGACATGGCACCCCAAACTATCACTGACTGTGGAAACTTTACACTGGACTTCAAGCAACGTGGATTCTGTGCCTCTCCTCTCTTCCTCCAGACTCTGGGACCTTGAGATGCAAAATTTGCTCTCATCAGAAAAGAGGACATTGGTCCACTGTGCTTTATTAAATCCAGAGTCAACACATCTGTCTATCAGGACATTTTCACAGCACTTCATGCTTCCTTCATTTTCCAGCAGGATTTGCACCAGCACACACTGCAAAAATAACCAAAACCTGGTTCAATGACCATTACTGTGTGATTTCATGTAATATTCTAATTTTCTGGGATTTTGATTTTGTGGGTTTCATAAGCTGCTGTAAGCCATAATCATCAAAATTATAACAAATAAAGGCTTGAAATATCTCACTTTGCATGCAATGAGTCTATATAATATATTAGTTTCAACTGTTAAGTTGAATTCTTGAAATCAATCAACTTTTTGATACAATTATAATTATGTGACCAGCACCTGTATGAGCACTTCAATGAACATGCTACAGTGACAGAATAAAGTAGCTACTGACTTACTGACCATACTTTTGTTTTGTATTGACTTGAAAAGGAGGGAGCCTGGGGTCATACAAGCTATAAATATTAGCTATTACTTGAAGTATCTTTGCAGGAGCATGTCCGCCTGTTCTCACGTAAATGATTCTTAATTAAATTATGATATTTGTACCCAAACGTATAATACACACACACCCCACACCACTACTAAACCTACCCTAACCAACCCATGTGTATCCTATGCACGTAAAAACTCACTTTCGCGTATAATTGCAAGATAAACACAGTGCTAGAGACGCATTTAGTGTGATCGGGTTGATTATTCGACTTGTGCAATCTGACAACTATCAAATGTTACATAAACTGCTTTTTAGCCTTTATATCTGGTTGCTAAGCCTTTTATCTGACAGTTCTGACCGATCAACAGCCGAGAGTAACTCACCTGAAATGCTTTTAAACTTGAATAGGGCTACACAATTGGCAACATGAACCTGGTATCTGGTATATGCAACACAACAATGGATATATGGAGTGCATCCAGAAAGTATTCAAACACCTTAATGTTTTCTCCACTTTTTATATTGCAGTTAAAATGTGACATTTTCCACATATTTCAAATGTTCTATCCCCAGTCGAAAACAGGTTATACGTCGTACGTGAGTGAGTGAGAGAGAGAGAGAGAGAGAGAGAGAGAGAGTGAGTGAGTGAGTGAGAGAGAGAGAGAGAGAGAGAGAGAGAGAGAGAGAGAGAGAGAGTGAGTGAGTGAGTGAGTGAGAGAGAGAGAGAGAGAGAGAGAGAGAGAGAGAGAGTGAGTGAGTGAGTGAGAGAGAGAGAGAGAGAGAGAGAGAGAGAGAGAGAGAGAGAGAGAGAAATCATATCCTGTAACCTCTGGGCAGATTCAGTGCCACTTCATCTATTAAAAATCCGCCTCAATTAATTTTTAGAACACTTTTAGGTTACATAAAAACACTGGCGGCCATATGCCACTCATATTTTTTCACCATGCTTGTAGGTCCATAGCACGACAAAGCATTTCTCTCGAAGCAATGCAAATGAATCTTTCATGTGACGTGTGCTCACATCTTGTGACACACGGATGCTGTCAGTCTGCCATATTTTTCTTCCCAATAAATATGTCATTCAAATCACAGAGGCACTACATTTTAAATAACTCCATTTCCCAGTTCTGAAGATAGAAAGTGAAAAACCACACTGTTAGACTTTGCCGTAATTTTACAGTTACTTACCGCAAAAAAGCCCAGTAAAATACCACTTATATTATTTACGGTTAACTACTGTAATATGCACTGCATTGTGGGTATTTTGTGTGAAATTTACAGTAACTTACTGTATATGGTAATTTACAGTACTTTACTGTTTACACAAAAGCAGTAGTGCTACTGTAAATGAAGAAGACAGATTTCTTGAAGTGCGTAGGCTTCTTTTGACAAGGCCTGCCTCTCTGCAGTATATATGAATTGGCATATACAGTATGCAAAGCACTATACAGGAAAAAAAAAGAAAAAAAAATTATCAATACATTAATAAATTAAAAAAGGATTTTAAATACAGAAATGTCGGCCCTCTGAAAAGTATAATCATGCATAGTTATATACTAAATATATTAGTTTCACCTTTTAATTTGAATTACTGAAATACATGAACTTTTGCACAATATATATATTTTAATATAGTTGCCTAACTTGCCCTAATCATTGCCTTATAATTCGCGGGATGACTGCACTTGTGTTCATTGTGTACACAACGTGTATTAGGCTACTCATAGGGCTATGCATATTGTATTAATGTGTAAGGCCTATTAAAATGTCATATAAAAATGTTTTTTAGTTTTTTCCCCTGTGTTCTGCAGATGAAAATCATGAATCTGCATTCTCAATAAGCAATGCACACGCTGGATGTTTAAAAGTTCAATAAAAAACACGTGGATGGAAGGATTTATTTTAATCCTATATAAATAAGTAATTTTTATATTAGAATTTTCTCAAAAAACTGGTTCCCATACATAGACATTAGACCTTATTTTTTATAATTTTATAAAATTACTATTTTAATTGTTGCTCGCGTGCAAAGCCCGCGCAACAGCCTCGCAGAATGTAAACAGAGGTTTGTGTGTCAAGCGCGCGCTTATCAGACGTCCCTGCTGAGAGTGGATCGCCACAGCTAGACGCCAGCTGTGAGTTTTTCTGAGGTAAGTAGGCTAATTTAACTGAACAAATTTCTTTTATGTTACTTTTACAGCGTAAACTATTACCAATATCAATTAAATATAGCTAAATGTATGAAGAAAGTAAATAATACAATCTAATAGGCTATTATTACTAAAAGGACAGTCTGAAGGAACTTAGTTTTCCTCAAAAACTGCCGCTTTCATATCCCATTATGTCTGACTACCTTTTCCAGTCGATGGACCCAATCTAGTATTTACACAAACAATGGTTTTCCGTAATTTTTACGACCAGTTAAGGCATATTTTACTCGTCATTTAAAAAAATACCGTTAATGTGTGTGACGTTAGGCTATTTTGAAGTTACCTAGCGCGTTTTTTTCAAAGGCACTCTCTCGCGCTCTCGCTCCAGGCCGATTCTATGGGAGTGCTATGCACCCTCAAACGCAAGCAAGAGCACCCTCAATTGATACTGTAATAATATTTTGGCGCAACAGATTTGCCAAACGCCCCAGTGTATATTTGTGCTTATTTGTGTTCACGCTCTGGAGAACGGAAAATTAATCCATTTACAACGGGTTTTGCAGCGGTGAGCAGCAGTAACGTTAGCCAATCACAGATTACCGGTAGTTGTTGGTCTCTTGTCGATTTATGCAGGCTCGCGAATTTCGGGCTCGCGAACAAATGTCCTCTATTGAGGACAATAAAGAATGAATATGAATGTGATATGAATATGAATCCTCTCATTAACAAAGTGTAAACACGATGTAAGAGATGTACTGGACCGACAGGTGCAAACTATTTCTGAAGTGACAGCTAAATTTACATAATAGTATCATACGTGCTGGATTCACTCTGCACAGGACAGACATGATTAAAATAGTAACGCTTTTTAACGTAATATAAAGGCAGGCTAATAGATTAATTGATAAATTTTCATTGCAAAATATTTTAGAAATGCTATGCTAATTATTGGTAAAACGGCCCCCCTATCCCTTCCCCCTCTCCCTCCTGTTGTAGGCTAAAAAGTTATATTCTCTTCTCTCTTTTTTCAGTGTCGATTGTCATCTGATTGTGTAAGTGATCAATCTAGCAGTCATAGATCTGTGATTAATCATGTTCATAACATATAGTCATTAGCCAATAATCATCGATGAAAAAATAATGTTTCTTCTTTTTCTCTTTTGTCTGTGTCAACAGGAGCTAACTACAGCCCAAAGGCTTTTTTAAGAACCACAGCACCGAGGGTCTTTGGCTTTGTAAGTATATGTTTTGAGTAACTATCAGATGCATTATGTGATAATGGAGCCTTGCAGGCCCTACACTTTCTTTAATTTATTCATTTAACCATATTAAATGTGTCATATTTTGGGCCCTGGTTTAACGATCTAAACGTATGATAGGGCCCTTTATGTCAAATTTATAAATTAATATAAATTGAGTTATAATAATACAACACAATCAGGAAGAATAAGTTATCAATCAAATTAAATCAGAATCAACAAAATTCATACTTCACAACACTGGAAAAAAGTTGTTTGCAACTTCCGGTTCACTGGGACTTAAATGAGCCTCAGAAGTGGCAGGAATGCATTTAAATTCTTGATAACAGTGTTATGAGATTAAAGTCAGCATTAAAATCAAGATTGACCCTGTTTACTTTGTTAGCGCATATTACTAGTCTTGTGGTGAACAATGAATCCGTGCAAGTTAATACACAGAAAAAAATAGTTTGCCGTGGTAATCTATAATCAAAGTCTGAAAAGTTACTTCCAGTCTGAAATTGCGTTCCTTTTCTGATGATGTAGGCTTGACGGCTTGGGTTGGAAAACGCTTAACCACTCCAGGAGGTGTTGTAAAGAGAAAGGTGACTGCCATCAACTCCCGGGTAGCAACGTTTCTGCAGAGGCTCACCGAAATTGAGTGGAGAACATCAAATTAGGTAAGTTTCTTATGCAGGGCTGGACTGGTACAAAAAATTGGCCCGGACAGGCCACCACAATCAGTCAGACACCAACACCAGTACACAATTTTTGCAGTTCCATTAAATATTTGTCCCTGCTGTTCTCAGGGTGTCCGTGAATCCTTTAAAGGACAACTCCGGTGAAAAATGAACCTAGGGGTAATTAACACATGGTTACCGAGTAGATCGTTCTCTGGGATGCGTTTTCATGATAATCGAATGTAAAGAGTTTTATCTCTAAATACAGATTAGCTTATAACGCTAGTATATGGGGCAGAGAGTAAGTTTAAGTAGATCGCTAGTAAATACCGCTAACAAGGCTCAAAATAGCCTCACACTACCACGGTAGCATAATGAGGGTCCTTACATGCAAACCGAAGCATTGAGAACTTTGTAAGTGTACAAACAGTTTAATAAGAAGATACTTTATAAAGACAGTACATTACGCGTATTCAGACACAGCCATCTTGGAAAACAGTCTCGACAAGTCGAGCAACGATTGCCATGCTAAGTGATTTGAACTGTGACTTGGAATCTTCCGTTGTTTCCGGAAGAAAGCACTGAACGCAACAGAGAAAATAAATAAATACAAATAATAATACAAAAATGAACAAGTGTCACAGTTCATATCACTTAGCACAGCGTTCGTTGCTCGACTTGTCGAGACTGTTTTCCAAGATGGCTGTGTCTGAATACGTGTAATGTACTGTCTTTATTAAGTATCTTCTTATTAAACTGTTTGTACACTTACAAAGTTCTCAATGCTTCGGTTTGCATGTAAGGACCCTCATTATGCTACCGTGGTAGTGTGAGGCTATTTTGAGCCTTGTTAGTGGTATTAACTAGCGATTTACTTAAACTTACTCTCTGCCCCATATACTAGCGTTATAAGCTAATCTGTATTTAGAGATAAAACTCTTTACATTCGATTATCATGAAAACGCATCCCAGAGAACGATGTACTCTGTAACCATGTGCTAATTACCCCTAGGTTTATTTTTCACCGGAGTTTTCTTTTATAGGAACACTCCACCGTTTTTTAAAATAGGGCTTATTCACCGTCTTTCCTACATTTAGATAGGTGGGCAAATGCATTTGTCTCAGTGCATGCATTGTTTTAGTTTGACAGGGTCGGCGCTTGCTTAGCTTAGCATAATGAATGGAATCCTTTGTTGCCAGCTAGCATGTACTGAGTAAAAGTGATAAAAAATAAAACACCTAATTACTACTGTGTATTCACAAGTACAAATAGCGATGCAGATTAAGACTAGGTGATTTCCAAGGCAGATTTTGACTTGGGACTATATTAGGGTGAAGCACAGGTGAAGCACTGCTACTTGGGCGCAGAGATATCACGCAACACATGAAATCTGTCAACTTACCGGCGTGACCTGCACCGAGTATCTTCGCTTTTGGATTGTGTTGAGTTTATTTCAGTCGGCATAGGTTGGCATATTCCCCCACACTCACACCACCAGTTTGTGTTGGCTCTCATCCTCACGTCCTCAGGTTGTTGAGCGATCGCAACCTCCTCCTCCTGTTGTTCTATTTCCAAAGCACGCAGCTCCTCTTCTGAAAACTCTGGTTCATAGAGGTATGGTTCTGGATCTTGACTGTCTGAGAAGTCACCCTCTTCGTCTCTCACAAAATCAGCCATGTTCATCGCCATTTACTATGTCTACTGTAGGAAAAATAGCCAGCTACTTTTATGTTGACTGGGATTTCATGTGTTGCGTGATATCTCTGCACTCAAGTAGCAGTGCTTCGCCTGTGCTTCACCCTAATATAGTCCCAAGTCAAAATCTGTCTAGGAAATCGCCTAGTCTTAATCTGCATCGCTATTTGTACTCGTTGTGAATACGCAGGCCACAAGAAGTAATTAGGTGTTTTTTTTATATCACTTTTACTCAGAACATGCTAGCTGGCAACAAAAGATTCCATTCATTATGCTAAGCTAAGCTAGTGGCGACCCTGCCAAACTAAAACAACGCATGCACTGAGACAAAAGTCTAAATTTAAAGGTGCTCTAAGCGATGTCACGCATTTTTTAGGCCAAACATTTTTTTGTCACATACAGCAAATATCTCCTCACTATCCGCTAGCTATCTGTCTCCTGAACACACTCTAAAAAAACGCGGTCTCTGTAGACACCCCAGGCTCCACAAACAGCAACAAAAACAAACTGGACTAACCCGCACCACAACATAACAAACAGTGTTCCAGCCAATCACCGACAAGAAGGATTTGGGGGTGGGGTTTGGGTTGTTAGTGCGCGGATGAGGAGGAGGGAGGGTCTAGCTAGCCTCCGTTTTGTTTGGCAATAGTAAGAAAAGTTCGAACGTCAACAAGAAGTGACGTCACCCAGGATCGCTAAAAGAACCTTTAAGAAAGACGGTGATTAAGCTCATATTACATGTGCGGTGCTACCAAATCTGGTGCTGGTGCTACAATCTGTAGAACTTGCTGTTTGAGTGTGTTATGTCCAAGGATGTATTTTTTATTTATTTATTTATTTTAATTTATTTTCCCCTTTCTCCCTGTTTCTCTCTCTCTACTTCCCATAAGCAGAAAGGAATTGCTGCCACCTGACGCCAATGATCGGGTGTAAATCTGCTGTGATTGGAGGAGAGGAAGCTTTGGGGGCAAAAGCAGCACCATTCCTCAGATCAGTTATTTATTTGTAAACTTTTGTTGTATTGTTCTTTATCATACAAATGTATATTGTTATTTTTTGGGGATTAGTAGAGAGGTGGGTGCCATTTCCTTTTGATTTAATTTCCTCTTGTTTTAGCTGAGAACTGTTAGTGTATTTTGTATTTGATTTAAGAAAAAAGAAAAAAAAATGCGTATTGTCATGATCTGCTTTTATTTGTTATGCATGAATTTCTCTTTTAAATGTTGCATCACAATAAGTAAATTGAATGTAATTAATTGTGATAGTAAATAATAAATATGCTGATGTACATGAACTCAAGTAACTTTTTTGGAATTTATTCAATTCAATAGCATTAATAGTGTAAAATAAATGAAAAATAAGTTGCAGTAAGGGTATTGTACTGTAAAATGAAACTACGGTAAGGGCATCATACTGTAAAATTAAATTGCAGTAAGGCATCTTACTGTAAAATGAAATTGCAGTAAGGAAATCATACTGTAAAATGAAATTGCAGTAAGGGTATCTTACTGTAAAATGAAATTGCAGTAAGGGTATCTTACTGTAAAATGAAATTGCAGTAAGGGTATCTTACTGTAAAATGAAATTGCAGTAAGGGTATCTTACTGTAAAATGAAATTGCGGTAAGGGTATCTTACTGTAAAATAAAATTGCAGTAAGGGCATCATACCGTAAAACACATTTACAGGTAAGCTACTGTAAAGTGGAACTTACAGTAACTTACTGGCAATAGTGCTGCCAGTAAGTTACCGCAAAAATACAATAAAATGTCTAACAGTGCAACAACAACTTTAATTCCTCCAGGTCTCAGCATCTTCAGTAGCTTATTCTTTACCGAGGTAACAATGCTACGTGTCACACACCAGCGCCGTTTCCGCTCACTTGTAACAGTTGTGAGCTTGCAATAATATGTAAATCTTATTAAAGTAAAGGTTTTAAACATAAATAACGGGTTTACACAGCATAGAAGAAACCATTTTTGGTTGCCAAAAGAACTTTAATAGTTCTTAAAAGAAAGCCCAATGGGTGTGAAGAACATTAGCCTAATCTATTGGGCAGTGGGAATGTTCTGTTGATGTGACAGGTTCTTCATGGAACCATCAATGCCATTAAAGAACCTTTATTACTAATAGTCCAGTCTTTTTAAGCCAAAATGGGGGTCAACCTAGGACAAATTGCAACAGAAGCAAACTCAACTGATTTTGTATCATCAACATGTCCTGAGTAAAAAAAAAAAAAAAAAAAAAGCCCAGAGGAATCCCATTAGGGGAAAGTTTTGAAAAAGACCCAAATCATTATTTTTCTCACGTGAATAGGATAAACATTTTAACCTTTAAAAATCACCATGAAAATTTGTGAGTTAATCAGCCTTTATTATTATTGCGGAGATGGGTTTTGGGGCTGGGTCCATGGGACTGTTTCTGGGGGATGAGTCTGAGGGAAGAACAGGAGACAAGGAGAATGCAGAAGACAAAAGGTAGGTAAAATAAAAAGTGAACCATGTATGGACCCAGCCCCAAACCCCATCTCTGCAATAATAATTAATAAAGGCTGGTTTAATGCACTTCTTCCTGCCTCTATGTATACCCAATGTTTAGATATGTTGTGATATTTATGCAAAATAGCACATACGTAATTAGATTATGCTCCGTTTGCCCATGTTAACAAACATGTAAAAATAAATTTAAAAAACCGTGTAGTACATTTTTTGTTTGTCTTGATGTAAGTAATCAACTCAGTAATTGTCATGGTGATATCTAAAGATTAAAATGTTACCCTATTCACGTGAGAAAAATAATGAAGGCGGATGAGTAGGCTAGGCTATATTTGGGTCTTTTTCGAAACTTTCCCCTAATGGGATTTTTCGGGGCTTTTTTCCCCCCTTTACTCGGGACATATTGAGGATACAAAATCAGTTGAGTTTGCTTCTGTTGCCATTTGTCCTACCTTTTTTCATAAAACGACTGGACTATAAGGGTGTACGCACGCGAACGATCTAAATGAAACTGCAGCATGTCCTCGTGTGCTGAGGCGCAGGACTTGACTTGAAGCTCTGAGAGCCTGAGATGTGGCGAGCTCTAGAGTGCACCGCTAGAGGGCGCTGTGACACTGCATTCTCACACAGCAGATACCGTATCCTCATTAGTAGTCCACCCTGCCACAATCATGTGTGCCTCCTATTTGAATGCATTAGTATAATAAATATGTAATTTAAACAAATTTTCACATGGCAATTGACCGTTCGCAAAACCCCGCCCTCTAACGGTTCTCGTCCAATCCTAGCTCAGCAACTGTAACTAAGGAGAAGGACCTCCGTCAAACATTCCGATTTCAGCAAGATAGTGCAATAGACCAACGCTACTTTTACGTCATCGAAGGGTAACGCCCCTTTTTGGGGGAAGACAAACGGATTCCCCTGAGAACAGAACTCGCTCTAATAAGTTTCTTGACAGCAAAAATGGCACAAATTACACACTCTTTGCCGGCCGAGGACAGTGAGTGGTATTTAAAGAAGCTACTGGATATGGGGATACAGAGGTGTCCCTTTGAAATGGTCGAAAACTGGATTAATGACCCCACGCAGTGGCCAAATATGGACTATTCAGAGTTTCAGACATCTCATGTCTCGTGGAATCACCAAATAACGTTAGCCTATTTTTTTGTCATTAACACACTCACAGTATGACAAACTAGACGATGTCTAGAGGAGTCGGTGGTTTACTCACTTGATTTAAGCTATTGACATAGTTTTGTTGTCGACTAGCTAACGTTGTTACTAGTTAACGTTAGAAAGATGAAGCTGCTAGCTGCAGTTTAGTTGGTATGAAAACGAAATTAAAGCCAGTAACGTTAACTAGCAAGTACACTACTTCATGTTAAATACAGATAGTTTGGGGGGTTGAATTAGTGACACAAGTAGAAACCAGCCAAGTCCACTTTAGTCCTAGCCTGCCACTATTTCAACAGTAAAATCAGTTAACAGCCAAGGTAGCGTGCCTAGTGAGAGCTAATCACGTAACTTTAACGTTAGCTGCTAACAGCTTCGTCTTTCTAACTAACGTTAGTATAGCCAGTCGATAACAAAACTATGTCAATAGCTTAAAATAAATCAAGTGAAATATGATCCAAGTAAACCACCGACTCCTTTTGACATGGCCTCATCGTCTAGTTTGTCATACTGTAAGTGTGTTAATGACACAAAAAAATAGGCTACTTACTCTGTAAATACCGCTGACGGTCCTCGGCCGGCAAAGAGAGTGTGTATGTTTGTGCCATTTTTGCTTTTTAAGAAACTTTGCCGATCTAGAGCGAGTTCTGTTCTCAGGGGAATCCGTTTGTTTTCCCCCAAAAAGGGGCGTTACCCTTCGATGACGCAAAAGTAGCGTTGGTCTATCATGCGCCTATGGCAGTGAGGTCTGCACGGGCTGAAAACTTGCTGTATTTTATGATTGCTTGCAACTATTATTAAAAAAATAGGCTACATGTACAAACACCGTTTCACTACGGCACTGCGGCCCCCTCATTAGTCAGCAAACAAGAGAAAAAAAAGAGAAAAAGCACGGACTTACTAATTACGAAACTTTGATGTGGTTGAACATGTACACAGTCACAAATTCCTCTGGAACTCAAACATTAAACTTCAAAACAAAGTTCGCGCAGTTGCACAACTATTTACACAAATATATCCTTCTCAGTCGGCTGAGTTATGAATGAAGAGAACAGTATCGAGTTGATGGTTTCAGCGCGTCCTCTGATTGCAGTGTTGTGGCTGAAATAGCGCGCGCGGGAGCACATGCGCAAAACAGTTTTGTAAAATGATATATGATCAAATAAAAATGATTGATATATAATTTTACAAAACTGTTTTGTGCATGTGCTCCCGTGCGCTATTCTGTCTATACTTTCTGTCGTGCACTGGAGGATATGTCTGCTGCATTACTCCAAAACCAATCACTTAATGTATGGATCTCAACCCAGCCATGTGTCTGGTTCTCAATTGTTTGACGGGCGTAGTAACAATAACTAAGGGGCGTGGCTTTTGCGAACGGTCAAATTGAAGAGTTATTATTATTATTATTATTATAATTATCATCAGTATACCTCACACTGATTTTATCTTCAGTGAAAGCCAGTGACATCATCTCATCTTAATGAAAGACGGATAGCTCCGTTTCGGCATTTCAATAAAAAAGCTGAACCTTTGTATGTAAGAAAAGCAGTTCAAAGGAAAAAGTAATGAATTATGTATGGATGGCATGTGAGTGTGTACATGGATGTATAATGAAACTACTATTCATTTATAATAAGATCTGTGATGTTTCCCCCGTTGTTCTTGTATCAGTGTGTATCTGACAGTTGTTGGGTGGAAAGGAGTGTGTGTGTGTGTGTGTGTGTGTGTGTGTGTGTGAGAGAGAGAGAGAGAGAGAGAGAGAGAGAGAATTTGTTTGTGTGTGTGTGTGTGTGTGTGTGTGAGAGAGAGAGAGTGTGCATTTGTTTGTTTGTGTGTGTGTGTGTGTGTGTGTGAGAGAGAGAGAGTGTGCATTTGTTTGTGTGTGTGTGTGTGTGAGAGAGAGTGCATTTGTTTGTTTGTGTGTGTGTGAGAGAGAGAGAGAGTTTGTATGTGTGTGTGTGTGTGTGTGTGTGTGTGTATGTATGTGAGAGAGATAGAGAGAGAGTGTGTATGAGTTTGTTTGTGTGTGTGTGTGAGAGAGAGAGAGAGAGAGAGTTTGTATGTGTGTGTGTGTGTGTGTGTGTGAGAGAGAGATAGAGATAGAGAGAGAGTGTGTACGAGTTTGTTTGTTTGTGTGTGTGTGTGTGTGTGTGTGTGTGTGTGTGTGTGTGTGTGTGTGTGTGTGCGAAATGAAACGAAATGTCTAATCTCTCTGTTCCTCGAAACATATTGGAAACCCAAATCCATAATCCTCATAAATAAAACCAACAGTGCTGGAAAATAGGGACGTTTTTTTTCTTATGTCTGTATATTTTAAAACCTAATTTCACATTTATAACTCATGTTTGCATAATTTAAACTAGTGTACAAGCCATTATATTCTGCAGCAAGGATAATGATAAAATATTGGCACAGTTATGATACACAGCCGAAAAATAAAATGCAGCAGTCATCGGACTGATATAAAAGCATTCGTTGCTGAAATAACTCTAAAGAAAAACAGACAGACATTCTTTATTTATCCCTGGAGGAAAATTCATGGCTTTTGTCATAGGAAAAAAAAATGGGAAAACAAAACGGCACAACAAGAAAAATGACTGTGTATGCTGAACAGTCTCTTGCTTGACAGCCGCGCCACACGTGCCACTGAGCGTCTAAATCCGCATCTATCGCATTCTTGCAGAAGGTTGGGGTGAACGTCCTGGCCACGAGCAGGCCGAGGGTTCTGGTGCGGTCACACGAGTACAAGCGGATCCTGGACAGCTATTTGTCAGCTAAAGCGTTTGTTACAGTCAGGGCACACTGAAGCTGTTGATATGCTGGTGTCTGGAAACACTGACATGTGACGTGCCAGCCTGCAAGCATGCCAACAGCTCACATCATTTGCTAGTGATAGGCAGTTTACGGTGCCCGTTGTGTTTTTTTCTTCTTCTGCAATTTACTTTTTTATATAAGGCCTTTTCAGTGATGAGATTGTTGCACAGATCATGGGTTAAAACTAAAAGTACCATTGGGTTATACATTTTCAAGTGGCAATGCCTCCATGGCCGTGCAAAGGTTAATGAGTTCAAGAGCAAACTTAATGCCTTAGTTAAAAAACTGAGGAGAACTCCAACCTTTAAGCACACCACTTTTCTTTGTGAATGAATAATGTATCGTAAATAAATAAATGTTCTTCCTTAAAATACAGGGTGCATAAGTCAGGACACTATGTTAAATTCCCATAGAGACAGGCAGGTTTTGATTTTTAAAGGCCAGTTATTTCATGGATCCGGGATACTATGCATCCTGATAAAGTTCCCTTGGCCTCTGGAATTAAAATAGCCCCACATCCTCACACACCCTTCACCATACCCAGAGATTGGCATGGTTGTATTTCAGTTCGCCTAATAGCTTTGATTTGCATTGAGAGATGATCTTATGGAAAGTACCCCATGCCAATCTCTAGGTATGGTGAAGGGAATGTGATGATTTAAATTTTAATTACACTGTATGTGTAATGGTTACTCGTTGATACCCATTTTTGGGGGTCTTTATGACTATATCTACAGTCATCTACAGTCTATTTGATAACCATATTAGGTGAGTTTATATGGAAGAGTTGTGTCAGGCATCATCAAAAATATCACTGTAAAAAAATAATTTCACAATTTGTTACAACTTTTTGTCTTTTGTCAAATCAACTTAGATAATTAATGTGGTTCAGGTAACACAATGTGTTGAGTTTCTATTTAGAAGACCAATCTCCTTTGTTGTATTAACTTAATTTTTTCAATTTCAATTAACTAATTTTTTGAAAAAGTTCAAACTCAAAATACTTTAAGTTAAACCAACTTTTTACAGTGTAGAAAACAGTTTAAAAAAAAAGATGTATAAAAAAATACAACTTAATTGAGAAAAAAAGTTTAAAGTCACAATATAATGAAGTAGCAACAGATATTTTCTTTCATTTTGTGACGTACATCCGGCTGAACTGGATGAAAAGTGGGAAAAAAGTAAGGCGGGAACTTGGTTCTATCCATTGGTTGTTGACCTACCCCTGACCCCGCCCCTAAATCTACCCATCACGTGGGTTTAGACAAATTTAGACAATTCGTACAAATTAGCAACATTTTAATCACTACAAATTCGTACGAATTGGTCGTGAGATAGCGTTGGAACATTGATGGTTGATTGGATGGAGGCGAAATGATTGGAGAAGTTCGGCATAATTAATCAAAGGAAAGTCTGAAGTTTCACAGAAAGATTGAGTTATGACCTTTCAATTCAAAATTGCGAGGTGAAATAAACATAAATATGAAACATGCACACAGATGAATCGTTCACAATAAGATCAACAACATGCACTTAGAAAAAATATGATTTCATAGCATATTTAAAATAAGAGATAATCGCAAATATGGGAAATAATATTGTTATATTGCGAGATATAAAGTTGCATTGTGCAGTGCGAAGACAAAAATGGAAATAAAGCCTTTAAAAATGTAGTGTATAAATCACACTATCTAAAAGCGACACCAGTGTTTAAAGTTTTCTCATTGAGCTCCAAAAGAATGACATAAATGTTTAAGAAACATTATAGAAAAAAGAGTTATGGATTTCAAAGTAACAGCAATGATAATAGTGTTATAGTTATTTCACAATTTCATGGCTGGACTGTTTTACAGTGAATCTGCAATACAGAACTAGTACACTGTAAGTAGAGCTCGGGGTGTTAAAGTTGAGAGGCATCTTTCATCCCAACATTCGATGTGTTACTGCTATCAAGGCAGCAAAATGGGGTCTCTCATGATTCTGTGTCATTCTCATTTCATCCTTGTTCCCTCACTTGGCAAACTTTCCGCATTTTCTTTTATCTGTTTTGACAGTTACCCCGTAACAGGATGAAAGGACTGAAAACAAATTGTCTCCGCATCCATTTCTTGTTTATTTACGTACATCAGCAAACAAGTTGACAGTTAATTTTCCAGAGCAGAAGCTGTTTGCATAAACATATTGATATTGCAAGGCAATTAAAGGGCAAGTCCAAACTTCATTGTCTTCTGATTAGTGCCGAATAACAAAAGCCAAATAAATTCACTATTTAGAGTGGATGGATGGATGGAATGAAAGAACAACAGGTGGATGGATGGAATAACAGAAATACGGGTGAATGGATGGACAGACAGACAGACAGACAGCAACAACAAATAACAACAGGATGGATGGTATAACAGAAATACGGGTGGGTGGATGGATGGATGGATGGATGGAATAACAGAAATACGGGTGAATGGATGGATGGAGAGACGGAGAGACAGACAGACAGATAGATAGATAGATGGATGGATGGATGGATGGATGGATGGATGGATGGATGGATGGATGGATGGATGGATGGATGGATGGATAGATGGATGAATGGATGGAATAACAGAAATACAGAAAATAGAAGGATGGAATGAAATAACAACAGATGGATAGATGGTATAACAAAAATACGGGTGAATGGATGGATGAATGGACAGACACAGACAGATAGATAGATAGATAGATAGATAGATAGATAGATAGATAGATAGATAGATAGATAGATAGATAGATAGAACAACAGATGGATGGATGGATGGAATAACAGAAATACAGAAAACGGAAGGATGGAATGAAATAACAGATGGATGGATGGTATAACAAAATACGGGTGAATGGATGGATGGATGGATGGATGGATGGACAGACACAGACAGATAGATTGATTGATAGATAGACAGATAGATAGATAGATAGAACAACAGATGAATGGATGGTATAACAAAAATATGGGTGAATGGATGGACAGACACAGATAGATGGATAGATTAGATAGATAGATAGATAGATAGATAGATAGATAGATAGATAGATAGATGGATGGACTGCACAATGGATAGACAGTTAGACAGAACAACAGAACAATGTAAAGAAGGTTAGTGGTATTTTTATTTATGCTGGTTTTCCCCTACAGTTTCCCCTACTACAGCAGATCAGTCCGGACCTGTGACCCTCCATTACAGAACATCTGCTGGATCATGTTCTGATCCACAACTCCCTCATGGTTTTGCACTTAGAGCCCATGATTTATTGAATAAAGAGGGACGATAAATCATTAAACCAAGGCTGCTTTACATATGCTTGCTCAGTGTTCTCAAGAATAGCAGATGTGTGGATAACATAGCCTGTCCAATACAGATTAAGCAACCAGGAAAAATCTGCTCTCTCCACTAGCATCGCTTCCCTTCTGAAATAT
This sequence comes from Phoxinus phoxinus, assembly GCF_949152265.1. Lineage (NCBI taxonomy): Eukaryota > Metazoa > Chordata > Actinopteri > Cypriniformes > Leuciscidae > Phoxinus > Phoxinus phoxinus. Next base: position 14,831,944 of record NC_136884.1, read on the forward strand.
CACATTCGAGTTAGTGGAGGCTTTAGTTCTTCTGAAGAGAAAATCAATTTCATGCGTGCAGCCCGTTGGACTCACCTGCTTTAATTCGCATTTGACTATGACGCTCAGCACAACAGATGCTTCAGCAGCCTGCTGACATATATGAGGGGATAAAAAAGGCTTGGAAGGACTTAGACAATCAAAGGTTGCTAAAGCATAAAAAGAAACAAACAGGAGTAGTGGGCAGAACAAAGAGCTTTACAATCCAATCACGCTCTCAACCTCTCAATCAAATTTTTCCACATTCTTAGGGCAAAACAATTTGTCTCATTCACTAATAATATCATTGTTTTTTTGTATTTATATGCACAGAAGAACTTCTCACCAAAAAAATCACATGAATTTGTTCTTAACCTTAATTCTAAATGAGCGACTACATGGTCAATGTTGCGTAAAAATGCCCAATCCACCTTCCTAAATTTTTACAGCCTCTCAGCAAACATATAACTCTCTCTCAAGACAAGCTGCAGTCTGGAATCCTCAAGCAACGACAAGTGTCCTTGATAATAGACCTCATATTAACATTCATTGATTTCACATGATAAGGGATTGAGACTGAGGGCCCCATTTGCTATTCAACCAACGTGGCAGGACGTGAAAATGATAACTGCGTCGGGCTGAAACTAGCAAAAAACACTTGTGTCGCGCCTGGTGCTGCATTGAGCCGTGTGTGTGATAGGGCCCTTAATGTTTATTGATCATTATTTAAAAATATTTGACTTTAGGATCCTTTAAATGGCCAATCAGAATCAAGTATTCCAGAGAGCCAAGCTAACGTCATGCCAATTGTCATGCACGGCCCAGTTTTCCAATATTCGGATTTGAACATGACTTCAATTTATGGTTCCTTGACTTGTTCTTTTATCCCAATATTCTGTCGGAGTGGAATTAAAATTATTTTCTTTTTTATAGTCCCACATGTAATAGGGTCATTCAGAAATGTGGAATGCATTTTTATGTCCGTTCTTATCATGTTTTAGTTGTAGGCTCAGTGTGTGCCTGGTTGGAGAGATAATGGTAATTGACAGTAACTGGAGCACTCTGTCATTTGGACGTGAGTCCCTCTTGTGAATTGTGGAAAAACTTGGAAAGTGGCGCTCTCTTTCATTTGTTCTCGGTAAGGACGGAATTACAATGGACCGGAAAAACCCTCAATGTGTGACTTTAAAAGGTTGGGAGCTTTACAGAAACGCCTGGGAGGAAGAGCAGATAAGCAGTCCTCGATTGGACAGACTTTCCCTGTCTCTAATTTCCTGTCTTTTCTGTAGCTTCTCATTAGATGAAGAGTTTGTCAACGCGATATCGCCCCCGAGTGCACGGGAAGGGCAGAGTGGAAACGCCTGTCAAATCAAAGTTAGGAGATTGGACAGCCATTAATTTACCTTGGGCTGCTCTGTATGCTTCACTTTGAAGTCCATAAACAACACCCTGGAGTTACAAGACTGAAAAATGTCCTTGCAGTAGCTGTGCTGTATGACATCCTGAGGGGAAGACCGAAGTGATGGAGGCACTCCTTTGATTCCCAAAACTGTTTTTCACTTGCACGCATTCTCTTTCATCAATGACTTTAAAGAAAGCGCGAGCTCAAAACAATGCGCTGGCTCGGTTTGCTTCAGCTAAAATTTGTCTCATGCTCTCTCTCCTTTTAAACATTTTTTTGTAGCTTTTTTCTGCATCCAATAGGCGTTTTAAGCCCTAGTTTGAGCAGATGGCATGTGAAGCCATTAGTCGAGTTTTATGTGTCTGTAGTCTTGGCAATCAGACTCTATGGATGTTTGTGGAACCGAGGCACTTTGTTAGCGTGATGTATGACGGTCGGCTGTGATGTGAAGGTCAGGCTCCTGTCTGCATCCCATCTCATTTGCAGCTTCATCACAACACTGATCATTTCAAGCTATCAAATCTCATGTCCCATTTTGCGGCAGTCTTGTTAGGGCAGGGGTAGGCAAGTTTGCTGCTGTCCTGCAGAATTTGGCTCCAGCTCTGAATAAAACCCTCACATGCCTGTAGCCTTAGTAATCCTGAAGACATTGATTAGCTTGTTCGGGTGTGTTTTGTTAGAGTTGGAGTGTTTTTTTAAACTTGATCTGAAGGCAGTGTTCGACAACAGTTAAACAAACTAGATTTTTACTGGGTGGCAGTGTTGTAGCACTCAAGACTTAGTCTATGACAAAACAAAGACTATAAAAACATGGTCTTGGACTTGTGGTCGAATCTGTTCTTTTTCTGGTCTTTGTCTTCTAATGGAGCAGTGCTGATTTGCACATACTGTATGATCCACTCAGTGTGTGTGTGTGTGTGTGTGTGTGTGCTGTGGAGGTTTGCGTGACACTGGTGTGAAACCAAAGCTCGATTAAAGATTCAAAGCATAGTTACACTTTCTGAATCATTCAGACCTTTTCACAGCCTCGAGTCCTACAACACTGCAGGGTGGTTTGGGATGCATTCTTTAGTACTTGGGTTCAAATCTCCAAACCCGAGTATCAGCAACAGTTTACCATTTTTAAATTAGTTAAAATATATTAGTCAATGAAATTATCTAATTATCAGATCTATTATTTTATTCAAAAGTACATTCAAATAAAATTCATGCATACAATACACACTTTCTATGATGAGCATGTTTTAATTTCTGAATTAAATTTTTTTTTGGTTGGTTTTGGGTGCATTAATAATAATAATAAACATTAGAATGGAACATTTTTATTTTTGGGTTGGTTGGGGCATAAACTAATTCTTGAAAGTAATTTTTGGCCTAATATTTTATTATTATTCATAAAAAAAAATTAACAACACTGATTCACTGCTTATTAATATTTAAGTTAACCTTTTATTCCCCAAATCACAGTCAGGTGGTCCAATCAACATGTAAAATAAAACAAATTAAAATAAATAAATCTAATAAATATATACATACATACATGCTAGAGATGACCCCTGTAGACACTCATTACTGTCAAGGTCAATATATCGCTTGAAACCCTTTTTATGACAAACTGTTTGATGTGTACACAAACATGTATTCAACGTTTAAAGGAAAAAAAAAACTTGCTATTTTTAATCAAACTTCTCTTAAAAATCCAAAAGTGAAAAAAAATACAAAGATAACATCTAAGAACTGTGTTTTAAACATTTGAAAGATTTTCTTTATCTCGAGTGTATTTGCTTTTAGATAGCAAAGTGGTAGAGAGAAGGGGGTAAAATCGGAAAGGACCACCAGTCGGGATTCAAGTCGTAAAATTTGTCAGAGTGCTGCCCACAAGGCTATCGGATCTAACATCTAGAACCTTATTTTTCATTGACCCAACGGCAATGCTTCTGTTAGCAAGAACCACCAATTAACGCACACTAATTAGTAAACGTGCAAATTCATTCATCTTGCCACTTTAACTGATAGGAAACATGGTGTTAGCACACACACATACTCTGCCTCAGAGCAGAGTAGATTCTCAGTGACTGAGCAAAGTGCACTCGCTTGCCACTGTTTATCTGTGTACATTCCCACTGCTATTTCACAGTGCTCTTGAGAAAGCATTTCACCTCATGTTAGCGATCTAAATCTAACCGTGTGTTAAAAGAGGGCTGATCTAGGAACAGAAGCAGAGGCTCAAAAGCATCCTTGTGAGCCACTTAGTCACAGCAGGACTCCATAATCATTAGTCATGGCGAATCCAACGAGACAATTGTTTACAGATCAAGAGAAGAACGACATTTAGCTAAGAGGCAGCTCTTTCCTCGTTCCAATTACCTCGCAGCTAGAACAGCTCTTGGTACAAGCTCCAAACAAGAGAGCCTCAGAAGAACTAGACGAGTTGTGAAAGTAGTTGTCAGCCCTGGAAGGGCATCTAGGCAATGTTTAACAAGCACGCCGTCACCTGAAGTCAATGCATTTCATTGCAGGAAGCAAGTGGGATTGGTCTATGAGTCCCACCCCCCTTGTCTGAAGAGGAAAACATGTCACTTACCTTGACCGGAGCACTTCACCAAAGAGCATCCCAATAATTCACCCACATCCCAAAGCACAACAATCCACGCTGAGATATTTACCTATTCAACCTTAGTCGCTGTCGCGCACAATAAACGCCCCTCTGGGGAAATAACACTGAATATGTGTCTACACTCCATTCTTCTTCAGACAGCCTTGACAGATCAAATACAAGGGCAGATCTTTCACTCTTACAAAGTTAGCATCCAAAACACTTTCGAAGAACAACTTGCAGGCGGAATATTAATGGAGTTTTTTGTTGTTTGCAATTCTAACCTCAGTTCAAATCCTCTGGGTCGGCCTACCGTATTTTCCCTGCATTTTTTTGACGGACAGCGTGTTTGGTGCGAGCCAATTTGTGTTTGACTAGAAGTTGACGGTTTGTCATATAAAGTTACTTGTGTAGCCCTTTGTGGCCTTGTTGCTAGATCTGCAGTGGACCCAAGGATCACTCAAATTAGCTCCTGTGCGAAATCCCAGACCGCCTCTACCTCAGACTGACTGATACCTGATAGCTAAATTGGGTTGTCTGTCAAGCTGATATCCACAATTACTCTCAGGTCTCAGGACACAAAAAGCATACAGTATGTGAAACAGAAGTTGCCGAATGCAGGGAAAGTTTCTTGAAGACTCTTTCAAAGAGTTTCAGAAGCTCTGTTCAGGAATAGCATCTGCCTAATTGCAGCAATTATCAAGATGTCACATTGCTTTACCGCTGATTTCACCACGCGCCGTTCTTTAAATTGTAAGATGAAGTTCTCGAAGTGTTAATGTGTAATTATTAGTGTTACCTGCTAAGGCAGGACATTGAACAAACACTCTGGACCATTACTCGTAAATTAGATGCAAATGAGTCCTTAAATCATGTGGATTGTTGAGAAGAGGTGTGATATTACTTTTGCGCCAGGGTATTAGACATATGATTTTCACCTGGTGGGTTATGAAATGGGTGAAACAAATCCATAGAATAGAAAATAGGCCTCATACACTTAAAAAATGGGCATTGTGCACTAGACGACTGAAAATCACACACTTGGACCAGTAAAAAAAAGAAAGAAAAATTCTAGGAACCACCAAGAACACCTTAGAAACTGCCAGACAATTTGGAACTTTAAAATTAAAGATGCATAAAAAACAAACTTTTAACTTAAGCGCCACATTTTTTGATCACTGGATTTCTCAACAGGCTCATTGGAAAAGCATGCCTCAATCTACAGATTTGCAATGTATTTCGCATTTCTCCAAAACCATACCTAAACATATTGACTGCAGCTTCCATCTATAGTGGCGGTAAAACACGAACAACTTTTATTCCTTCTCACACAAAAGATGATTACAGGGGCAGATTATCAATTATAAATAATAAAGACATATTTTCACGTGGTTCCTTGCACAAATACTATGTTTTGTCCTCAAATCACTTTTACCAGAGTGTATCATTAATAAACGAATACATTTGGTGTTTGTATCATATAAGCAGCTCCATATGTATGGCATTTTTGCTTGGTAGCTCACCAGGTGCATTGCACCTGCAAAAGAGTCTCGGGAAACACGAGTCACAAGAAAACTGCTCAAATGATTGTAGAAGTAAGCAGAAATGGCATGGTTGCTTCAGTATTCCCCACATTTGCTTTTGTTTTAACACTATCAGTTAGGTTTAGGCTTGGGTTTACTGATGGTATATTATTTTCAAACGAGATTTAGCGCCACTCCCCCAAAATTTATTTTCCAAAACTGCTGCGATATGTACAACAATAGAAAGAAAAAAAAAAAGCATTGCCGAATTCACGTTCATCTGTTTCAGATAAAACTGAATGGACCACTCACTGGGCATTTCACTTGTGTTGCAAAAGGAGCAAATTAATATAATTTTGCAGAAATGTCGCCAGCCACGTTTTTTCCAGTGAGCCGGAGTCGACAAATGCACACATACGCTATATGACCTTGTTTATGAGGAATTTATTAGGAAACGATTCGAAAAGTGCTGAAGGAAAATCTGTTCAGTTAATCAGGCTTCATTACATAGGCCTGTACATTAAAATGGACATTGTAGTGGTCTACTTTATGGAATATAAAAAGTCATTACTGCTAAGAAAACATTTCCCCTCTAATTCATGCTGACTTCCAGTTAATGACGTGTTACATTATATGGGTTGCTCATATTTGGCTAGCCGATGTTTTAGCTGTAAGGCTAGAGAAATGAAATGAACACAGAATGAGACTATAATTCCACACACAATCAATCTTCATTTTTATGCATCTTCATACAAATGATGTGACATTATTAAACCCAGAAAACATTACCACCATCATGCACATTGATTTAATCTTCATAACACAGAAGTTATTGGACATTGAGCCCTCATTTGGCCAAAGATGAAAGACGATCCGTTCAACGCTCCACGTATTCATCATCCATCTTTAAAGGTTAGTCGGGGTCTATAATGTCACCCATCTGTCACCGTTAAATAGGCCTAAATCTGTCACATTGGTTGTTCCTGAAATGGCCAGAGTGGATTTTTTTTTCCTTCTCCAGGCGGAGAGGATATTAAAAACTAAACAGGTTGAACGAACCGCCTAAGATCACTATGAATCATGCAAACAAAATGCGGCCTGAAGTGTTTACGGTTCATTTTACCCCTGCTTAAAGATTGTTCCCATCATGCAACGGAAAATGTGGATGCATTAACGCAACAGTGACAAACATATGCTACACACCGTAGATAATGAACCCGCACAATAGGCTTGTTTATTAATGCCTCGCTACGTCTAAGGGAAATATGAGCATTAATCTGTCTTTTTCCCCCATCCTTATTCACGGTTTCAGTTACATTATATTGATTACCCAGTAATATAAATTCAAACAGGACATCTAATTTCAAAGCCAGACCCAAATGAGACCCACTCATGTATACACAATGTATTTTCAACAAGCAAATCGAATATGAAATTTAATCTGTCCTGTATAGCTCCTGGGTGTTATTAAAATAACCTTCTCTGTGTTATTGTAACCCCTGTGGACCTTTTGTAAAGCATAAATTCAAAGCTCTTTTCAGCTGTGCAAGCTCTGATTAAAAAAAACCTGCGCCTAATAGATTTTTTTTTTAATTCAGTTTTTCTTGTCAGCTCAATCAATTGCATCATGTCTGAGCGGCCATTAAAGTACATGTGAAGCCAAGATTTTATAATAGATTTTAATGGAAACGTTCACCCGTCTGTCTTCCATGGAACACAAATGTAGAAGTTCTGAAGAATGTTCACGCTGCTCTTTTCTGTAAATTGATTGTGAATGTCTTTGAGCTTCAAAAATAACAACTAAGCACCACAAAACCCTGGCTAAAGGAACGTTTCACGCCTAACCTCGCGTTTCGGTGCTAAACTTGTACGGCTAGATGCTTAGCAACAGACATGGAAGCACTGAGCGTTAAATTTAAATGTCCGAAAGGTCCGTTCATGATAAACTTTATAGTACAGTCAGCAATGTATAATATGAGGATGTGCAATCCTAGAGTCTTTATGTAAACATATCGTTATCGTGTGCTGCATTCGTCCAATCAGTGACACTGTTGAGGCAAATATGCAAATAATGATGGGAGGTTTAGGGTTTAAGAATGTGTGAAATGTCAGCTTATAAATACCCAAGTATAAGCAGTGTGAAACTTTTGTGGATTCTGTTTAGCCGGGGTTTACAATGACCCTATTTATATATAAACTGTCTGAACCAATAGCTTTGTGAAAGGGGACAGATTTCTTCACTTTTCTCAAAAATGTTATTTGCTGAATATCTTATCTAAATCTCTCCTCAATCGTCTCTGTGTAACTTTAAAAAACGTAGACCCTATCTAAGACCGTACTAAGACCCTTGTGATAAAGAAGTATACTTTATCACACTTAAAAAAAAATATATATATATATTATTATAGAAATGTTTTCAGACACTGAATTCACTGTAAAAAAGTATATGATCAATAAGATTTTTAAGCAATACATTGCTTTAACTCATCAAAATGTTTTTTTTCTCCCACTTTTTTATACGTTATACAAGATTTTACTTTTTTAAGTCCGTTTAATGTAAATTAAGACTCAAACATCAAAGTTAATTGTACAGTGTTTCAAATGAATTAAAATGTATTAGTTTCTATGTATATTAAATGAAATCAGCTGAAGTATTTATGGTAAACTAAATACTTTAAAGTCACTTCTATTTAAACTTGTATAGAGTGTACTGATATGTATGTAATATCAAATAAAATACTGGAGTTCAAATTATAATCAAGAACTTCGCATATGCTTTGTTAGTCAACACAGAATAAGTGTTTCATTAAAGCATGACAAAAATTGTTAAAACAATGATTTGAAATGTACTTCATGTACAACATTTAATTTGACATTACTAGACCGTGCATTTTAAAAAGTGAACTTGCAGTAAAAGTTTTAAGATCATTATGAAAGTGTACTATCTTTGAGTACACTTAAGTTGTCTTGTATATGTGACCCTGGACCACATAACCAGTCACACGGGTTAATTTTTTTAAATTGAGATTTATACATCACATGAAAGTGGAATAAATAAGCTTTCCATTGTTGTATGGTTTGTTAGGATAGGACAATATTTCGCCGAGATAAAACTATTTGAAAATCTGGAATCTGAGGGTGCAAAAAAAAATCGAAACATTGAGAAAATCTCCTTTAAAGTTGTCCATTTATGTCTGTGATTGTGCAGCATTCACTCACAAAAAGAAATGTTTTATACATTTACAGTAGGACATTTACAAAATATCTTCATGGATCATGATCTTTAAAATTCTATTAATATCCAGATTTTTGGCATAAAAGAAAAATCAATAATTTTGATGTATTGTTGGCTATTGCCACAAATTTACCCGTGCAACTTGTGACTGATTTTGTGATCCAGGGTCACATATTAGTAATATTTGTATTATCTGCACATATATTAAGTTCACATTCAATATTAAGCATCCTTCTTTTTCACAGTGCCATTTTAATTGTCACAGGTCCTCGGGGCAGCAGAAATAAAATCAGGATCTATATGCTTTGCTCTTTATTAAATCACAAACTCAAACTAACAGAAATACTCAAAATTATATAATAAAGAACTGAACAACAAATCTTACAGCAACGTCTACAGACAACTATAGACAGGGTTAAACTCAGGCTTAAATACACAGGCAAACAAGAGGAACTAATGAGACTAATTAACAAGACACACCTGAACTACACTGTAAAAAATTCTGCTGTGATTTTACAGTAAATTACTGGCTACTAATTGCATTACTTTCACAGTAATTTACAGTAAGAAAATTTAATGTAAATTACAGCAAAATGACAGTTGTGTACAGTGATTTCACAGTTAATGATATCACATCATTACTGTAATTTCACAGTGCATAACTGTATAAATATAGTTATCAGCTGTAACTTGAACAGTAATTTATTGTGTTTCAGCTGTAAAAGTAATGCAATTAGTAGCCAGTAATTAACTGTAAACTTACAATTTAATACAGTAATGCAATATGATGACATAAAAGTAGTAAAAAAAAGATTAAACAATAGTTTCCACAATTGATTTTATTTTCAATAAAATTGTTACAACAATATAACAAACGTTGCAAGAGTCGTTGCATAACAGCGGGCAAGAGTAGGCAACGAGATGGCAGTCCAAAAAACAGCCAGAGCTAAATAACAAAAAAATAGGTAGAAGTGAAGGTCTTGACCAGAATGGCAGTCCAACATATTCAGTGGCGATATGGCAAGTAAAAACGGAGAGCCAACAATGACCGGAGCAAATGAAAAAAGTAATACCATCAAAACAAAACAAATAACATAGCAACCCAAGACCCAACAGATGAGGCGAACCTAGATGAGGCGAAAATCTGGTCTATGGTATCCAGACTGCCTTTCAGCGTGAATAAAATCCACCCCAACTGCTCGCCAATTTCAGATCCCTCCATTTTCACATCGCTGAAGATTCTCCTCTCACTGAAGACACGTCCAGTCAAGACGTCCCAAAGTCTGCACAGTGGGTTGTGATGTAGCTGGTTCTTCCTGAACAAAATGAAGAATCAGTATTAGAAAAGAGAAGTAAATTGATTCAATTTATACTCCCAATGACAAGCTAAAATCTTACTTAAAGGGATAGTTCACCTAGAACTGAAAATTCTGTCATTTACTCGCCCTCAAGTTGTTCCAAACTGGTTTGAGTTTTTCTTTATTTGAGCAAAAAATATATTTTGAGAATTGAAAATTAAACAGTTGATGGGCCCTATTGACTTCCATAGTAAAAAAAAATAAAAATATATATATATATACTATGGAAGTCAATGTGGCCCCATCAGCTGTTTAATTTTTTGGGTGAACTACACATCCTGCAACATCTCGTTTGGCATCCATGCAATGTGCTTCTATAATGTATTTCAGCTTCAACACATTGGACAATTTTGCTTAAAGGGTTAGTTTACACAAAAATTACAATTATTTTGTTAATTACTCACCCTCATGTACATTCACACCTATAAGACCTTTGTTCATCTTCGGAACACAAATGAAGATATTTTTAATGATATTCTGAGAGCTTTCTGACCTTCCATTGGGAGCAATGCAACTAACACATTCAAGGCCCAGAACGATTGGAAAGACATCATTGAAGTAATCCATGTGACTGCAGTGGTTTAACCAATTTTATGAAGCGATGCGGGTGCTTTGTTTTTGCAACAACAAGGAGGAGCACTACGACGCACGCATATTGTGTTGACTCGAGACTGGGTGTTGTTCCGTGAATGTGCTTTAGATAATATAATTTTGTAAACAAACCGTTTATCCGCTCGGCTCAAAGTCCAAACGGCAGCGTGAGCGCGAGCTCCCTCGAGCAGACGTGTTTACTCTGATCGGTCTCGGTCACTAGATCCAGTGAGAAGCGCTTGAATTCAGCGAGGAACACAAATGTCTCAGTGATTTAAACCGGTTTAAAGGCAGATGAGACCGCGCTGACGAACAGGAGAAGCACTGTGCGCAGCGATACAGTCAGAAGCTTCTCCGTCGACACATTCCCATCATTTACCACGGATTTAACGTTAACGTTAGCCTAGTAATATTAACTGCATCATGAAATGTATATATATTGAATTGTATAATATTATTAATGTAGACAATGTATTAAAGGACTAATGGAATATAATTCGTTTTTAATAATGTATTTAGGCTACTGGTTTTCATAAATACCATAGAAACCATAAAGTTACATTTTATCTGTGGTTATCATGATCTAAATGCATGATGCTGGATGACCAATGGTTAATTTTAATAAAACTAAAGAATATTACATTTTACCAAATAAAAATAATGTTGTTACTTTTTTTTAACAGATGTTACTGTTTTTGTTACTGAACATAAATTGTATAAAGTAAATTTGCATCCTAACTCAAGCTAATACTACTGAAATAAATATATTTATTTTGTTAAGGAAAAATGACAAATGTTTGAATGTTCTACCTCGGATTTGTGAATGTTCACCTGTTTGGCAAGTGTTTGTCATGATATGTTCTGACAAGAGTAGTTTAAAAACACAACGCTCTGGTTTCTACAGCTTTCACTTAGGAGTACAAATCTGTCTTTAAACTTGAAATAAATAAAGATTTGACATTTATCGATAATTATCGATATCGACTGATATAAAAAAAAATATCGTGATATTTTTTTTTGGCCATATCGCCCAGCCCTATGAGGGAGTGTAATTAATGACAGAATTTTAATTTGTGGGTGAACTAACCCTTTAATAGCTTCAATAAACATCTTACTGCAGAACTATATCTAGCTTAACACAGAGACAGTGTTTCGTTAGTCCGCTCTGAAGTTTAGATTGCTTACATTAGATTGACATCCGTTCAAAGTCAAGAGCTCCCTGATCAGTGTGCAGACTTGCTGGTTTATGTGTCCTCTCTGCCTCTGCCATCTCTGGGTTGATGCCCAAGAAGCACCTATAAACAAAAAGACAGAAGAAAGCTGTTAGTTTTATTCAAGTGGGATGAAAAAGGTGTCAGTCCCAGTCACCACCTTTAGTGGGTCACTGGATTTACAGTACAAAGCTAAACTAAAGTTAGCTCAGTTTTAACAAGCTGACATTACTTTGATTTAGTTAAACAGCAAACATTTAAATAACGTTAACAGCAACTGAAAAACATTTTTCCATCACAAACACACAGTCAAAAATAGTCTGGCAACAAAGTAGAGGTGTGTGATTTACCCAGGTCAAGCATTATGCACACAACAACGTGCACGTACTGTTTGCAGAGGATGGAGTAACGTTAAGAGCATGTTGGCCTGTCCATCTCCCTATGTCTGTTTCTGCTTGTAACTGAACGTACTCTTCCTCCTAGAATTAGATAACGTTATTAACGTTACCCGTTCAGACAAAATGGCTCCTAATATCTCCAGATGTCGACCTGTTTTTAATGTAGAATAGCACAACTAATCTCCACTAATTCAGTGATAAACATTTAATTTACTATATCTTTTTCACAATAAAAGCATCCAGTTGTTTTGCAACACACTTCATTTTTCTGTTGACGAGACAGACAAATGGCTGTTCCGTTTCACACACAAAGCAGGGGAGAAAATTATGAAGTTCAGCTAACGTTACTAATTTAAGATGAATTTATGACATTTGAACTGTATTTCAGCATTTATTTGCCCAAATTCACAACACTATAATTGATCTAGTTGATAATAACTGTCATACCCACATATAAGGCCACAGCTTACCTTATAACTTTATTTCCCGGTGGTCACCATAGAAAAATGCTGTGGGAAAAGAGAACGCTGTTAGAGAAACTAAGAAAAGCATTAAGCAAAAGTAAAAATTTCGACGATGTAACTTTAGCTAACGTGTCTCACAGTTAACCTTACTAACTTAATACGGTACAATTAACGTTAACACTACAACCAACGTCTGTTCATTCAAATTTGCGCGCTCAAACCTAGACGCGAGTCTGCTTCGGCTAAGTTACAAAAACATGACAACAGCACCTACAACAAACGCTAATTTGGTTCATACTTTTAAATAACATGCACTATCATATAAAAAAACAGCCACCAAAATGACAAAGTTTGATATTTTAAACACTTACCGGCCGCTGAATCCATCGAGTGAGACCACGGAGGAGATGAGAGCTCAGATGACGCAGTTGCAGCGCGAAAAAGACGGAATTCACAGTAGTTTCTTGTAATAGTCCCGCCTTGCATTATTTTCACAATAAAAGTCTAAATACGGTATTATATTGTGAAATATCACAGTAAAAGCCTGTGAATTGGTAATACTGCAATTTATTGTGAAATATTACAGTTATATGTTGTGAAATCCTGGAAATATTTTACAGTGTAAGGACTCTAATCAAATCTGAAACCAACCGACAGGGGACAGACGAGAACTGAACCAATTAACAGATCAGAAGATAAACAAGGACATTCAAACATGGAGAAACAGATCAAAAACAAACTCAAAACGTGACACACACACACACACACACACACACAAAATAAAGGTGTGATAATGGTTAACATGACGCTGAAAGAAAAAAAAAAGTTTATTCCGCGAATGCCTTTTGGTTTAATTACTTGTCATACTGGGAAATTTCTCAATTGTATTTCGAGAGACTAATTGAGCTCCACTCAAGCAGAATGTCCTTCGGTTATAAATCAGGTGATAATTACCTCTGAGGTTACAGAGAATCTTTTTTTTTTTTTTTTAACACGTGAGGTCGCAGAAACCACAAAAGAGAAAAGGTAAACAAGAAATCCATCAGGCCTGTTGTGCTTCTCTTTATAGAATTAAGACGCTACAAGACATAAAAGATTAATGACCAGCGGCGGAGGGGCTTCTGTTCTCTGAAAACAGGCCACCGATTCCCAAACGCAAACCAACCGAAATGAAAAATCCTTTTCAAAGCTCTCCCGCTTTGGGTACAAGGAGCTTAAATCATTTTCTTTGAACTGGAAAGAAACCAGTCACTGACAGACGTCACTGTTAAAGTCACTATTAACATTCCCATTCATCTCAATGACATTCGCTCAGCAGGAACACATGCGACTGCATGCTATAATTTTTGCCGGAGTCTTCAGAAAATTCTGGTAAGTTAAAATATATATATATATAATTAAATATTTGAATAATCCACAATGCCAGGTATTCATATTAAGAAGTAAATAGGCTCAACTCCAATATCACATTGACTTCAAATCAAAACTAAATAAATAATCTCCTCAAATGAGGCAATCATTTCTCTTATGCCTTTAAATTATGTTAAATGTCAATCACTGTCATTTGCCCAGATCATTTGAATTATTTTGCATCAAACTAAAACACGTGTTGTCTTTCACAGCTCTGAACATGCATGCTGATGTCTGTCAGGTGCACTGAAGCTGCATTCTAATGAGAACCGAGAAGCCACAGGCTAGACACTAGTGTGATGCATCTGGTAGGAAGGCAGATAACTGAGAGAATATTAAAAGAGTGGAACAAACAAGCTTATAGCCCCATACTGCCATAAAGAAGATGCTCAGGAAACTCGGAAAGGGGATCAGCTGTCCATGACATTTGCTCTGTCTTTTCATCCGGAAAGCAGATTTTACCAGGGCGACCTTATGAAGCGTGGAGTGTTTCTTTTACATGCCGAGATTTGTCTATATTAGGATGTCTTTTCGCTCTCATAATCTAATTGGGATTCAAAATGATGTGGTGTCAGGGTAAAGTAATGCTGGTTGCATAGTGTTTAGGTATCACCTCTAGTTTTGAGGTAGGAGTCATTTCGAATAAATGCAAATTAACATAAAAATGCAGTGTTACTTCAAAGAGAAACTCGAAACAATGTTAGAGGTAGAATGTGTCGACTTCAGTTGATTTTGATTGATGTCGCACCAGCTTTGATAGTGATTCTCTGCTTTCCTCTCCAAGGAGCCATATTAATCATTAACCAAACCTGATGAGAATAACTGGCGTTCATTTTTAACAACAAATTTGCAACATAGTGAAAGCATTTTCTTCAAAATGCTTCAGCGATAATTACTCACGCCTAATTAGAGGTACCGTTAATCAAACTGCCCAAATTATGACTATTTTCTCCCACAAAGCACAGAATTGATGAAGTATGCATAGTCATTAAGCATTTATTACAGGCCAAGAGTAAATGAGTTATTCTTCTAATTAGAAAATGCATTGGGCTCATTAGAGCTCTGCGATGTTGAGGAGATTCCATGAAACCGGAATCTAGAGTCATACATCCAACCAAACAGGTCAACATTTATTATATTTGTTAATATAGCGATGGCATTCAAATAAGTTTCTAACTTTGTTCTCAAACCCATTGAGCTGCAATCCCAGAATGCATTGCAATGAGCATTTTTACTTATAACTTTTATTTAAAATAGTCAGTTGGCCATAGCTGCACTCTTAGAAGAAAAGGTTCTATATAGAACCTTAAAAGGTTCTATAGGCGCTACGTATTTGGAACCCCTAAAAGGTTCTACACTCTTAGAAAAAAAGGGTTCATTGGGGTTCTATATAGAACCATAGGGTTATTTACTCAACTCCAAAGAACCTTTTATGCTAAAAAGGTTATATAATGACAAGAAAGAACCCTTTTGGTTCTTAAAAACCCTTAAAAAGGGTTCTGTATATAGAACCTTTTAGGGGTTCCAAATACGAAGCGCCTATAGAACCTTTTAAGGTTCTTTATATAACCTTTTCTTCTAAGAGTGTGTGGTCATTTGTCCTTGTGATGCAAGCTCATCATTCGCCACAACACGTTCTATGACCTATAATTAGACCCGCTTATTTATAAATCTTTGCTGAAAATGGACATGTGTGAATAGTTGTCAAATCAACACAAATAAAACACAATCAAATGCAGATTTTTGCCATTGTATTATTATTATAATTATTGATAGTATAGAAACTCGGGCTGTCCATATTGTTGTATGCAGCGCACTGCCCACAAGGCTATGGCTCTGTATACCATTTTTTATTAAAGTTTGACAGTACTCATACTTTAAAATAACTTTATGGTTTCATTACTGCTTACACCACTGGCTACAAGCTCAGTGGAAATCTAAGATGGCTAAAAAGTTGAAAGAACTTTATATCTTATTAAATGTTGAAAGCAATCAATAAAAACAGCTCAATCTAATGAAAATGGACAATTTTACCCGATATTTTTGTTATTTTTGTTTATGACTATTAGAGAATCACATCATTAGCTTAGCAACATGCTAACAGCAGACTCAATTTTGGAATCAATTGTGTGCTCTACAAATAGAGATATTATGTGGATCATTCGCCTAAAATGTCCCAAATCAGTTCCTGCTGGAAAGTCTAGTTTAAAAGGATAATTCACCCAAAAAATACACAAGCTTGGACCACCAACAACCCAACTAACAGCAGTTCACACTATCTTAAGGCTATCTGGATGGCCTTTGGACCATCCAGTGACAAGATAGAAACAAGGTAGAAACCAACTACCATGTTCTAAAACACAGCTACCAGTTTAAGACCAATTTTCCAGTAGATCCTCTAATGGTTTGGTTCAGTGGCTGTTCAAAATCCAGTACATATTATTGACTGCATTCTGCTGGACTAAGGTGGTTGAAAAAGTAAGATAGGGAAAGAAAAGTGGTGTGGAGCTCCACTGGTGTGCTTTCTTATTGACTGGTGTGCTTTCTTATTGGAGGACTATGACAAGACGTTTACAGTATATCTGAGGGAACTATAAAGGGTCAAATCCTGGTTTGAGGATGTGTCAAAAGGACACAAGAGCAGGATATTGTTTCTGTCTCTGCACTACTTATTCCTTGATACAGGCTATATATCATATATTCCCACACCTGCTTCACTGATAGGGTTTCAACCTTAGTTCAGACAACCCGAACAATTTCCACTCGGCCAGCAGGGTCGTTTGTTTTTGACTGCGATAATGTATGTGGTTGTCAGTAGGGATGGCTGGGATGTGTTTGCTTTTGTAAACAGCAGATGTTGGTTATGAATTATGTTGAGGTTAATGACCCATGAGGAGGAGAACATTTCTCGGTCTGTTTGTTCTGGAGTGAAAGTGGACACTAGACAGACTTATTAGATTTTGAAGGATGAGATGCTGAATCGCAGCTCGATGAGTTTTGTTTTGAAGATATGGGTGAATTTGTTTTGCCAAGTTACACCTCCTGGTTTTCAAACTAGTATCTACAAAGCATTAACTTTAAACATTGATGTCCAAGGAGATATAGAATGCAGAACACATAATTAAATCATGTTGCTGTTCAACTTCATTCCCCACAACCACGACCAGCTATAAATATTTCTTACCGGACATGAAATTAGGCCATATTTTACTTTTTAATTTTTTTGTGTTTATATAGTGTTAAATAAAAAATAGAAAAATACATTAAAATGCAATATACACCCCTTCTATGCTGAACATGTTTTAAATGTCTTATTAGGGATCGCAAATTTCGATTCAAACACCCACACAATCTCATTCCTAAATGACAACGATTTGGCCATGTCTATTAAACCTTTGACAAAATCACACCGGAACATTCAGATCTGCGTTTGCGCTGCCACAGATCCAAAGAAAGCAGTTCACAAACAACTCCACAAAGAATCTTTTCAACCAGTATCGTTATTATCGTGCTACAAATATACAAATTATCACAGAATACTGGGAGGAAAGTTTATTTTGCGTCAAATACAATAATTATATTTGTACAAACTTAGCAGTTGTAAAGTTTAAATTGCATGTCTTGTACTGTTATCATGCACGTCACATATGCCAGTGAGTGCTAAATTAACATTCTTACAATATAAATTAAAAAGATGTAATAAAGTTATCAGCAACGTGGTGAGTATCTCTAAAGCTGACATGTGGAGATATTTTGGACTCTGCACCCTTTTACACACATGCCTAAGCACACAGGCAAAGAAAGATCTTGAAGGGGATATTCAAATAAAACAACAGCATATTAACCTCCTGACTAGTAGTTGCTCTAAAGACAGCCCTGTCATAGAAACTGCTCGGGATTTCAAAGCGAAATGAACTACGACATGTTGAACATTTGGCGGATGGGTCCCCACGGCACTACAAGGCTATTCTAGAATAGATCTCAATTAGCTGCTTGGTTGCTTTTTTTCATGTGTCATTATCTGAGTCTATTATACTTGAAAATGAAACGGTGAGGCCGAGGGGAAGAGAGGAAGACGAGACAAATGTAGAGGTGGACAGCAGCAAGTACACATGCCCTAAGAAGCGTATATGGAAATCAGTACAGCAATACCTGAAACATCAAGGAAGAACTTAACAGTGAAAGATACTCGTCCATAAATAGA